>NW_028274818.1:13862500-14168750 GCF_037043125.1 Eumetopias jubatus
CTAAAAATATTATCCCAAACCATGGTGACTATTCATATTACATTTGGATAGCTTATGGTTTTCTCCTTTTTCTACATTTCTAAGTGTACATTTGTGCTCTTCACAGCATTGTGCTGTTTTAAATTGATCTTTAAAAAGATTGAATATAATGGCGGGTAGTACTGGTAACTGTGGTATATACTCTCTGAATAATTACTAACCTGTGTTATATTTTCATCTTAGATCTTTTCCATCAAAGATATTAATTGAAATCATTTAGAGTTGTTTATTTCCTTTCTTAAACAATATGTTACTTTTTAAAAGGAAGCAATTGAGAGTAAACCCCTTGGATATGAGAGAACATTTATGGCTTCAAATATAAGGTGACTCTTTCTGAGGAATAATTTTTGTAAAAATGTTTTGTAATTGGGGACGTAACGAAACTATGCCTATCACAAAAGCTTGCCGTTAGATTTTGCAATTGGAAGGTGTCAAGGTCATTTCTGCAGTTAACTAACAGTCCTTTTAAGCCCCATAGATATGTCTATGCCTATTTTTCTTCTGAGTCACAGGAAACAAGAAAAACCTTCACATTTGGATATATATACAGTGGGACCTCAGAAATTGGGAATCCACCCAGGCATGGTCAGGAACAAAACAATTAATCAAGGTAAAGAGAACAGAGTTATTAGCATATTATACTTCTATGATTCCATCTTTCTTAATTGTCTAGGTAAATTATATGTTAAAGTGAGGGTAAGAGTTCTTTTATTTTATGTTTGAACATTTGATATTAATTAAATGACCAAGCTCATGTGGTATATTAGTCACCTAATTCTAGACATCAATCCTTGGTTTAATATAGTTAAATTGTGTGTGTCTGCGTACCATGGGCATGTAGACACATGCATATGATATGTAGTTATACAAATATACAGAACACAGAACTGGAAAACTAGTTCGGGTATGGCTTTTTTAAAAAGCATAAAGGAAATTCACTTTTCAAAGTTAAAACCAGCTTTAATTTAGTTTTACATTCCTAATGCCGAAATGCATCTATTGAACTGGTTTTTGAAAGCAATTCAAGACTTCTTTTTTAATGGCCGAGAAACTGGCAACTAACAAGGCTACACAATAGGGCATTGTAGAACCCAGTAGAATACAGAAAAGTAGATTCACCAAAATGCATGTTGAATGGATTAACAGATAAATAAGATACAGACTGAAATGATTTCTTGCTTAAGTGAGCACTGCCCCCGCTCCCCCAACAAAGAGTATGTAGAAAGAAGGTAGAGCAGCAACTTTGTCTCAATATTCTCACACAGTCCTCAAAGTTGATCAGTTCCCCTCAGTCATTCTTACCTGGTTTTCTATCTTGACTCATGTAAGCCTAGCCTAGAGTTCTTACCTTTGAAAATGGAGGACTTAAATACCATAATTGATGATGTCATTTTCAGTGTGATGCCACTGAAACAGTTCACTCATAAAACGCCTCATTTCTACTTAGTCTTTGACACATGATGGTCCCCTAGGGGCACATATCAGAGTCACCCGAGGGACTTTTTCCAGCCCCCTCCCTCCATCCAGAGCTGAACAGGCCCCTCTCTCCCCTCAAGAATTACTCTAACTGATGGGGTGTGTTGTAACCCTCAGGTGTGCTGGGGTAGAAAATAATTTGAAAACAACCAATCACATGAAAAGCCAAACATCTGGCCAATTATTAGCTATTTTGCATTATGCTGATGTAGATGTTCTATGATTAAACATTCAGATAACAGAACTTTCTTCTTAAGCTAGTAGTTGCCATCACGTAAATGCTGCTTTAGACTCAATGGATTTTGTATAAAAACATATTTTTTTCTACAGATACGCAGTCATGTTCACAGCCTAGCAGTCTTTTTTTTTTTTTTTTAATTTTCTGGAGGAGTTCAAAACTGAACTCATTGAAATTACTTCATATGTTTCAGTAACTTTTTTTAATGAACCTCTAACAATTATGAAGAAATTTTTATTCATACAACAGAGAGTCTTAACATAAGAAGTAATTTGCTCTGTAATTTGCCAGTCAAAATTCCATTGCCTGACTCTGTAGCTATCTGGGCAGAATTACAGCCGCCTCTCAGACTTAACATTGGTAAGATCTGCCAATCTTCTGGGCCTTGACCATAAGTGTGCTAAGATTTCATTCTAAAGAGTAGATTCACAAAGCACCTACCACTGCAAACTCATCCTTGTCCAAACAGGAATTGTCATGCACTGGCCCTGTCCTCAACAGAGTAAATACTGTCCCTGGCTAGGAGATGCTTTCCACAGTGCAATGAAGTGGCATTTAGCATCTCTCTGTAAAACCAAAGTGCTTAAGCTTGTCCAATAACTATTTTGATTTCATTATGGTTTCAGATCAATTGGTCTGAATTCAATACAAAGCATATATAATCTTGTTCTGTTTGAATTCAACAAAATACCTTCATTTTTGGAGAGGGGCTGGGAATGAGGCCTGTGAGATCGGTTCTCTAAATATAAAGCCAAAATTTGGTCTGATGGAATATTTCAGCTGTTGATCAAGCCATTTTTGCAAGACCTGTCTTTAGGGGGGCACATACTATTTGGGCAAAGAAACAGTATCCTTTGTCTGACAGGAGACTCTGAACAGAGTGCCATGTTCAGAGGCCACTAAGATTTTTCCAGTAAGGTAGGTCTCTTATTCCAGAACATACCTTCTGTGGGAGGGGAAAGTTCTCACATAATGGCTAAAACACTCTTGGTTAAAGAGCGGGGGGCAGGGAAAGCAAGAGTAGGTAGACTTAACATTTGTGGATGGATTTGGAAATCTTTCCCTACTTTCCCAAAATAGCAAGACTTACTACATTCCAGCCAAAAAAATTTACCTCATAGGAGAATTTTTGCTTGTTTTCCCTTTGCCTGTAACAAGCTTTCTGCACGGTCCCTCCCTAAAACTTCCTATGGCTGGTTTCTTATTTTTCAGGTCCTAGCTTGTACGTTCTAACTGAGAGGGCTTTGCTCCCAAATGGATTCAATCTGTCCCTAATCAACTGCCCTTCACTGTTTACTGTGACTGCATCCTGATAAGTTCCTTCATAATAACTGTCACTTAAATATCTTCTATTCCCTTTACTTGAAATATTGATGCCAGGTGTATTGCAGAATTTAGATTGTTTTTTCGCTTAGAGAGATGATATGGTGCATAAACTTTATTTTAAAGAGTGTGGGACAGCACCTTGTAATCAAGGACATTAATATTTCTGTAGTGAAAGACATGAATATTCTTATCAAGTGGGATGGATAAATGAATAGAGGAATAAACAAAACAGCTTTATGTCAATACAGATCAGGTATCACTGCTAACAAAATTATGAAAATACTTTCTGTTTTTAGTGAAAATGCTTTCGGTTTTGATATCCTTAAGCACCAAAATATTTGGCAAAGAATTACAGATTTGTATATATTTATTGGTTTGTTCATGGTCTGTCATCACACTAGCCTTCAACTTCCATCAGGCCAGGGACCAGGTCTGTGTTCATCTCTATAACCCTAGGACCTATGACCACACCTGATAATAACAGATTTTTGAATGATATTTATTAAATGAATGAATGAATGAATAGAACTACATGATTTTTTCCCTAAAAGAGTCTTTATTTGTCCTTTGTTCTCCCATAAAACATTGCAGCAGTAATTAAAAGACACCCATTGAGGTGCATGGAGGGCTTCCCATTTATTTGTTGATGTTTGTTCCTGCCCCAAGCTGCATGACACTGGAATATGTGACAGTAGGAACCAATTTATCTGCATTTTGGCAGTTGGAGTGTTATTAACCATCCTTGTCTTTCATGCCCTGTTATAAACAGCATTCAAAATTATAACATGAAGGGAGGGGAAAGATCATCAAAGAAAGGCCAAGTAGCATTTTCTTTAATGTTACTCTTTTAAAAGTTAGTGGACCTCAAATTATATAAAGGATATTATTCAAGATGTTCATTTGGAAGTCACTTTTCTGAAATTTAGAAATATTTTTCCAAGGAAGAAAAAGGGAGTGGTTGAGACAGAAGAAATAGAGAACATAGGAGAAAGTAAAAATATCAAAATGTTAACATTGGTGAATCTAGGTGGAAAGTAGGGTACATGGGACTTTATTGTGTTACTTATTCTTTTAACTTTTCTGAAAGTTTGAAAGTTCTCAAAATAAAAGGTCAAGGATCATTCCTAATAGAAGCAAAAATAAAACAATAATTAAGAATTTAACCAAAGAAGTGTAAGGGTTATAAACTGCAAAATATTATCAAAAAAAATTAAAGATCTAAGTAAATAGAACAATATCCTGTGTCATAGATTCGAAGACAATATTGTTAGATTATAGTACTACCCAAATTGATCTGCTGATTCAATGCAATGCCTGTGAAAATTCTGACTTTATAGCAGAAATGGACAAATTGATTCTGAAATTCATATGATAATGCAAGGGTCCCAGAACAACCAATTTTAAAAAGAAGAACAAAGTTGGAGACCTCCCCCTTCTCTGTTTTGAAACTTACTACAATGCTACAGTGATCGAAAGAGAATGGTACTGACACCACAGTGGGCATATAGATCAATGGAAGAGAACTGAAGCCCAGAGATAAACCCACACATCTATAGTCAATTGATTTTTGGCAAGAGGCCAAGAACATTTAATGGGAAGAGATTAGTTTTTTTCAACAAATGGGACAACTGGATATCCACTTGCAAAAGGCTGAACTTGAACCCCTACTTCATATAATATAGAAAAATTAATGCAAAATGAATCAAAGACCTAAATGAAAGAGCAAAATTGTGAAACTCAGAAGAAATCATAAGCATAACTCTTTGTGACTTTGGGTTAGACAACAGTTTCTTAGCTATGACACCAAAAGCACAAGCAACCAAAGAAAAAGTATATAAATTTGACTTGAGTAAAAAAAAAAAAAAAAGTCTGTCAATCAAAAAACAATGTCAAGATAGTGAAAAGGCAATCTGCATAGTGGGAGAAAAATGTTTGTAAATCATATATCTGATAAAATTCTGGTATCTGGGTTATAGATGGAATTCTTACAACTCAACAACAAAAAGAGGAAACAACCAGTTTAAAAAATGAATGATAAATTTGAATATACATTTCTCCCAAGAAGATATGAAAATGGTCAATAAACATATAAAGAGATGCTCACATTATTAGTTATTAGGGAAATGCAAATCAAAACCACAGTGAATTAGCATTTTGCATTCACTAGCCAGCTATCCCAACAACAACAGCTACAACAACCAAACTAAATCCAAAGGAAACTGTTATCAAATGTTAGAGTGCAGCTGTTGTGGAAAACAGGCTGGCAGTTCCTTAAAAATTCATAGGTTTACCACATGATCTAGCAATTCTACTTCTAGGTATATGCCCAAGAGAACTGAAAACATATGGTCACACAAAAACTTGTATACAAATGTTGATCACAGCATTATTCAAAAACAGCTGCAAAGGGAAAACATTCTAGTTGTCCCTCAACTGATGAATGGAGAAACCCAAGTCATACAGCCATAGGATGGAATATTATTCAGCAATGAAAAAGACGGAAGTTCTCGCACATGTTACAACAGGATGAATCTTGAGAGCATTATGCCGAGGGGAAGAAAGTAGAACCCAAAGGCTACTTATTGTATGATTCCATTTATATGAAGGGTTCTAAATAGGCTTAGAGATAGAAAGCAGATTAGTGGTTTCCAGAAGGTGGGGGTGGGATGAGATAGGAAGTGACTGCGAGCAAGTACAGGGTTTCATGTGGTATCATGAAAATGTTCTGGAGTTAGATTTAGATAGTATTGGCTGCATAGCCTTAAAAATATACTAAAAACCACTAAATTGTATACTTTAAAATGGCAATTTCCATGGTATATGAATTATATCACAATTGTTTAAAAAAAATGGGGGCTGGAAAAGATTTCTGAGGCCAGTCTCTTCAGTAAAGGAACAAGTAGCTTTATTTTGAACAGACTGAAGGGAAGGATGTGGTAAGAGGGGAGACAGGTATAATAAGAAAAGCACGGGGAGCCTGGGTGGCTCAGTCGGTTAAACAACTGCCTTCGGCTCAGGTTGTGATCCTGGAGTCCTGGGATCGAGTCCCGCGCCGGACTCTCTGCTCGGCGGGGAGTCTGCTTCTCTTTCTGGCCCTTCCCCCTTTCATGTGCTCTCTCTCTCTCATTCTCTTTCTCTCAAATAAATAAATAAAATTTTAAAGAAAAAGAGAAGCATCTATGGGGCGCCTGGGTGGCTCAGTGGGTTAAACATCCGACTCTTGGTTTTGGCTCAGGTCATGATCTCAGGGTTGTGCGATCAAGCCCCGTGTGGGGCTCCATGCTCAGCAATGGAATCTGCTTTAGTTTTCTCTCCCTCTGCCCCTCCCTCCCACTTGTGCTCTCTTTCTCTCTCAAATAAATAAGTATATCTTTAAAAAAATAAAAGAAAAGCATTTATTAAGCACAAAATATGAGTAGAATTAAAGTTTTCATCAAAGGCAGTTATATGCAAAAATGAAACCAGGAAATTTTTGGAGTGATGGTCTTAAACTTAAAGAATTATATATACAAAATGCAGAGCATAATGACCAAATAAAACAAAATGAGAACATGACAGGCACAGAGAATAAAGAACAAATACCCATCTTAAGTATTATAAATGTGCATCTTCTTAGGACTTAGGGTCCTGTACTTTTCCTTAATTGTCATGACTCATTCCAGTCACTGCAATATCCACTCTACCTACCGATTTCCAACACACAGTTTGGCACATAGTAGGTGATCAATAAATATTTGAAAAATTAGCTAAATTAATTAATTATATTTCAGAGGAACAACTCAGAGCAAATGGACAGAATTAATCATAGTTATTATGGAAAACCATTCTGAGCTCAATAAATATCAATCTAGAATTTGAAGACTATCTAAAACCTAGACCTATTTGATTAAGAGACCCTAAAATTGGAAAAAGTTGAGTTTTAAAAATAAATAAAAATAACAACAGTTATTTTACAGTTAGTTACAACATTCAGACTTCTCTTCCACCATGCTAAATGCCAAAAGATGATGGAAAAATGTCTGCAGACTTTTAAGAGAAACAGATTGTGACCTAAGAATTAAATACCGACGCGAGTTATCCCGCGTGTGCTAAGCCAAAATAAGGAGGCTTTCAGGTAAAAAGGGCTCAAAAATATACATTTTTGTACTCTACCTGAAAAGAAATACCATAAAGATAAACTCTAGCAAAATGAAAAATTAATTAAAACATAGGAATGGTATACAGGAGTGGTAATAAACATGGAAACAAGTTTTATTACAATACATAATAAGTACAGTTAACAAATTTAATACAAATATCCACAAATAGTTATTGGAAGAGAAGATGATAGTCTACAGTGTTTCTGAATCCTTTTCATGTCACGGCTGACATAGAAAGTTGTGATATTTTTACAAGACACTGGCATAAGGGGCTGGGGTTCCTGGCACCTTACGTTCACTAGCTAGCCCTGTTAGCACAGGGAGCCAATCAATATCTGGGCACACCTAGTGGGCCCCACTGTACCTAGATTTAGGTTTTGCTATTCCCGAGATGGAAAACCAATAGGAGACTTTAATAAGAAGTCAATGGTAGGGAAAAAAATCATAGAATAAGTCTTAATGTAAACTACACTTTCAATTTGGCTAAAATGTAGTTTGCAAAACTGGTATAACATGCATTCACACAAATGTTACTGTATTATCTGGGAGATACTAGTAGGAGAATTTGATTTTTTTCTCTCTACTTTTCCTTATTTTCTGAATATCCTACAATACAGTTTGTTTTCATAATCTCCAAAATACTAAAGATAGTATAAAAACCCCAATAAGGTTTTAAAAAAATGTTTTGTCTTAGCTCACGGAAAAACAGATTAATGAAACAGAATAGTTTTGCCTCAAACAGATTCATTATATATATAAATTATGTATATATATAATATATTTTTTTATATAAGAAGACTTTTTATTTATATATTCATTACATAATGAATAAATGATATATTTTTATATAAGTTTTGTATTTATATATTCATATAGTCTATATATTTATTTATATATTCATATGTAGTCAATACATATGAATATATATAATGAATATATGAATAAAAACATATAAAAATATATATTATATATATGCATAATTTATATATGTAACAATGTTGATGAACATGGTTTGCTATGTAGGGTATCCACTAATTTACCGAGGGATGTTATAATGATTCTTTATTCCAAATATTACTACTCACGATAATTTCTAAAGATAACTTACTTTGACTTTAAGCATTTCAATAATTTTTGACATTCATTTTCCTTAATTCTGTTTGAAAGTTTTTCCCCACCCACCTCCCCCACTTCCCGCGCAGCTTGCCCTGGAACTAGACAATTTCATGTTAACTCCTTAGCTGCTCATTTAATTCTTTTCCTTAGAAGGGGCACTGTCTGTTTCCCATTGATCCCAATGCATGTATCTCTGCCTCATTCTGCCCTAATTTACTATTTTCTTTGCTCAACTTTGATTTGTGTTATTCTCTAAGCTAATGAGAAGGAGCATCTCTGTAGCTCTGGGCATTTTACAAATCTAATCTCTGGCTGGCCCAATCACAGAGATCATTTTTCGCGTGGTGGTGGTGGGGGGTGGATCATCCTACTTGTTTTCTTTTTTTTTTTTAAAAAAAGATTTTATTTATTTATTTGAGAGAGAGAGAGAGAGCGCACATGAGAGTGGGGAGGGTCAGAGGGAGAAGCAGACTCCCTGCTGAGCAGGGAGCCCGATGCGGGACTCGATCCCGGGACTCCAGGATCATGACCCGAGCCGAAGGCAGTCGCTTAACCAACTGAGCCACCCAGGCGCCCATCCTACTTATTTTCTACCCATTCTGCATTGTTCAGGGTAATTGAACAGCTGCTGCAACAGATAAGCCCTAAAATCTACTAAAAGTGGATTTTTCATTCCTCATACAATCTAATCCTGCTCTTCCACTTTGAGCTACTGCACCTAAAACGGGTGACTCCAGGTTTACTGAGGAAAGGAAAGAAAGAAGGGAGATAAGATATTTTAGGGCTAGGCTGGGAAGTGACTCTCATCATTTCTGTCCATATTTCATTAACCAGAATTTAGCCAGCCACAACCTCAGTGCACAGGAAACTGGGAAATGCAGTTTCGCTATGTGCCCTAGGCAAGAACCTCGTGTGGCAACACGCAGTGTTGTTCTGGCCACATTCTCTGAGACGCATACAGGGTGTCTGTTTACCAGACCTGGGTTTCTTGAGAAACTGTCTCAACATGGTTTTCCTTGCGGTTTAACAAAATATTGAACATGTGTCAAAATGTTTTCCATCATCAGTGTTCTAGACCAACCAGAGTATGCCGAAATGTTTGCTTGACGCTGCAAACAGTAATTTAACTACCTTGATTTTTCTACTTCGATCCAGTGGACAATAGGGGACAGACCTGTTATGTGCTTTTGCAAACCAATATGATTATTAGAGCTTTGAAATTTATTGATCCAGGGACACCTGGCTGGCTCAGTTGGTAGAGCATGCAACTCTTGATCTCGGGGTTGTGAGTTCGAGTCCCAAGTTGGATGTAGAGATTATTTAAAAATAAAAAAAAAAAAAATCTTAAAAAAAAAAAAAGAAATTTATTGACCCCATAGCCTGGTGAATATCTTAACTTCTGTTGTTAAATTACTTACCCAAAAATTGAGATGAGGAGCCCACAGGCCTTCCACTCAGTGGCTTTGCCAGGGTATGGCACACATCAGGCCCCAACGAATGTTTGTAGATTAAATAAATTCATCATCATCAACTTTGGGAAGGTGGTAGTTGAGGAAGTTGAGAAGGAGAGAGTCTTTGGTTCCTGGTAGACTGGGGTGAAACATAAGCACCTCTTTCCTTTTTCTCCTGTTTTTTGCCCAGGGTCCAAGAAGGGGTATGATGGGCTAAGAGGCAGTGCATAGTTTGGTGGGGGCTAGAAAGGGAAGGAAATAAAGGAGGACATGCACATCCACATAACTGATAAACTGTAAACTAAAAACTGAGACTTATGCAGTTTTTGATGTCCTATGAGCAATCAAAGCAAAGCCATTTAATATTTGGCTAGTTCCAGAGATGGCAGAAGCATTGCCCCTATGTTTTCAGTTGATACCAGGTTGACTAGGTTCAAATTCTGTAGAAGTAAGTCAATTTTTTTTCCTTTTTAAATGTCTTGTAGAAATATGAAAATAATTTGTCAATAATAACAGTAAGGAACAACTGATTCACATTTTCAGTGTCTTCTCACTGCAACCTGTGCAACTGCAAATACACATTCCCCATCTATGCAGACCGGAAGCAGTCAACGTTTCATTGGTGAACCCAAATCTTCCCAATGGGAGCTTTCATAAAAAACATCAAAACCACTCTGTTCCACTCTGGGTTTCTAGCCAAAATTAATTAGGGCCTAATCAAGGGAAGCACTCACCTTGACTTTCAATGAGCCATAGATAAATAATGAACTAAGTTTCAGTTGACAATGAAAGGAAAGAAGGTGCCAGGCTTAATATTTGGTTTGGAGACAGTCACCCAGGGCCATTCTGTATATTTTTCCTCTTAATATCTTTCTATAAACTTCATCATAGCCCTTTGATGTGTCAAGAGAGAACATGAACCAAGAATCTAACGAGGCTGCGATAAAGGCAAGTGAGGGGGTACCTTCCTGTCTTTGAGAACAATGCTGTATAAGACAACCGATCTCTTATAACAAACCGTCTCCAGGGGCCACTGTGAGAAAGGGACATGGGCAGGATGAATTATGGGTCTGAAAAGCTATGAGCTTTTCACAGGGACATTTTGATCCCAGTCTTTTTTCTCTGAACTCAGGAGGGCACCTTAATACCAAAAGTAGCCAGTTCTCATCTCCCTATGCATCTCCCTATGCATTTTATTGCATTTTTGTTGCATTTTGTGGCAGTGGACTTTGATTTGAGCTCAAAACAACTCTTGTTGATCATCTTTAAATAATAATGCGGGGCATGTATTTATTTCTACTGCAATTACTATCCTTTACAAAACTGAGTTGAAACTTACCTGTTTGGTTGAGAACTTAAACAGTGGGCAAGAAACATTGATTCTACAGGTCAAGACCCCAGGAGACAGACACCCTGGATCTGAGTGAGAAGTTTGTGGGTTTGGAGTTATTTCTCTTTCAACTATGTCCTATTCGAAAGAGGGTAATAGTGCCTGACAGATCTTTTGTTTAGTGCTTCTTATATATAGTAAAATACTGTAATTTAACAGCTTGCTAGGGGAACAAGAATTTGTTCCAGTTCCTGATTTAAATGTTTATGCTAATTGCTATTTATTGGCCCAGATGCAAATGATAGGTTGGCCAAAGTGAAATTTTATGACGAGCAAACTCCCCCCTTTTGTGCAAATTGAAAAAGTGAAACAAGAGGGGGATGAAATGAGCCGAAGATGGTCTTAATGGCTGCTTTTTAATGGGGAAGATAAAATTAAGACTGATTTACGTGGCCAACTCCCCTGTTTTCTCTTATCAGCTCATTTGGCAGGAAAAATGGAAAAGTAATTGTTCCTCTTTCAATGTGGGCCTCAAACCATTATTTATTGGCTGAAATTAATCGCTGTTTATCCTTCATTCACGTGGAAACCGCTCTATCAGCATTATGAACCCCGGCAACTCAACTAGTCCCTTGCAATTTAGTCGACAGCAAGCTCGGATCCTGATGAGGCGTGCCTTAATTTTCTGGGCTGTGGGAGTTAATGAAGACTCCTTTCTGAGGTGGACATATTTGTATTTCTACAACATTAATAACAAAGACCCACACTTTCTCTTTGGCAGCAAATAAACTTTTTCAAAAAAAAAGAGGAAAAATTATTGAAAGGATGGTGCTTGGGAGAAAAACCTGTAACAGAATCATGAAGCCAATTTGTTTTTACTTTAATCACAACGAAAACGCGAAGCGACATATAGACATTTGGGGGATTGTATGTGGACCCAAGCACTCCCTAGAAAATCCTGCAAATTGGTAAAGGTGAGATGAAAATAAGGCAAAACCCATACATTCAAGAAGAATAACTTCTTGATTCTTTTTCGCTTCCACTTTGCCTCTTCTCCACATTGCTTGATGCATGTAATTGACAGCCTGTGGTTTTTCTGGGGCAGAGATTCCTGGATTGCCTCCTGTTCTTCCTCAGGGAACCATCTGGAACTGACAGTCTGTCCTCCAGGCTCCTATCTTCCTCTTTCCAATCAACCAGTCAATCATCAAGCGTTTGTGCACAGCTTATGTGTCCAACAGGCCTCCTCTGCCATGAATGACATTAAACACACAGAGCCAGAGCGCCCTCCACATCGACTAGGAGCACAGCTAAGTGTCAAGAATCAGATTCAATCTATAGAAAGCATTTGATGGGGGATGGAGGGGGGAGGTTGTTACTGCTGCTTTTTCCGAGACATGCAGGGTCTATCTGTGTGTTCTTTTGGACCCCATCTCTGCCATTTTCCTGCCAAGATCCACCTTCCCACCCTTGCCTGACTGATTAGAATTCTAAGGTTTTTGATCTGGGAGAATCTGTGAGTAAATGTTTTCATGAATCCCCAGTTTCCATAGTCAAAATCTGAATTACCTTGCCATATAATAGTTTAACAGATGCCATGAACAGTTTCTCACTTAAAATTTTTATTTGGCTTTTAATTTTTTTATGAATGAGAAACAAATAGCACATTCCCTTCAAATTTTAATGATTTCTTTGGGTAATTCTTTATATATGTAGCTATTACTATATGTGCAATTTTGTGTCCTGTTTTTCTTTTATTCAACAAGTATTTAATGAGCACATACTATGTGTCAGACACTATTTAGGCACTCAGGGATAGAAACCAAAGGGACAAAAGACCTATGGAACCCACATTCTAGTGGACTCTTACTATTAAACAAAATCGTGTGTCTTTAAATTGTCTGTATTCGTAATTATAAATAGCTTCCTGCAGGTCCATTTATATAACATAGTTTACTTAATTTAGTTAATAGCAAGTCACTAATTTGCTATTATAAATAATTCAGTGATGAACATCTTTATGCGTTTTTCTTTTTTTCATTTCTGATTATTTCCTTAGGTAGGATGTCCAGATTTGCTGTGATCTGATTTAGGTTCTCAGCCTAACCACACATCAGAAGCACACTATTCCAAGCTTAATGAATCAGCATGTCCAGAATAGGTTCCAGGCACATTTATTTCTGATTGTCGGCCTAAGTTTAGAATAACATCTTATCACGATCATGCAATGTCACTCCAGTTTGTTTTTAATGGCATATCTACTATATGTATGTTCTATATTATAATGCTAATTATATGTATAATCTCAAATACCTCTAGTTTGTAATATTATTGTACTATAATAAAACCATGGCTGAATAGTTGTCCTGTTGGTGGTTCCCTTTGGTATGGATCTTATTCTGCTAGAATTCATATTTTAAATGAAATGCTACCAGAAGAATAACACACACTTTGCAAGTGAAAAGATTAAAAAAAAAAAAAAAGAAAAGCTTGTGTTTATCTCAATAGTTCTTAACCTTCCCTAAAAAGAATTTTCTCAGGTTATATTGCAATATTGATTTCAGAATCTATATTATGGATTTTTATATACTGATGTTGTCTTTCAACGATTTCTATAGACTTTCCATTAACACTCAACTGTATTAAAAATAAACAAAATCATCAATCTTACTAATACACAGGATGTTAAAAAAATAAAATCCTATTTCTAAGGAAGATTCCCTCTAATTGGTGAAAAAGATAATCCTTTAGATTATTTGGATTTAGGTTGGTGTAGTAATATGTTTGTGAGTGCAGAAAGGTAAAGAAGTTATTGGCTGGTGAGAGATTTGGAATGTAGTATCTCAGAATTCTTTCTTTTAGAAAAATTATACTCTGGCCTGATTTTTTTTTTTTTAATTGAGGTAACTTACAAAAAAAAAAAAAGAAAAGACAAAATAATCATTTGGATTTGACATTTTAAAGTATGAATACAATTTAAAAAGAAAACCCAACTTGGAGACCCACGCAGCAATCTGACACTAAATTCAGTTTTAAGTTTCCTGGAAGCCAAGATGAAAAAGGGAAATATATAGTTCTTTATTGTTCCAATGATATACATAAGATCATTCAGAAAAGCAATATCCGCTCTGGCAGGTTTTTATGAGATACAGCCAAAAATCTTTTGAAAGTAAAATGGATAGTGTTTTCTGAGGATCAGAATGATTTCCAAAACCTTCCAGAATTTCTATTCCTTTCTGCTTAATCATTTGTTTCCACTTTGTAATTTGACATTGATTGATTTTTAAGTACTGCCATCCATGAGCAGAATGAATCCTGATGGCGGCCCCACCTCTGCCTTCTGGGCACTTGAGCTTTTTAGTACAATCCGGAGGAACTCTCCAGAAGGCAGATGGGTATGTTTAACTCATTTTAACTTTAATAGATTTTTTTCTAATTATATCATTAAATTCCAGTAGACAAGGGTCAAGAATGAACTTTCTCAGTATTGAAAGTTTTCAAAGGGGGCGCCCGGGTGGCTTAGGCGGTTAAGCATTTGCCTTCCGCTCAGGTCTTGATCCCCACGTGAGGCTTCCCGCTTAGCGGGAGCCTGCTTTTCCCTTCCCTCCCCGCTTGTGCTCTCTCTTGCTGTCTCTGTCACTATCTGTCTCTCTCTCAAATAAATAAAATCTTTAAAAAAATAAAAGTTTTTAAAAATATTTTTGTGGTTTAAATCATCAAAATTATGTTAAGATTGTTCTTAGCCATTTGAAATTATTCTCATTTGTTTTCATTGCCAGGAGTCCACTTCAGTAATTCTTCATCTTTCTAGTTGGTCCCTTAATGCAGCTGTACAAATTACTCTTTGACCTTGCTGATCAGAGTATTTTCTAGTAAAATTTTTGATAGAGGGCATACTTTGTGTTGAAATAAATTCGTAGGCCCACGATGGAGCTGCTCCTGCCCAGGGTACCATGTTAGCAAACCAAAGACTTAATTAAATAACTTTCATGTTCTTGTAAATGTGCCCCTTGATCAGAAATGCAGTAGATCCCGTCAGTCAGTCCCCAAAGGCCAAGTTAACTGTGGGCTCCCTACTTAATGTCCTTGTTCCGTATCCCAAACAAGGTTGTCTGCGTGGCCCCAGCCAGATATTTTCTATTTTCCTCTTTTCCTCTTCCTTGTTCTTTATTCTTTGTATAAAAGCTTCCTATCTTCTGCCCCATTTTTCAGTTTTCTGGACCTGTGGGAATGGAGACCGCCTGCTTCGTGAAGTGTTAAATAGTTTGTTTGGATCACCTAAATTGTTTCTTTAATCACATTTTAACATGTGGTATTAGAGTTCTCAGAAGATAGGAATATTTGCCTTTTTAAAGGGAGAATTCGTGTTTTGGAAATGACAGCAACATTTACTTATGAGATATTATTATTAACAGATTATTAACCAGATTATTATAACAGATACATATGTATCACTTACTGTGTTCTGTGTTCTAGGCACTTATGTTGCTCTAATTGCTTTAAAAATAACCTCTCCAGGGGCGCCTGGGTGGCTTAGTTGGTTAAGACTTCAACTCTTGATTTCCACCCAGGTCGTGATCTCAGGGTCCTGAGATTGAGCCCTGTGTCAGGCTCCCTGCTGGGCAGGGAGCCTGCTTAAGATTCTGTCTCTCCCTCTCTCTCTGCCCCTTCCCCCCATCATGTGCACTCTCTCTCTCAAATAAATAAATTAATTAAATAAAAATAAAAACAACCTCTCCAGCATTGCCCTTCCATACACTATAAACAAGCATATAATCACATAATCCCATAATCCCAGATTGTGACAAGGGGTCAGAAAAGTAAACAAAAGGAAAGAATAGTTAATTCTTGAATAATAACTATTCAATAACTTTGAATAGTTATTCAAAGTCTCTTCTGATAGAGTAACCAGAAACCCAATAGACATTTGCACTTTTCTTTGATCATCTTTAAAGCACATCTCACCAACACTTTACCGTACTTTTGAGCCTACTTAAAGACGAAGATTCATCATTTTTTCAACCTTACTGCACAGCACAGTGTCTGGTGTATTATAGAGGCTCAAAAATATTTATCAAGTGAATTAATATGTAAATAGTAGAGTGTGAAGCAACCAAGACCACAATCTTTCATATAGATCAGTGGAATGAACTGAGAATCTACAAATAAACTCTTAAATCTATGGCCAATTGATTTTCAACGAACTGGGAACAACTCAATATGCATCAATTGGTGCATGGATAAAAAACATCTGGTCTGTCCAAACAATGGAATATTACTTAGCAATAAAAGGGAGTGAACTACTGATACCTGTTACAACATGGATGAACCCAAAAAGCATGCTAAGCAAAAGAAGCCCCAGACAAAGACCACTTACTGTATGATTCCATTTGTATGAAATATCCCCAAAAAAGGCAACTCTAGCTGAAAGTAGATTAGCAGTTGCATGGAACTCAGGGTAGGAATGGAGAATGGCTGAAAATGGACATGGACAATCTCTTGGAAATGATACACAAACATGTTCTAAAATTGCACTGTGAAGATGGCCACACAATTGTGTAAACTTACTAAAAATTATTTAATTGTCCATTGAAATGGGTGATTTATACTCAATAAACCTATTCTAACAAGTAAAAGAAGACTATCTTCAGAATGCTGACTCAAGTTTCACACATTCTCCCATAACTCAGATTCTGTCCTCATTCCATTAATGCAGCCACTATTGCTGATGCTTATCCACTTGACTTGAATTTATCACTATCTACTCATTTATTTAAGAAATAGCAAGGGCACCTTGGTGGCTCAGTTGGTTAAGCATTTGCCTTTGGCTCAGGTCATGATCCCATGGTCCTGGGATTGAGTCCCACATTAGGCTCCTTGCTCAGCGGGGAGTCTGCTTCTCCTTCTCCCTCTGCTGCTCCCCCTGCTTGTGCTCTCTCTCTCTGGCAAATAAATAAATAAATAAATAAATAATAAATCTTAAGAAAGAAAGAAAGAACGAACTAGTGAGCGTCTAATATCTACCAGGCTGTGATCTGGATACGGGAGATAGGGCTCTGATACTAACTTATAATAGGTCTTCTGGTTGGTCGCTTCCCCTCTAACTCATTTTCTTTGTCTGTGAAATGGGAATTCTAATCTCTGATTTGCTTACCACATGGAGTTCTTTAAAGAGTCCAGTGAGATGAGTTTTGTGAAAATCCTTAAACTGTAAGCTGTATTACAAATTTAAGGTCAAAATAAGGTCTGTATGTATTCAAATGTAATGTTTCGACAAATCCGGCCCTTCATCCCTTCAGCATGTGTTAATATTTAGTAATGGCTCTGAAGGTTGTATAACGGAATGTTTTATCAGAGAAGTCAAGGTTACCCTTCAAAGCAGTTATAGAATTATCTTCTCCTAACTAAATATAGTTAACCTTAACAAACAAAAGGACTTCCCGATGAGCCAAATGAAATGGCCTTTATATTTGAGGTACTCACTTAGAAAATAATAAAGGAAGCAATTTGCTCAATTTGCAATTTTTCCTTCATAGAGCTTTGAGTTTAAATTGCTTGCAGGGAAAGATCTTTTTACATGATGTATATTTAGGAAAAGAAAACATCTTAAAAAAATAAAAAGTAAATGTTTTATTGGTGAGAGGAGATTTGTATAGTTTCACGGTTTATCTCTGAGGTTTATATAATCTTCTGGAGTTTAAAAATTGTTGTCCCAGACACACCTTTTCTCTCTCTTGATTCCTTTATTTAACCTTTGAATTTAGGAAAAAGTTATCTCATTTTTATTATAGTTACAAAGATTAAAGCTGACCTTTACCTTTTCCTTTTTTAAATTCAAAACTGTGGTCACTTTCCCTTTTTAATATGAGACAGGTATATAAAATTGATCCACCTACAAATGATGTAGGAATTTGAGAGTCTCACAGAGGTTAGTCTCTATTAATTAGTTATAAGGTGCATTAATTACACTTTAAATGATAATTAGCCTTTTCTCTGATCTATTGCTGGTTTTCTCATTGGTTTCACACTTTCTGTAAATGAACATTTAAGCTTGAAACCTTGCTTTAGAAACTAACTTTATTAGTACAATTTCATACATTGCTCACGAGTTTTGAAAGTGCTTGATAAGTTATGCAAATGTTTTATATAACTGTAAGTTAACAACAGCATTATTATATATTCCGTTCTGTTGTTTGATGATTTCTCTCCAAGCAGCTTCCTCACTGTGAAGCCACCAGCTTTGCATCTGTGGTCATTATTCCTCCTGTCTCCTCACTTCTTTTCCTTGAAATTCTCTCCACTCTCTCTTGCCTTTCCGGTAACCATCTTTGTCCAGACCCGTCTCTGGTTTGAAAATGTGGGTGTCCTCCATAGCCCATCCTCGGCTTGGGTTTTGTTGTTTCTTTTTCCCACCTATCCTTTATCCTTCAGTGATCTCTTTTATGTCCTGACAACGTCTCTTGAATTACTTTATTTTATGTGTAATCCATTCTCTTTATTTATCAGTTCATGAGGCTTTCAGGCATCACTGGCTCGTAAGTGGACCCCAAACCTATAATCTACAGTTCTAACTTCTCTTCAAATACTAATCTCATGCTTCCACTGGCTGCCCAGGATCACATTTGGTTATGTTCTGAAATGTTCCATCTAATTTCACTTCCTCCCCAACCGAGGGCTTTCTCTTCATAGTCCCATTTCTATTCCGCATCTTAATCTCGGTGCCCAGGAGTGACCTGGGACTCCTTCCTTTCCTCCACACTTTACATCTACTCTGTCTCCCACTTCTATGGGTTCAGCTGCTAAAATGCCACTTGCTCTATATGCTAGAAAGCCCTCATGCATCTTGAAAACCCTTATTAATATTTGCCTGGACTTGTAACAGTCGGCTAATTGTCATCCCCTTTGTAAAATCCAAATTTCATAAACTGATATTCTAATCTCATTCATGATTGAGCTTCAGCGTATTTTCCAGGCTTCTTTCCTATTAATTTTCTATGGTCCGGCCAAACGTAACTATTCCCCTTTTTAAAAAAGATCCCAAGATTTACATTTCTCTGTTTACCCACTTACCTGTATCTTTAGTGTGTTCATCCCTCCTTTAATCTGTTGAAACACCATCCTTCAAGTTTCAACTCAAACGCCACCATCTCCATGAAACCAGTACTAGCTCCTCGCACTCTGAATTCCTACAGAAATGTATACATTTTCAGTGGTTTTCCTAACACATAGCCTGATATGATGGCTCTGTATGCATGTCATCTCCTTCATTGCCTTTGGGGCTGAGTCTCTCACCAGCTGGCTCAGCGCTTTGCACACGATAGGCACACAGTACACTATTGTTGAATAACTGGGACTCTTACCAGGTAATTGGGTCTTGATGTCGTGATTACCTTAAGGCATCAGTCTACAGGCCAACTTCAGGGAACCATCCCACTGGATTTCCTGATCATCCCTTCCTAAAGATGAAAGTCCAAGTACTCAGTGGTAGTGCTTAACATTTTCCTACACCATGTACATTGCAGAGAGAAAAAAGAAACAGCCCTCTAGGGAATTTTGAAATGTCCTTGAAGGGTGTGAAATTAAATAGGTATCTCCAGGGTTTTAAAAATTGTCTTCTAATATATGAAAAATGCCCGCGTGGATTAAAAATCCATCATTCAGTGGGTACTAATGGGAGCAAAACCTGTGAAGGTAAAGCACCTCACATAGCCCCACGTAAGGCTGCAAGAGCCTTCATGGCAAAATGCTACTCTACCTTAAGACCTGAAGCAAATAAACTTTAGTGAGAACACTTACATGAAGACGTTCATCCATTATCTCCCCTCTGTACAAGGACAGGAAATATTTCAGGGTCTCTCTTTGAGTCTAGTGGTTTCATTTATCCCGAAGTGCTCATACATTTACCTGTTAAATATTGCTCCATTTTAGAATATTAAAAATAATATCATTTTTGGCTTTTAGAGTGATGTGGTCAATTGCACCTATTATGGAGGAGATCAGTTGTTATTTGAAAACTGAAGCAAGAAGGTAGGCATGATACACACCCTGAGTATTGGAATACACCAAATGGAAACAAGAATTATACTATAGCCCAATTTACTAAGGGAAAACTAGCAATTACTTAGGCAAAACTAAGGCAGTAGTTGGTTTCCAATTATGATATTCAAATAACTGGGCTTGAAACATTTTGAGTTTTTAGGATTGACTCTTCAAGTTCCTAGTTTCACTTATATAAATCTAGATATGAGAGCAGGGGTTAAACCAACTTAGACTTTTGCACATGAAACCTCAAGTTGGCTATCACCTCCAAGACTTGCTGCCAATTACTTTAACTCCCACCCCAATATAATTCCTAAGGTATAATACTAACAAATTCTTTCTCTTGCACGTTTATTGTTGGAAAATGATTTCCCATATCTGAAAGGCAATTAGGTAGTCCTAGAGTACATGATTTAAATATGTTGATTGCAGAGTTTTTTTTAACATTTGTGATATGATTCACATCCCATGCAATTCATTCATTTAAAGTGTGCAACCCAATGGATTTTAGTATATTCCCGGATATATGCAACCATCACCACAGTCTATTTTAAAGTATTTTCATCATCTCAAAAAGAAACCTGTACCCTTTGGCCATTATTCCTCCACTCGCTTCTCCCATCTCTTCCACAGCCTGAAGCAACCACTAATTTACTGTCTGTTTCTATATATTTACCTATTCTGGACTTTAATATGCATGAAATCATAGAAAATATGATCTCTTGTGACTGGCTTCTTTCACTTAGCATAATGTTTTCACAGTTCATCCATGTTGTAGCATGTATCAGGACATTCATTCCTTTTTGTGGGTTAATAATATTCAGTTGTATGGATGTACTAGATTTTCTTTATTGATTTGTGTGGATGGACATTTGGGTTATCTCCACCTTTTGGCTATTATGAATAATACCCACCTAAACAGTCAGGTACAAGTTTTCGTGTGGATATATGTTTTCCTTTTTCTTAGTATATACCTAGGAATAGAATTATCGGATCATCTGGTGACTCTGTGTTTAATCATTTGAGGAATTACCAGACTGCTTTCCAAATCAGCTGTACCATTTGACATTCCCATCAGCAGTACATGAGGGTTATGGTTTCTACTCATTCTTACCAAAACTTGTCATTGACTTTTTTTATTCTAGCCATCTTAGTGGGTGTGAAATGATATTTCATTCTGATTTTGATTCTCTAACTCTTCAGACAAAAACTGATGGACTACAAGTCAGTTCAGCTCTGACACTATGTACCTAGAGCTAGTACAGACCCCACTTGGTTAAGGATTCAGTCCCATGAGTCTGCTCCCACTTCAGACACCCAGTAACAAGTCCCAGATTGTCACTTGTACATCTGATCAACTGGCTATAAATCAAAGGTTTCTACAACCTCCTCTTCCATTTCAATAATTTTCTAGAAAATGGCCCATAATACTCTTTAAAAAAGAAAGCACTTTACCTACTATTACCAGTTTATTATAAAGGATATCATAAGGGATACAAATGAACGTCCAGATGAGGAGGTACATAGGATGAGGTCTGGAAAGGTCTTAATCACAGGAGCTTCTATCCTATGGAGTTGGGATAAACTTTCTTACCATCACATGGATGTGTTTATCAACCCTAAAGCTCTTCGAAACCTGTTGCTTAGGCCTTTTTAGAGAGTTCATCACGTAGGCATGATTACTTATTAACTCTGTCTCCAGATTCCCTCCCCTCCCTACAGGTTGGGGATGAGGCTGAAAGTTCCAAGCTTCTAGTCAAGGTTTGGTCTTTTTGGTGACCAGCCTCCATCCTGAAGCTACCTAGGGACCCACTAAGATTTGCCTCACTAAAACAAAAGACACTCCTAAATTCCAAGGATTTCAGAAACTCTTGTGCCAGGAATTGGGGACAAACACCAAAAATATATATTTTATTATATCACAATATCTCTGATATTGAGCTTATTGTCTGTTGGTATATATTCCTTGGAGAAATGTGTGTTCAGATCCTTTGTCCATTTTTAAATTGAGTTGTCTTTTTATTATTAGTTATAAGTGTCCTTTTATATTCTATTTACCAGTCCATTAATGTATTTTTGAATTGAAAATATTTTCTCACATTCTGTCTTTTCAGTTTCTTGATGGTGCCCCTTGAAATCAAAGCTTTTAATTTTGATGCAATCCAATATATCCAATTTTCCTTTGTTCTTTTTCTTTTTTTCTTTCTCATGGTTTTGGAGTCATTTCTAAGAATCCTTTGACAAATCTAAGATAATGAAGACTTACCCCTATGTTTTCTTCTAAGAATTTTATATTTTTTGCTCTTATATTTAGGTCTTTGATCCATTTTGAGTTAGTTTTGTATATGATGTGCAGTAAGGGTCCAATTTCATTCTTTTGCATATGGCTATCCTGTTGTCTTAGCTCTATATGTTTGTTTTTTTAAATTTGAAGATCCCATTGACGTTATTAAGAGACTCATGAATCGGGCAGCATCCCATCTAGCAAGTAGAGGGGAACTACTCAGTAATATTTGTTGAAAAAACCTTTCCCCCCACTGAATGGTCTCTGTACCCTTATTGAAAATCCATTGATCATGGATTTATGGGTTTATGTCTAGATCTTGGCTTTATTCTGTTGATCTATACATCTATTCTTGCGCCAGTACCACAGTCTTGATTACCGTTGCTTTGGATTAAGTTTTGAAATCAAGGAGTCTAAGTCCTCCAACTTTGTTCTTCTTTTCTTCAGGATAATTTTGGCTATTTTGAGTCCCTTAAACTTTCATACGAATCTTAAAATTAACTTGTTAATTTCTTCAAAGATGTCAGCTGGGATTTCGATAGGGATGGTGTTGAATCTGTAGATCAGTTTGTGGAATATGGTCATCTTAACAATGTTAAGTCTTCTAATCCATGAATATGGAATGTTTTTCCATTTATTTGGCCTCCTTTAGTTATTTTTAACAATGTTTTGTAGTCTTCAGAATACAAGTTAAGTTTTGCACTTCCTTTATTAAATTTATTCATAAGTATTTTATTCTTTCTAAAGCTATTGTGAATGAAATTCTTTTCTTAATTGTATTTGCAGATTGTTTATTGCAAGTGAACTAAAATACAATTGACTTTTGTGTATTGCATTGTATTGTATCCTGCAACCTTTGTATCCTGAACTCATTTATTAGTTTTAATAGTCTTTTTTTGTGTATTACTTAGGATTTCCTATGCATAAGTGCACATCACCTGTGGATAGAGATAAATTTACTTCTTCTTTTCCAATCTGTATTCCTTTTAATTCTTTTTCTTGCCTAATTACCCTAGCTAAAATCTCAAGTACAAATGTTGAATAGAAGTGGCAAGAGTAGATATTCTTGTTTTGTTCCTGATCTAAAGGATCTAGTCTTTCATCATTATATATAATGTTAGCTATGGGTTTTTTGTAGATGTCCCTAGTTTGTTAAGTGTTTTTATTGCAAAAAAGTGTTGGATTGTGTTAAATGCTTTTCTTTGTCTGTTGAGATGGCTGTGTGGTTTTGATTTTTATTCTATTGATATGATGTTTTATGTTAATTGATTCTCGGATGTTAAACCAACTTTTTATTCCTGGGATAAATCCCACTTGGTCATGGTGCATAATTCTTTTTATATATTGCTGGACATACTATAGACTTTTAAATGGGTTTTATCCACGATTTGAGTAAAAAAGCCCATTTGGCAATTTGCCATCACCTGTAGATGCTCTCTACATACATACACATAGACTAATTAATTGATTGCTCTGTGTTTTGTAATTGGGTCTTGAGTCAAGCAAGCAATTCACATGTCATGTCTGACATCTTGAACATGTTCATTAGACTTCCATATAGACAGCATCAGACACCAGTAGGCTGGAAAAGCAAACTTAGAAAAAAGGAGAGCAAAGTAAATATGCCATTATTGGAGAGGAAAAAAATTTCCTTCTACCCTTCTAGGTTCTTTGGTTAGTTCTTATGTTGATTATCAAATTAACATAAACAATTAATAATAGAAAAAACAAATTTAATTTTGTTCATACAGGCATCCCATAAGAAGAATACGAGATCCAAGCATAAGCCAGGCAATTGAGGCTTATATGCTATCTTGAGCTAAGAAAAGGGATAGGGGCTTAGGGTTTCAAAGGGGAGGAGGGTGATTCACAGGACAATATGAAGAGCAGATGTTTGGTAATTAGATGTTTGTCCAGACATACAGATAAGTCATTTAGATTAAAAAAAGTTATCTCTTGGTAATAGCTCTCTTTCTGGGCCAGGCCTCCTATCTAGATTCTTTTAGGTAGTCTTAAATTTAAGAGAGAATTAAAAGTTTTTCTTGAGTCTGCTGGGTCTTGATTGCCTTCAGCTCAAAAGAGTCCACATGCCAAAGTGGCACATTTTGAGAAAACTTATTCTAAACCCATCATGTTCAGAAATCACATCCCCAAACCTCTTGGGGAGTAGTTTTATTGTGAACTGGATTGAAAAGGGAGATAGAGAAATATGAAGTGCCAGTGTTAAGGAAGGTGCATGCTAGATGCCCTTCTCTGAGTTCTTATATTGTCTGTACAGGCCTTAGTCCTAACACTTACCATACCTTACTGCTAATTTACTTGCCAGTCGCTATAATCAGAATGTCTGCATATCAGAAATGTTTGGCATACAGAAAGGGTACAATAATTCCTTGTTGAATAAGTGAATAATAACTTGGCTGATCCATTTGGTGGGAAGTAGTTAGAGGCAGAGTAGCTCTGACCAAGTAAAGAAAAGCAGCTCCCAGAGAAAGAGGCAAAGATTTTCACAAAAGGCTTTTTTTTATAATAGTAGCAACTGTGATCAAATAGATTTTGATATTTGGCTTTAGCAGAAGTGTAATTTACCCCTCTGTCAGATTTCTTAGATAACACAAACTATGCCACTTTATACTCCAAAGGCCAAGCTGCCATGCTTACATGCTTTTCCTCTTTCATTTCTAGAAAAAAAAAAAACAATAATCAACTCCCATCTCCCCCCTCAAAAAGCAGTTTTTCTAAGATTAAAACATACACACACAGATCAAGATTAAAGAAAGGATGTTTATACCTTCAGTTGGTTAACGAGATTTTCCCAATTCTAAAACAACTTCAATTATAACGGATCTCCCAGAATTAAAAAAATTCTATGTAAATATAAAAATTGATTGCACACTGGATCTTAATTTTGAGACCATTAAAATATGTATTTTAAACACTAAGACATGTAGTCTGTTTTCACTTTTCAGTTCATGACATCCCGCTAGAAAATCAAAGTTTTTAAAACATGTGTTTAATGTATGCTTTTCACTATGTCATATAAAGACGACATGAGGTACTATAATGATAATACTGATGACCACAGTACTCTAAATCTCACTTGGATACTTATCCAACAGGGCTTAACTTGTGGGTAAATAGATGTCTGATTATATCTATGCAAACTCATACCATTTATTCTTGTCCTCAGATAACAAGGGCTTCCCAGCTTTATGTGGTTTCAAAGGAGAGCCTTTTGGTCTTTTGAGAACAACAACCAGCAGACAGAAATTAGACAAACAGCATTTAAATTCCTGGGGAAAAGGGTCAAGAAAAAATAGCGTCTGGCTTCATTGTGGTTTTCCCTGGCTGGAGTTCTTGGTTCTCAGTTTTCCTGGTTTCACAGTTGATGATTTCTTTTATTTAGAAAACTCAGTAGATGGGGAAAATGTTTATCCTGTAAATGTATTGCTCAGCTTAGGGAACAGGGAGAATCCATCTGGGCTTAGCAATACGTATAAGATATTTTCAATTCACCCAATGACTTAATAGCCTAAAACCTAAGGGAGGAGACCCTTTGAGTTTAAGGTCTCCAAAAGTCGAGTGAAATTTTCAGAAGTATCCACTCTTATCCCCCCACATCAGATGCAAGAGATGTTCTAGTTAATCTTCTTTAAGGTTTTATTCACTTAATGGAAATGCTTAGCTGCATAATTGCTCTGAGCTTATTGCTATTCAAAATGGAAAATATAATAATCTAATGGTATTGTCTCTATAAGCGAATGAGAATTTCAGGAGTGGCTGTTGGTGCCACCCATGTGATCCAGAGAGGTTAATGCAGTTAAAGTTATTTCACAGTCCATTAAGGAGCTTACGGTGACCTCACGACCTTTGCGCCAACAACACGGAATCCATTATCATCACAATGGAGGAGCTGTGGGTTCGGCTGACTTGACAATGGGCCCGGGAAATCCCAAGTTAGTACTTAGTTTAAAAAAATGCACTTTTCTTTCTGCTTCTTGGGTATGGCTATTAATATGCCCTCCTATAATTTGTAACATTAACATTGCTGAAGGTACAGAAAAGGACATTGAAATGAAGATGTCAAAACTGCTGACTTAGTTCAGTGCATGATAATATTGGCTATGCATTGAAGTAGTAGATATCTAACAGGAAAATCAAGATGAAGAAAGTCAAGGAACTCCGTTAAATTAATGATAAATTATCACAGGTTATGAAATTCACTTAGGCAAATAATAGCTTTCCTCCATTTTTAGTGTTACCTTCTGAGATATAATATATGATTTAAAGAGAAACAAACACTTTAACTTATGAATAAGAATGTCTTAAGAGTAATTAACTAAAACTGCATTAAAATGTTTATTTCCTCAAAAATCCAAATTTCAGAGAAATAAGACACACTGTGTATTCTCAGGAACATCTCACTATGACAAACAATGTCATGCTATGGACATCAAACAGTTTATCTTTCTTCTACATGCAATTTGGTAAAGACTTCCCTGTCACTCACATTTAAAAACAGATGTAAGGTATGGGGTTAAAAAATAAAGATTTTATCAAAATACTGGTTAGATATGAAAGTGTTAATGAAGAATTGTGTCCTCTAAAATGAACTTGACTGCACAACAGTCTCCTTTGGAGAAATAATAAGCATGGAATTTAAAATTAGATTTTGCGGTACTTTGTATTAATACAAAAGAGATGCTAGATCAAATAATCCCCACGCCCCCCCAAAAATTAAACAAGATTGTTTATAGATAGAAAGTTTAAATTGTAAACATAGACTATAAAAGCATCATTTATATTTCCAGAACTCAGAGGAAGCATTTTTAAAATAATTTAAGGAAAGCACTGAAAGGTATTTAAAGAATCCAGCAGTACATTTCAAAGATAGTTATTGCAGATGGTAGTTAACACATCTTACCTCATTTAAACACAATAAGGTTTCAGCACTTATTATAGCTCCAAATGCCTGTAATATAATCACACTAAAACGAAAGCTGAGATCTCCAGTTAATTTTCAGGAACACATCATGATGATGTCTTTTTATGGTTTGCTATCTGAGAAAATAATTGAAAAAAAAAAAGTATCACCTACCTTTGATGATTGAAAAGAAAATAACATAATCAAACAGCCTTTCCTAAACATAGCTCGACTTGAAACCCATCTTATTTAATTATTACAAGAACATATTAAATTTAGTGCTTGAAACTGGTGCTAAAAATCTGTTTCAGAATATTTAGAACTAAAAAGAAAGTATCTGACAGTAATAGGTTTATGTCAACTTTGAATAAATGTAACTCACAAATAATACCATAGTAAGTATTTAATCATCAATTATTAAAGAAGTTTTATAGCAACTGCTGTCAATAAGCATTAAAGCTGCACGGATGCTATTTTTTACAAAAGGATTTAACAGTATTCAGCTTCTGAATTTTTATGTTATTTTTTTCAATTCTTGAATATCAAAACCAACTAGGACCTTGTTTTGAAAAGTCATTAAATTTAATTCTGTAACTCATTATATAATTTACAAAGCAAAAATGGCTAGATAATGGACTTTAATCATCTGCTCTAATTTATTAACCAACTGGAAATGTTTTGCAAGATGTTTACAGTCATTGGAAGATGCATTTTTACTTAGGAAATTCTAAGAAGTAAGTTTTTATTTATTTTTTTCCTCAGCAAATATTTGTTTCAATTTCATTTCCATTGTAATACATCTCCTGGTAAGCTTGTTATTCCTTAAGCGAGCCAGAATGCCAGACAAGAAGAGCACAGAATGAAAACTTGGTGAATAGAAAAGCAATCACAATAAATGGATTGAGAAGACTATATATTTTAAAGCAAAGAGATAATACAAAGTAATTGTAGGTCAGAATTTTACATGAACAAACTATGTCTAATTTCGATGCAGTCTTAAGATATGATATGTAAATGATTCTCCACAACTTGCAAAGTACATTAAAAAATAGTCTTAACTACATTAAGATGTACAATGTACCTGACCAAAAATTGATGTAATCATTAGGGTTAACTTTCTCATATTGTTATTGATATTATTATTATTATTACTAAATCAGTCTCAGCAGAAACTGAAGAGTCAAGCACTGCTTTTGTTTTTCTTTAACTTTTCTTAGAGTGATACCGGTTCTGATGGTTCTGTTTTCCCAGCGCTTTGTCTGAAAGGAGGAGGCACCTCCATCAGGAAATCTCTCCCTATAGGAGTAAGAATTAATCATGGAAAAGAAAAAAAAAATCTCAGAACTCTGTCAAAATATAACACAAGTCCCTCGGGGAAGGAATGTGTCGCAGAGCTTATTTGCTATGTAAAGATGCCTCTCTTTTGACTGAAGAGAAAGTTATCGCTCAGAGGCTTGGCATAAAGTGTGAACGTGGAAAGGCGGCTCCAAAGTAAGTCTCAGACTTCAGTAGCCAAAAATAAACTGGTTCTTGGCTGAAAGACACAAGTGCAATTGTGAAATTGATATCCCTCCTTGGCCGAGTCCCAGACAATATGTTGCCTTTTGGGGGCTGATCAGCGTGATTGATGTGACCTGTGAAATCCAGGGGGGCTCTCCCCTTTCATCAAACCCACTGCCCTCGACAGAGAAGCAGCTGTGGACTAACAAGTTCTTCAAGTATTCTCCCTCCAGGTCCCCTTAGAAATCTGACAGCCCAGAAGGAGAAAAAGGGGGCAAAACAGCCACAAAACCAACTCCACCCTGGAAAAGCAAAGGAGAGAAAAGAGAGAAAAGACAAGTCTATGGATTGGGACATAAGATGGCAGCAACTGAACAGTGTATTGCCTTTTCAAAGAGAAATTCAGACTTCACTTTTAATGTCAAAACAAACTTACTAAAGACAGGCTGCTACGGGTTTTTTTTTCTTCTTCTAAAAATATGGATTTTATTTTTTTCTGTTTTTCTCTAATAGTGATGATCCCTGGCTTAGAGACAATATCCTTGTTTTTTTCCGTTTCCTCTTCGGTTTCCATGTTTGCATCATAGATTGTAGAGTTGTGGTAATCTGTCCCCAAAATAACATGTGAAGATAAAGTCAGAGGGAGAAAGATGACTTGAAATCTTCCAGGGAACAGCATTAAGCTTGCAGCCACGCTGTGGGTGTCGGGCTGGTGAATCCCAACACCAGCCTCCTAATCTCAGAATCATTAACCTATCACTTGTTCCAACTCTCCTCGGCTGCTATCGGGGAAGGAATAGGCCGATCACTTTGGAGGTTTTGCATTTCCTATGGCAAATGTTTCTAAACCGATGACAAATTGGCACTACTCCTTCCTTCTACAGCAATCAGGATGACTCAGATTGATTTTAGCTTAAAAGATCAACACCGGGGTATAATTTACTTTACAGGGTTTCTTTTAACGCTGAAAGGCTTCCCAATTGGTTAACCTTACCACACTCTCCTGCATTGTTGTCCTATTTGCAAAAAACATTCTGGTGCCAGATTGTCAGCTAATTATGTCACAAGCAATCAGCTAACAAAGCATAGCCATTCTCGCCTGGAGAATGAGACTTGTTTCAAAGCAACTCCGAGGGAAAGAAAATAGGCCCCTTTCATGAAGGAAGTCTGGAGTGAGGGTTTTATTTAGCTCTACCTTCCATTTGGGCCCTGCTGCTGTAGTGACATTGTATTGCTGGTTATTTCTTAAGCAGCAGCATGGGGGCGAGTCTTGGAGCTTCGCGGAGCCTGTGGTTCATCTATACGTACCTGGGAAGACATGCGAGTATCTGATAAACCTCTGTGATGTCAATCTTCAAAATGAACTCCAGGAAGTTATCTCCCTCCAAAAGACCTTTTTTGGCTTTGTCTCATTGAACGGTACCTCAGTTTCCTTCTGTAAAGACTAAATCTGGAGCAAGACTATTGGAGCAAGCAAATTTTCTATCCTTTCTTTTATTGGAGATGAGATTGAACGAAGACAAGCAAACCAAGAGAAACTCAGATATCGTTGATGGTAGAAGGGTGAATTTGTGATAGGAGAAGCATGGAGTTGTTTCCATCTGGAAACTTCTGGATGTTTTTAGTGGTAGGTGCCTAGCAGAGAGCCTGATGGAGTTTTGGCACTCAAGAAAGAGTGCTTTCCCCTTTTATGTAGGCAAACTAAAATTAGTTCTCAGTTTTGGAGTACATGCACATTTGGAGGTAGAGAGAGTTAGCTAAGTGATATGGCAATAAAGAGCCTGCTTGGATAAAAAACTGTGCTAAGAATAAATGAGTTACGTTGGTTACCGTTTCTTTCATTCATCTTTAAGGCTTTCATTGTTATTTATCACCTGCTTAATACAGTAACCATAATTTAGTGATCACTAGATCTTAAAATTCTACTCAGGAACAAGAACTAACACACAAGAAAAAACTGCATAGAACATTACAATACACAATTAAGTAATACATCTTGTGGCATAAATAATGAATGCAATTGGAATTCAGAAAATAGAAAAATTTGCTAATGGTCTCAGGGTTCTTGGGTTGTTTCTCAGAGTTGTGAGGGCAAGACAAGCTTCTGGGTTCTTGGTTATTAGCAGACAGGGAAACAGTCTCTCAGAATGCTGATTATCCTGATACTTAGCTCTCACAATGAACATTTAAAACTTTAAATCCTGAAAAATTAGGATTAGGATCAAACTAAAACTAAAGTTTTAAGTGCCATGATCAGCAGAATGCCAGGAACTGAAGGTATTTTTTTTTTCCTGTTCCTCCAATGGGTGCTACTTATTCGAGGGGCTCCATTTACTATTCTCATGGATTTCGTTAATTATATGGACTTGGATAGAAATATTTTCAAGGTGAGTCCTTTAAAAATGCCAAACTGCTAAGGGTGTTAGTGAGATCTTCACTGAAAATAGAGACAGAGAGAGAGAGAGGAAAAAAAAGTGTTTGGAACATGCCCTTGCAGTAAGACACGCATTTGTATTTGCACTAAGATGTGCTGTATTTTCATCAAGTGTAACCACAGCAAACACCTTCATCCAAAGAGTTTTGCCCTTTATAATACATGCTTCTGGGAAAACAAAATCTTAACTTGAGAAATGAGTAGATATGCAGGAATCTTGCAGAAAAGGATGCGATTTCACTCTGTTTCACAAGTTGAATCTAATTTGGCTCTGCAGCATCTTTACAAGATCATATCTTGAAAGCACAAATAGAAGAAACCAAAGAAAGAATTCACTAACCCTCTCATACTGACAATGATCAGAACTTAGTATCAAGATCTTTAACTGAACGGGATAAACTAAAATAATAGGTAATTCTTAGGAAAGTCACAGAAACATAAAGGGGTATTACAATTAGACACATGGCAAAAACTTTAGAAGTCTGGGTTTCCCAGCGTGGTGACACAAAAGCCAAGAAATGATTTGTGATTAATATTCTACTATGTCAAAAGTTCTAAGAGGTTAAAGAGGGTATCATTGTGTTGTTTCAATTTCCACCAAGATGGGAGAAAGAGGGGGCAAGTCGAACGTGAATGGACAGGATTGAAGTTAGAAACCCTGAAGACAGCCTGGTCAGGGAAGGATTTTGTTAAACTGGAATTTGTGCCTAGAAAAGGTCTGATATTATTTTTCCCTGGAGATCTTGGAAAATAAAGTCAAAGGAAGAAGTGACTAAAAATGTCCTTTGAAAATGAGAATACTATGAAGTCAGTCTACTTCTTCCAGTGAAAGAGTATCAACTGGAAAGGACTATTTGATTTTTGTTCTTGACACGTGAGTTCAGTTTAACATTTTTTTATAAATTTCACCCTCTGTGATAAATTTTCCTCAGAGCCCCCGACCCAGCCCGCCAGTTAAAATAGTCAACAGAGTCACAAGGGCTATACACAGACCTTCTTGTGCTTGTTAGACCTGGGGTGGGGGACAGAGGGGTCTTTAGCAAGTCATCACTTCATGGAGTTCTTAGGTTTCATATCTGGGACTTCTAGAACTTTGGAAGATATTAAAGTGGTATAATTATTCCTAGTTTAGCATTACTTTGGGAATTTTCTGTGCATTATAGCGTTTTGTTCTTGCATTTGTTCTCTTTTGATAACAGAAAGGGAAGAAGCAAAGATTATCTAAGGTGGTAGTTCATAACGGTATCTAGTTGGAGGCTGGAAATCTGTAAAGAAAAAAAATTATCAAAGTGATACAACCTGCATATGATAAGATTATATTTTAGGGTCTCTTTATTTGAGAAGTACATAGAGAAAAATACATGATTGCATGTGTACAATACATACACTTTGGAATGGATTTTTTAGAGTTTTAGTGATCACACAATATTTATATACACATGTTGAACAAGTGTTTATGTCTTCACCTTGGAGGCAATGCTTGGTGCTAATGGACTTGTAGAAACTCCTTGGGGTACCAACAAGGACTCCCTGTCCTTGGGTTAGGAATCCCTTCTAAAGAAAGTAACGACTGTCCTTTTAGGCATCTTTCCTTCCAGAATGCAACATTATCATGAATGGCTTAGAAAATCTGTTTTTAGGGTGAGCTCAACTTTGAAATAACTGTGATCAGAGATGATGTGGAGCACAGAGAAAATATTCTACAAAGAGTGACCAATTTCATAGTTAACTTCAATCCATTTTAACCATTTGGGGAACATTGATTTATTTAGCCACTAAAGTTTAGAGATGAAAGACTCTGAAGTCACCTAATTTATGTTTTTTCAAGATGTCTTTTTTAAAAAAACAGCACCTTATTTATTGTCTACATTCTACATTAACATTTAAAAAGTCTTCAATCGGCCTTGTCAGGCAGGCCTATTAGGAAGTGAGTAAATTTAATAAACACACAAGTGCACTAAGTAAGCATCATCTAATTTGCATGTTTGTGCAGGTAGGAGTCCGTCCCTGTGGGCAAAGTGCTGGCTGCTCTGGGTTTGTGTGGGTCTGTGAGTGAGGCCCTTGGAAAATGCGTGTCTATCAAAATTGCTAACTTAGGGCTGGACGAGAGTTTCGGGAGCCATCCGGGGTATCCTCAGGCACACTACATTTAAACCATCCCAGAGGGAGGCATTAGTCTGCTGGTGAAAAACAATTAGACAAGATTAAACCTCTAAAGAGAGTTAGAAATGAATGACACATGAATGGGGGGGGGACTAAATATGGTGTGGATTTCTTTTCAATTTCTTATTTTCAGTCTGATAGGAGGGAGCCGCACCACGATTTCGTTCTGGAATACTCATTATCCTAAAAACTATTTGAAAGCTCATTTGCTGCAGAATGAAATATCTAAATCAGTTAGGTGCTGTCTTTGCTTTCAACTGCAATAAATATTTGCATTATATATCATGCAAACTATGATACCAAACAGGACCTCGATATTGGGAAGAATAAGCAGGGCTGGGGGTTGTACATGATGTGGATCCTCTATATTCTTTGTATTAGACCCACTGAGATCCTATCAGCTTTGGGGGGGGGGAAAGGCATAATTCTCTAGAAGTCAAGTGTATAATTGAATTCTAAACTTTCTCTATTTCCATAGCTTGTGACAAAGTGAAATCTAACTAGAGAACTTTGTTTTCTTCATGTCAATAAAGAAATAAGTCATAAGGTGCAGATTTTTGTGTCATTTTGTTTTTTCAACCTAGGTAGCCAGCCTCTTGTGTAAGAAAAAAAAACCTAGCTCTGGATCTGAGTCTGTGGGTGATGGCAGAAGCTATCTTTAATCTTCTGAGCAGTTTTGTAACATCACTATACCGTAAAAGATAGAAGATAAACATTTCTAATGTGAATCAGTGCAGTAAACCACATATGTAAATACATTTGCAACGATGGTACGTTAATAGGAATGTTCACAGTCCTGTTAATGTGCATTCATTGGAAATGCTTTCTCAGTGAATATCCCATTTAATAGAGTCTCAATAGAGCCACGCTCGGAAAGATTTCGCATTCTGATAGGCGGGGAGATCCTTCAGTGGGTGCTCCTCCCGCTGTCTGACGCACAATAGCTGAATGTGGCATATGTTGCCAAATTTCTATTTGTCCTTCACATGAAGTCCATATTGACTGCTTCAAAAACCCTTTGGATGAGCTATTATTTTCAAATTTTTCCCAACTTATATTGCAATTGAAAATTGGACAGCTTTTCAATTGCTCTCACATTCCAATTGATTATCAATACCGTTTTTCAGAATTAAGAATATCAGTCTATTCTCTTCCCTGGCATTGTGTTGACTCTGTGTGGCTTTCATTTAAATATTGCAGTACAGTTTGTGCCTGACTCTGTGTTAAGATAACGTACAAGGCGATCAATTAGATTTATTATCTCTTCCCTTGACTCGATGGTTTATATCACTGTGGAAAAAAGCCAACAACCCCCAGACGAAATGTTGTCTTGACTTCAAGGTCTCCTAGGATGAGTACCTGCGCTTAGTTTCTGCTGCATCAGACAGGTCTCAAGGTTTGTGATGTACGCTTCAGGACGAGGCAGTTGTAATGATCAAGTGACTAACACGTTTTCTGAATAAATGCATTCTAACACTGTTAGGTTATCAGATCAAAGCATTAAATATTTATTGAGTGATTACTATGGATAAGGCACTATGCTAGGCCCTGGAGGATGGGACAGGGAGTGCATCTTGAGCCTTATCTTAAATTCTCAAACAACTCTTAAAAAAGTGAAATCGATAGGACAGAAGGAAAGAATCATTTAATTCGTCTAAGGTGTTTCTGAGTGTTTTATAAATCATTCTGCAACATTGTCAGTGGTCCTGGGATCGTTCATAGTAGCCACCACTTTCAGATGGGACAATTCAGGAAGGCAGAGGTTAAATTCTCTCTCAAGGTCACAAAGCAGTATGGATGCCAACTGTGAACAGCCATCTCCTGGCTTTGTGTTAAACGGTTTAGGAATGGTCGTTGGTGTTGGGGGTTGGGACGAGGCCGTGCTTGGCTTGGCTGAGATTGTTAACTGGCCTTTAGGACAAAATTAATTGACATAAAATTGCTGGCACTTAAATTAGCATAATACAACTGGTCTTCTTTCAATATAGGGTGCTCTCTGAACAATGAGTATAACCGGTCTGCTTTTATACGACCAAAGAGAAACAACATATTTCTAGTTTTGATGAGTGTTCCTCTCAATATTTTCTTGTGAAGATTTTCAAACATACAGAAAAATTGAAAGAATTTTATGGTGAGCATTGCCAAATGACAAAACTAAAACAATCTAGTAATGAGTTTGAAGTTTTTGGTTCAAGGCGAAAGAAATCTATAAATTTGGGGAGTACAGGGCCTCACGAGCAGTGGAACTCTTCTCTGGGGATTTTGGGCAAGAGTGATTTTTACAGAATGTTAGATGAGGCAGTGCAGAAACAGGGCTTGGTTGGCTAGGAAATTGGGGATTTCCTTATAAGGCCAGTGGGTCCTATGTTCTAGGGCAAGTTCAGCTAGCTAAAGTCAGGTGGAGGATTATGATTGGCATATGTTAGGTTTCCTTGACAGGTGTTTCCTTTAAGCGTAGGCTGGTTTAGGATCAGATTTGTGATGTGGGCCAGGCCACTGGGGTGACCTCCATTGTGTCGGTCCAAGTATATGAATGAACTTTATCAGCACCGGGACATCCACCACCTCGATATTATCATTTGTATTTACTCTACTTGCTTTGTGACATATCTGTACCCATTCTTCTATTCAACCATCAATCTAATTTATTTATAAAGCATAAAGTAAATTGCTTGTTGGAAACTATGTTCACCATAGGGCAGGGAGGCTTGTAATAATGCCAATAATGGTATGGGAAGAAGTAATTATAATTGGTATTCCAACAAATTTGTTCAAGATTCTTTTGAGTATTGACTAGCCTTATACTTGTGTGGTGCTGCATTCATTAGTTTTTCTGGTCCTGGCAATAAGCACATGGCATAGAAAGGGCAGATTTTGCAAATGAGAAAACAGGCTTAGAGATAAAATGTCAAGCTCAAAGTCACCCAGGAGAGGGTATATCCAAGAACAAATGACTTCTTCTAGCTCCTGGCCCAGTGCTCTTCTCACTAGACCATGCCATCCACCCTTGTCAAGAACCTCAGGATAAGTTTTTGATGATTATTCTAGTAACTAGTTCTTTTTTTTATTGTTTAATTTTTTTATTAACATATAATGTAATATTTGTTTCAGGGGTACAGGTCTGTGATTCATCAGTCTTACACAATTCACAGCGCTCACCATAGCACATACCCTCCCCAGTGTCCGTCACCCAGCCACCCCATCCCTCCCACCCCCCTCCACTCCAGCAACCCTCAGTTTGTTTCCGGAGATTAAGAGTCTCTTATGGTTTGTCTCCCTCTCTGGTTTCATCTTGTTTCATTTTTCCCTCCCTTTCCCTATGATCCTCTGTCTTGTTTCTCAAATTCCTCATATCAGTGAGATCACGTGATACTTGTCTTTCTCTGATTGACTCATTATGCTCAGCATAATACCCTCTAGTTCCATCCATGTCGTTGCAAATGGCAAGATTTCATTTTTTGATGGCTGCATAATATTCCATTGTGATATATATATATATATATATATATATATATATATATATATATATACCACCTCTTCTTTATCCATTCATCTGTCGATGGACATCTAGGCTCTTTCCACAGTTTGGCTATTGTGGACATTGCTGCTATAAACATTGGGGTGCATGTGCCCTTCAGATCACTCTAGTATCTAGTTATTAAATTGAAATATTTAAATAGCTGGAAATATGCCACAGCCTCCTATAGTTTATATATAACACCCATAATTTTGTTCCATTTGGTCTTCTTGTTAAACATGTCTCTGGACTTTTTACTTAGAAGGCGCTTAGGGCCAAGAAGTGTTACATTAGCTTCTCTGGTACTGCTATGTCCTAGCACTCCATGGCTAAATGCTTCTAGATATCCAATAACATTTTTTTCTATGAGCCTCATTTTTGGCTTTCCAGTGAAAATTTAACACGGAAAAAACTCATTTATAATCCCATACAATAATCTTCACTTATCTCCATTTTGCCAATCCCATTTCTGAAGCAGTTTTCTGTTTATATCAGAAAAATAATTATACTTCTCATGAAAAACTTGAAGAAAACAAAAATGTTCAAAGAGCTTCCTTTGGAATCCTAGCTTCAGAAGAAAACTTTCCATTTTGCCGTTTGATTTGTAATCTCTCAGTCTGAGATTATACTGCTTTGCAATTTGCTTTTTTCACTTCATAGTCTATCTATTTTGTGGGTTGTAAAGGCTTTGGTGTGTCCCATTCAAAGAGTGTGTTGGGATGGAAATATTTTCCCTTCTTCCCTTCTAGGTTCTCTGGCTGGTTTAATGATTAAGTTGACACAGAATAGATAAGGAGAAAAAGTTTTGTATGTATGCGAGCCCCAGAGACACAAAACCCAAAGACAGGTCGACTGAGATTTGTATGCCATCTTGAGCTCAAGACAAGGGGGAAAGAGGAGGAAGACAAATCACAGGAAGAGGAGAACAGATGTTCGGTAAACAAATGTTTGTCCTGTCGTGCAGATAAATCTTTCTGTTATGAAAGTTATCTTTCGGATTAGCTCTCTTCCTGGTATAGGCCTTCTACCTAAATTTTTATAGGTAGTTATGGAAAATGTAAGTAGCTTTTCTTGAGTATGTTGGGCCTTGATTCTCTTGAGCTTGAAATTATCCACATGCCCAAATGGATATTTTGGGGCAGCTTATTTTGATTCTGCTCAATTATATCATGACTCAATTTCTTATGATGGATATTTGGTTTGTTGCTTTCTATTATTATAAGCAATGCCAAGTAGACATTCTTGTCCTTATATTTTGGCTCTTACCTGCTATATTTACAGAGGACAGATCCCTAAAAGTGTGGAGCAGAAGGAGGAAGAAAGACCAACAATAAGCTCAAAATGGAGTCACTTAGGGTAAGCCCTGCATTACCAAACAAGGCTTAATTCCAGTTTTGGCTCTCCCAGAAATGGCATCTTAAACTGATTAGTCAGGAATTGTCGGATTGGCATTAGTTGGGTAATCTGCTGAATAAACCCTTGCCATCACCTAGAAGGAAAATAACCTTGTAATAACCATTGCTTTTTTGCCCGCTACAACTTCCTTGTTCCTGCTTCTTTCTGCCTGTAATATCTCCTGCCTTATCTAGCTCTTTGAAGCTCCTTTCTCTCTGCTGGTTGGGGTGCTGCTCAATTCATGAATCACTGAATAAAGATAATAAGGTCTTTAAAATCTCTCCAGTTGAATTTTATTTTATAACAGGGGGGATGGAGTGACTGAGGGAAGGAAGGAAGGAACCAAGGAAGACCAGGCAGGAGCAGCCTTGCAAGTCAGTATGCTTCAGACAAGGGTCAGTTTAAGTGGATGTAAGTGGACATATGTATACACCATGTGCTGGGGGAGAAGTTTGGAGAGGAGATACTGCTTTGGGAATCCATGGCATCTAACTGGTATTGAAAGCCTCTGGATAGGATGAGATAAAATCATCTAGGGGAGAGCATGCATAGTAAATAGGATCCAAACCCTTGTGATGCTCCAATAATCAGAGCTTTGGCCAAAGCAGAGTCTGCAAAGGAGCCCAAGGAGGAGAGCACAGAATGTGAGCTGGAAGTCCAGAGGATAATGTTCAGGAAGTCTGGTTTCAAAAAAGAGAAAGTGGTCCAAATGTCAAATGTTGCTGAGGGACCAGTTAAGATGAAGGCAGAATTGACTATTGAATTTGGTATGAAACTTCTTATTAGCATGCTACAAATGTCAAATACACATATAAAAGATATGTTTGGTTCTACTTTTAGTCAAATAATTGAAATTCAAAAGATAGAAACTTTTTTTCTATCATATTAATAAAGATAAAAAATAATAATATCTAATATTAATCATTAATAATGATGAGGGAGAAATAACTACTTATACTTTTATTGCCTCCATCTTTTTAAAGGACAATTTGGCAATATCTAGCAAAACATTTCATGTGTATAACTGTCACTTTGGATATTTCTCTTTTAGGAGTCTGCCCCATTGCAGAAATTAGAGGCCAACCTTTCCCCCTTTTCTACCTAACCATGGTGTTTTTCTAATACATACCTCCTAATTGACCTCTCAGCTTCCACTCTTAATTCCCTGCAGTCAGTCCACTCTTCATATATCGGAGGGACCGATCTATCTCTTAAAAACAAATATCGGATTGTATCATTCCCTTGCGTCTAACTATCCAGTGATTTCGCATGGCCAAACAAGCCCGGACTACTGCTCAGAGCTCACCTTCCTTCTATTCTCCTTCGCCATACTGACCTTCTTTCTCTACCTTCACACTCCCTCACACTCCGGCTCCTTCTTCTCCCCTCGGTTTTCCTTCAGCTTTTTCAGGCTGACTCCATCCTGTTATTCAAGTCTCAGCTTATTTACTTATTTTCTAATGTATATATTGTCCATTTCCTCCTTCTTTAATATAAACTCCCTGCTCAGTGTAGAGAGAAGCCATTGGCTCAATAAACATTAGTCAGTTGAAGGCATAAACGTTAACTTTGCTCTTTGCTAGTGAATTAGTCAGTTTTTTGTGTGTGTGAGTTTATACCATCACCAGAGGAGGTGTAGCTTTGTCACATGTGTTCATTTATTTATTTTTTTTAAAGATTTTATTTATCTGTTAGACAGAGAGAGAAAGCATAAGCAGGGGGAGTGGGAGATGGAGAAGCAGGCTCCCTGCTGAGCAGGGAGCCCGATGTGGGGCACAATCCCAGGACCTTGGGAAGGCAGACACTTAACCGACTGAGCCACCCAAGTGCCCTAAAAACATTTTTTTTTTTAAATTGTGGTTTGTGTTTTAACTTCTTTTATGGCAATTTTTTCCCATATGGAAGTTTTAAATTTTTATATAATCAATCTCTCAGTTATTTATATCTTAATATAAATTTTGTTGATCTCATGATAAGAAAAGCTTTCCCTGGGCTGTCTAGGTGGCTCAGTCGGTTAAGCGTCTGATTCTTGATCTCAGCTCAGGTCTTTTTTTTTTTTTTTAAGATTTTATTTATTTGACAGACAGAGACAGTGAGAGAGGGAACACAAGCAGGGGGAGGGGGGAGGGAGAGCAGGCTTCCCCCCAAAGAGGGAGCCCGATGTGGGGCTCAATCCCATGACCCTGGGATCACGACCTGAGTCAAAGGCAGTGGCCCAACCTGAGCCACCCAGGCACCCTCAGCTCAGGTCTTGATCTCATGGTCATGAGTTCAAGCCCTATCTTGGGCTCCATGCTGGAGACTACTTAAGAAAAAAAAAGAAAGAAAGAAAAAAAGAAAGAAAGGGAGGGAAGGAGGAAGGAAGAAAGGAAGGTAGGGAGGAAGGAAAGAAAACTTTCCCTAAGATTGTGAATTAGAAACAAAATCCTCTATTTTCTTCTTGTATTCCTATGGTTGAAGTGTTTACATCCCATTGTGAATATGTTTTTTGTATAGTATGAAATAGAAAATTTAATTTATTTTTCCTCATATTTATTAATTGATTTGATATTATCTTCTGAATAATCCATCCTCTACCCACTGATTTATAATGACCCATTTCTCATATAGGACATTCCCACAGACTTTGAGGCTTTCTCTAGTTAATTAATCTATTCTTACATGGTACCAGAAACACTTCTTTAGCATAGCTTAGCTATATTTTGATGTTTGATTGGGTGAGTACTTCCTTCTTATTCTTGAGGTACAAATCTTTCTAGGGTATTTCTCTATGTATAGTCTTCCAGTTAAACATTTTTAAAAAAAATTCAATTGTTAATTTCTTTTTTTTTTCTTTTTAAGATTTATGTATTTATTTATTTGACAGAGAGAGACACAGTGAGAGAGGGAACACAAGCAGGGGGAGTGGGAGAGGGAGAAGCCCCCATGCGGGGCTCGATCCCAGGACCCTGGGATCATGACCCGAGCCGAAGGCAGATGCTTAATGACTGAGCCACCCAGGTGTCCCTCAATTTGTTAATTTCTAAAAAAAGATAAATAATAATAATAATAACTCATTGGGATTTTTGAGGGAAAGTGTCTAAAATCTATATATTACTATGAAGAGAAATGGCATCTTGAGAAAATTGAGCCTTTCAACCCTAGAAACAAAATCTGTCTCTGCATTTATTTCTATCTAATGTTCTTCCATAAAATTTTATGATTTCCATTTCATTCAAGGTAAAATTTCCAAGCCTTTCATAAGCAGTGTCTCATGACCCCCTAGTGATCTCTGGGATCCCATTTCCCAACCTTTCCCTCACTCGTTCTATTTCAGCTGTCCTGGCCTTTGTGATGGTCTAGAGTCATGCCACACTCATCTCGAGGCCTCTGGCTTGTTATACCCTCTCCACAGAAAGCTGTTACGTTTCTGGGGAAACTTCGTGGCTCACTTCTTAACCTCTTCCTGGTCTTTACTCAAATGTCACCTTCTCAATAAGGCTTTTCTTAAAATAGTGCTTCCCTTCCCACTTCTCTGCACATTTCCCATCCTCCTAATCTCATTAAAATTTCTCCTTAGTACTTATTCCTACCTCACATGTGATATATCAGCTTGCCCATTTGTTTATTGACTTTCATCCCCAAGTACAATGGAAGGTCCAGGATAGCAGCATTTTGTTCACTATTGTATGGCCAGAACCTAGAATTATTCCTAGCACTTAATACATATGTATTGAATGTCAAATGAATTATTTTCTTAATATACCTATGTAAGTCTTTCTCATTTGTTATTAAGGTAATTTCTAGTTTTTTAATTATTTTATTGCTTTTTTTTTTTTTTAAGTAAGCTCTAGGCCCAATATGGGGCTTGAATCCACGACCTGGAGGTTAAGAGTAGAATGGTCTACCCACTAAGCCAGCAAGGTGTCCCATTTTATTGTTATTTTAAATGAAATAAGTTTTGTTATGTTTTTTTCTTTCTTTTTTTTTGAGAAAGAGAATGTGAGCAGGGGGGAGGGGCAGAGAGAGAATCTTAAGCAAGCTCCATTTCCAGCGTGCCGCCCCATGTGGGGCTCAGTCTCACAACCCCAAGATCATGACCCAAGCAGAAATCAAGAGTTGGATGCTCAACCCACTGAGCCACCCTGGCGACCCATTGTTATGTTTTTTGACTGGTTATTTGTGATTGTAAAGAAAGGCGTGGTTTTTATAAATGTTTCCTTATATCCACATTCTATTAATCTTAATAGATTTTCAGCTGATTCTTTTCAAGTCTTATTAGATAGCAATATATCACTCTCAAATAATGACATTGCTTATTGTCCTTGCCCATATTTGTATATTGTATATCTTTTTCTGATCTTATCACATCCTGAACCCACAGAAAAATGTAGAATACTAATGGAGATAATCTGTGGTGTCAGTCACCTTTAGCTAAGTTTTGTTTTAGAAACAAATGCCCCCTACATCTCAGTGGCTTCCCATAGTAAAAGCTTGTTTCTCAGTCATCTATCATTATAGGTCAACCCTAGCTCTCTTCTGTCTTGTCCTGTCTCTTCAACCCAGGTTGTAGTTGTATTTCCTACCTGCGATACTGTGGTCTCATGGGAGAGGCAAAGAATAGTGTGGCAGAACCATGCGTTGCTTCTTAAAGCTTCTGTTTAGGAATGTCACTATTACCTTTGCTCACAATAAATTGTTCAAAACAAGTTACATGGCAACTGTTACTATCAGTGACATGGGAATATATCATTCTTCTCTGAGAATGGCATGCAAGTCACATGGCTAATCCCACCATTGAGGGGGTTGGGATCTATAGTCCTCCTATAAAGGGGAGAAGATAAGATTTAGAACAATAATACAATCTCCAACATCAGCATTACTATAATAGGAACGAGGCTAGTGTAGTCCCATTACTTAAAAAGGTACATTCTATGACATATATTCTTTATCCTGTTATGTCTTTATTGTATTATGTATTGTATTATGTATTTATTCTCAAATTTACTGAGCCTCTGGATTATGTCTAGCTGCAAGTTATCAAAAGATTTTTGGCATATCTATATATGATTAAACCTTTAATAAATCAGTTATGCCTAAGAATGCACTTATCTTTTTTTTTTAAAGATTTTTTATTTTTTATTTGACAGACAGAGAGAGTACAAGCATGGGGAGTGGCAGGTAGAGGTAGAGGGAGAAGTACGCTCCCTGCTGAACCGGGAGCCCAATGCGGGACTCGATCCCAGGACCCCAGGATCACGACCTGAGCTGAAGGCAGATGCTTAACCGTGTGAGCCACCCAGACATCCCTAGAGTGCACTTATCTTGATGAGCGCCAAGTAATGTATAGAATTGTTGAGTCATTATATTGTACACCTGAGAGTAATATAACACTGTATGTTAATATATTTCAATTAAAAAATAAATAATAAATTAGTTATGTACTAAATTAATATATAGACTGTTTGCTATTGACCCATCTTGGCATTTCTGAAATAAACCTGCTTGTTTAGGTGACTGTGTTGCTGATAGGTGTTTTTACATTCATATATTTATATTCAACACATATTTGTTGAATGGCTGCTTTGTATGAGGCATTGTGTACTAGGAACTAAAAAGATAACTATGAATGAAGATCCACAGTGCCTGCTTTCCTAAAGTTTGCAGTCTGGTGGGGAAGCACATTTTAAAGCTAATTGTTTAACCGCAATTGGAATAGAGCATAAAGTACTAAAATAAAATATACTTGGGAGGCCTAACAGCCTAGAGAAAGCTTCTCAGTAGAAGTAATATTTAAGTCAAAGAGCAAATATGCATAGGCAGAAGTGATAGGGCATAATTAAAGAACTAGAACATTCCAAAGAATAGAGCAGGCTCAATGGGAAATAATATGGAGTTTCCTCAAAAAATTAAGAATAGAATTACCATAAGATCCACAAATTCCACTTCTGGGTATAAATCCAAAGGAAACAAAATCACTACCTGGAAAGAGTATCTGCACCCCCATGTTTATTGCAGCATTACATTCAGTAGCCAAGACATGGGAACTACCTTTATCCATAACAGATGAATGGATAAAGGAAATGTAGTTTATATGTGCAATGGAATATTATTTAGACATAATAAAGGAAATTTGCAATTTGCGACATGAATGAACCTTGAGGGCGTTATGCTCAGTGAAGTAAGTCAGAGTGAGAAAGACCAATACTGTGTAATCTCACTTACATGTGAAATCTAAAAAGAACAAACTTGTAGATACAAAGAACACAGATTGGCGGTTGCAGAGGAGGGGGTTGGTGGGGACTGTGAAATAGGTGAAGGTGGTCAAAAGGTACAAAGTTCCAGTTATAAGATTAATAAGTCATGGGGATGTAAGGTACGGCATGGTGACATTAGTTGACCAATTTGTATTGTATATTTGAAAGTTGTTAAGAGAGTAAGTCTTAAAAGGTCTTATCACAAGAAAAAAAAAATTGTTACTTGGGGCACCTGGGTGGCTCAGTCAGTTAAGTGTCTGCCTTTGGCTCAGGTCATGATCCCAAGGGTCCTAGGATCGAGCCCTGTGTTGGGCTCCTTGCTCGGTGGGGAGCCTGCTTCTCCCTCTCCCTCTCCCTGTGCCCCTCCTTGTGCTCTCTCTCTCTCTCGCTCGCTCACTCTCTCTCAAATGAATAAATAAAATCTGAATTGTTTTATTCAATCTAAATTGAATAAAAAAATTGTTACTATGTGAGGTCATGGATGATAACTAAAGTAGTGTGGTAACCATTTTGCAATAATGTATATACGTATATCAAGCCATTATATCGTACACCTAAAACTAATACAATGTTACATCTCAGTTGTATTTCCAAGACTAGAGAAAAATAAAATTAATAAAATTAAAAAAATTTTTTAAGGATTTTGGCTTTTATTTTCTCTCCGGAAAGATCATATGTGAAAATGATGGAGGAAGATCAGGTGGTTGATTAATATGAAGAAGGTCGGGAACAAACTGTAGACTATAGGAGAGCAAGGTACGTCATGACTGAGACTAGATCATGAGCTTCATTTTTGGTACAATCTTGGTCAGGTTTTGATATCAGAATTATGTTGGGCACAAAAATATATATTGAAAGCTATCTGCTTTTTTTCTGTGCTTGGGAATGAGGTAAGTTACCTAGGGAATACTGTATTATTGAAGATACGATAAGAATCAGCTCTAAAATGATCTGAGTTTTCTTTTTTGGTGTTAGCTACAGGTAACTCTTCATTTTCTTCTATTGTTATCTTTACCTCAAGTAATTTTCTTTATTGGACATTTTTTGAAAATCACACATTTCATTTCAAATTTATTATGTGAAACTGTATAGAGTAATTTCTCATATTACAAAAATATTTTGAGAAATTTATTACATATTTCTCATATTTGATGTCATTTGTAATACCCTAGAATTTCTTTGTGTTATATATGTATATATAAATGAATGTGTACATATGTGTGTGTATCTTTTTTCCTTAAAGGGGCTTGTTAGAGTTGTAACTTATTAGTTGTTTCAAAAATATTAGCTCTTTTTATGATTGATCAATTTTACTGATTTTTTTCTAAATAACCATTTTCTCTTTTGTCATCATTAATTCCTTATTCCCACTTAATTTTAGTATATTTCATCGTGTTTTTTTCCAGGTAAATGAATGCTATTTAACTCATTTTAACGTTTGTATTAAAATATTTAAAGCTAAAGATTTTCTTTAAAATATCTTGGTCTCATCAATATGTAGTGTCCCCTATTTCCATTGATTTTTAGGTAAGCTGTAAATTGAGTTGTAACTTCCTCCTGTAAAAAAAGATCGTTATTATTGTGCAGACACAGATTCTAACACGGCAAGAGGATGGAGGCAAATTGACCAGGTGAGATCATTGCCATAGTCCCAGCCAGGCAGGTAGCGTTCATGGAGATGGGGGAGACAGGGAAAGGAACAATTTGGAGAGAGGCTCAGAAGGGTCACCAACTGTATCAAGCATTAATGACAACAAATTTTCACCCCTTGAAAGCCATCACCTTTTAGAACCTTTATTTACTACGCTATAAAATATACTCTGGCATCTTTCTAAATGCCCCCACGATATCCATTTCCCTTTATTTTACACTAACAGAATCCTGACTTTGGTATGCAATGTACCCAAAAAAACACATTTTCATTTTTCTTGCTGCTAGAAGTGGCCATGTCAAGCAGCTCTGACCAATGAGATGTAAACGAAAGTCTGCTGGGCATATCTAGGAAAGGTTGTGCTTTCCTAGTGTAAGAGGAAAAGAAAAGCCTTTATGTCTTTTTTCCTGCCTTGGAAATGAATGTAATGTCTGGTAATGTAGCAGCCATCTTGTCACCAGGAGGTGAGAAGCATAAAGATGAATGGCTATACCTTAAGAATGTCAGAGTAGAAATACTGTCAAGCATCTGAACCTAAACAGCAGATACCTACTAGCAGACTTCCTGTTATGTGAGACAATGTCATTTTCTACTTTTGCAACCCATGGCTGGGAATTTATATTACATGCAGCTGAACACTTTTCAACAGATGCATTTTTTTTTTTTTTTGCCAATTTTATTACTTTCCAATGAGCCCTGCTTTTGCCTGCTACACTTTTGCAACAACCCTCATGTACCATGTGCCAGCATACCTCCAAGATCCTGCAGGTTTGGTTCCGGAGCACTGCAATAAAGCAAATATGGAAATAAAACAAGTCAAAAGAATTTTTTTGGTTTTCCAATGCATGTAAGTGTTATGTTTGCACAATGGTCTCCTAAGTGTGCAATTTAACATTGTCTCAAAAATCAGTGTACATAACTTAATGAAAAAATACTTCATTGCTAAAAAAGTGCTGACAGTCATCTGAGCTTTCAGTGAGTTGTAATCACTGATCACAGATTGCCGTAACAAATAGAGTAATAATGAAAAAGTTTGAAATATTATGAGAATTACCAAAATGTGACACAGAGACATGAAGGTGAGCACATGCTGCTGGAAAAATGTCACTAAAAGACTTGCTTGACGCAGGGTTTCCACAAACCTTAAATGTGTAAACAGCACAGTATCTGCAAAGTGCAACAAAACAAGGTGTGCCTGTTAAGAATAAGACCCCTCGAAATGTGGGAGACATACTGCTCTATGTCCCACATGTGAGTGTGACATTCTCGTAACTTCTCTGAATGGTTTCTCTACCTCCCATATCGTATCTGTTTTACCAACTAAGTCCTGAGGTTCCTTCTTCTTTTGCTTTATTAGTCACCGCATGCTTGGACCTGGATAATTGTTTCCCTACTGGTTCTCCCATTCCACTCTTTTTGTTCTCTAGGCCACCCTATATTCCTGCCACCCGAGGCTTTCCAATGCTCTCATGACTTGATTTTACTTGATTCCTCTGCATATGGCGTAGCAAAGACTACTCAGGACATGGGAAATAGGCAAATTCTTCAGTCTGGAATGCTCTGATCTCTCCCAAGTCTTCCTAACCTCTTTCCACAGTCCTGATTTTCACATGAATGCTCATTCTAATCAAGTTGTTTTCCTCACCGAGATGTATCTATCAAACATACTTTTCTCTATATTAAACTCACTCTTATCCTCTCCCTTTCTTCTTTAAATCGTACTCATTTTCCAAGATTCAGCTCGAATCCCGCCTCCTCTGTTAAAGCTTTCTTGTACCCCATGACCTGATGTCTTTCCTTTCTCTCAAATCCTAGTTCTTAGTACCCGTATTATTTCCATCTTCCATTACATCTGCTCACCTGTAATGTGCCCCAGCTACCTTAGGCTAATCAACCATTCTTCAAATACACTTTATCTTTGCTCAGCCAGTCCTTGCAGCCTGACCTGCCTTCTCTCCTCTTTCCCTACCAGAACGGCTTCTTATCATTCAAGACCCAGCTCAAAGCTTTCTTCCTTTTAGTCTTTCTTTATTCCTAGGCTAAGAATACCAGCTCTTCCCACCCTATTTGTCCACTCCACCACTTTTTTTGCTTTGTCTTACATAAGTGCTCTTTGTTTACATGATTTTTTCCTTACAAAGACCCACAACTACAAGATTTATAGAGCAGATGCTGTGTCCTCTGTTCACAATTCATCAAAGCACAACTCTCTTGATGGAAGAAATTGTACTGACCACCTCGTCCAGACCTCCAGCTTATAAAGGAGGTAATAAGCCTTCAGACAGGTAATAACTTGTACAAAGTCACAGAGTTCAATTCCACATGAAGGCCCCAATCCTGCGTCGGTGGTCCAGATGAAACAATGAATGAGAGACATTCCATCCCACAAAGAGCTAATAACTTGGGGAACATGTGACACACATTTAATTAACAAGTCACAGGTTTATTTTTTGAAAAGAAATCTGGACATCATGGTGTACTATGTATTTTCTAAATCTTCCAAAATATAATAGATTAATTGAGAGACAATAAAGAATTTATAAATGTTAGCCAATAAATTAACTTCCTACTATTTAAAATGTAAAAGAGATGACCCATAAAAATGAGCTACCGAGTTCATCTGAATCAAATGATATTTTCAACATTATTGTAACTTTGCAAATTTTTCTCCAGTGTTATATAAGGAAAGCGATACAAAATTAAACAGAAGAAGCAAATGCATCATATTTTTGTTTTAAGATATAAGAAAATAATTCTCATCATGCCTCGATACTCCTGCTTCAGTCCATCTACTCTTTATTTTACAAAGGAGACTATAATGAGAAATGAGAAAACATTTGCCCACGACCCCTTAATTATTTAGTTCTACCAGTTGTTTTTTTTTCTAGAATGGATTGATGAATTGTGAGTGCAGTGATAATTATGATTAGGGGACATTTCTTTCCGGAGTCAGGATTAGATAATGGGCCATGTGTATCAAAATCAAATTTTAGTTCAAATAGTTTCCTGTTTTCACATTGCCTACTTAAAGACTCACTATACTTATTTGCACAATTATTGGTATAACTGAGTATAGTACTATTTATACTAAGTACATTATTGTTAGTAGAATAAAAAGTATTCCGATTTTCTTCCATAACCATCACTATAATTTTATACATCTCAGTTTAAGTACAAAGTATGGTCATTTATTGAAGGAAAAAGAATCATTATTAGACAAATTCAGCATTCCATGAGTTACTAATGATCAAATCTTGTTGGAGCTTAAAGAATAAATTTTGATGCAGTTAAATATAGTCTTGATAGAGTTTGATGCAGTTAAATGGGCTCTTGCATTTTCTTAGTCTGGGTGCATCATCTATTTTTCTGCACTAGCTTAAATCTGGAACTACCCACACATCCTCTCCATTCACCGGGGTTCTAATTTTAATGGCTCCTGGATTGATTATCACAATTTGGAAACAAGGCTACTATAAAAGATGAGCCCCTGATTTCTTTTATTTTAAACTCCTAGTGAAAAACTTTAAAAATAAGTTGGATGCCAAAGAGGGGAGAGATTTTTTTTTAAGATTTTATTTATTTATTTATTTATTCATTCATTTATTTATTTGAGAGAGACAGAGAGTGCAAGAGCAGGGGCAAGGGGCAGAGAAAGAGGGAGAAAATCTCAAACACACTCTACACTGAGCTTGGAGCCGATGTGGGGCTCAATCTCATGACCCTGAGATCATGACCTGAGCCAAAATCAAGAGTCAGTGGCTCAACCAACTGAGCCACCCAGGCACCCCAAGGGGACAGATTTTTTAGATGCTCAGTAACTAATTTAAAAGTTATCCCGGGTATTCATTCATTAAAACTTGAAATAAAACTGATCAATAATGACTGAAGTTGTTGATTTGGGGGTAAGAGTTCTCAGATCTGAAAACTCTGAATTGGTTCCAGACCAGTTCTGGCCTCTGGTAAAAGGACTACGGACTTGTCCAAAGCAAATGCTAAAAATAGTTGTAAGAGGAAATCCACCAAGTTGCAACAGTCCAGTAGCATAAATTTGGCCTCAGTTTAAATGACAAATCAGAATAACTTGTCATGCTCTGAATTAAGCCACAGGTGAGCGAGTGGAATCAGAGGGGTAATGGAGCTAGGATTTTATTTAACCTTTTCAAATAATTAAAGACTTGTTAGTTCTGTTCTTTCTGTTCACTGTTTTGTTTTGGCATTGATTATCTTTGGTTATCAGTGGATTAGTTGATTTAATATGATACACAGATGATCCTTATTTGAGAAGCAGGGACCTGGCCAGCAAATGGTCTGTAGTTTCATTGCCTGAAGATCTCTAGCTGGACATAATCCTAATACGTGCAATTGACTGAAGAGCCAAAGGAACTGGAACCCTTTTCCACCTACCCACCCAGGCACACACCAATCCAGAAGCTAGATTCTGGCACTAACAAAGTTCGAAACTTAAACCCTCTATCCTTCTTGCATTTTTTTAAACTTCGATATGCAAAATATCTGCAATAATTTCTTTTGATATCCACAACGAGTGCTTCCTGACTTCAGTAAAGAACCCCCTAGAGTGCTGAATACCTGGATTCTTTTATTTAAGGATCAAGCAAACTTCTCTCTTTCCTGCGCATGCAAAGTAGGGCTAAGCCAGCAAAGGGGTTTAACATGGTAACCTGTCCTTGAGTAAATCTCTGATAACAAAGTCGTTGTATTTTCGTAGTTTTTTGTTTGTTTGTTGGACTCTCGGTGATCTCTCCAGCAATCCGTTTTGTCTGTAGCCGCTGACAGGGTCTCTGGGAACCTGACTTCGTTAGATTGATTGGAACCTCCAGCTTAGCCATTTGCTCGCAGAATGGCTACTTCCCCACCTCCTCCTCCTTCCTTCTCTTTCCATCCCCCCCACCCGCTCCCCCTAATGATGTTACATTTGTCCCTGCAGATGATATAGAGCACACTGCAGAGGATGAACGGCTGGGCTCGGATCGCTCCTTTCTTGGCAAGCGCTCACACTTCACACGAGCCCTCCTCGGCACCATTAATATTATATATAGATACCCTTGTCACAGATTTACATTCGGCGATCCGAAATCAGGATGGGAGGGTGAAGCGTGTGTGAGGAGGGGGTGGAGGAAAGCCAGCTGATTTATTGTGAGGAATGTTAGAGAATAAAAAGGAGGTGATCAAATTTATATTAATGTCCTGACCTATATTCTTAAAACTGCTTTTTGCTCATTTCAGTGCTTAAGCATTTTGCTGCCTGAAGCCAGAAGGGAAAAAGAAAGAAAGGAAGAAAGAAAGAAAGGAAGAAAGAAAGAAAGAAAGAAAGAAAGAAAGAAAGAAAGAAAGAAAGAAAGAAAGAAAGAAAAAGAAAAACTTAAACCCTATGTTGCCTTGTTATTTATTTATTCTCTTTATGTACTGGAAAATTGTTCAAGTTATCACCATGTGTGAGCTTCAGTAGAGAATATGGAGATAGATCATTTCTATAGATTGATAGTCTGTATGCCCTTTCCCCGTGGAAGTGGACAGGAGATGAAGGTGTGTGAGAGTTTGTAGGTACTAGGCTGAACCGACTGGTAAGGTTTGTCTGTCCTGGCCTGATCTGGTTTAACCTAACACAGAAAGACTTCATAGGAGACTAAAAGCGTATTATATGTGAGTCCTATTCTGAAGGTCAAGAGGAAGATTTACTATCTAAGGTACAGAGATAACATTTGCATGATCTTCCAATTTTCAGGCATATTTTCTGTGGATAGGTCACGATTTTTTTCAAAAAAAAAAATTAGAAGTAATTTATCTTTAGCTTCTTTTTGATCGAAATTAAGGTCATTAGCAAAGTTCTAAAATTCTCTGTGTTTTGTGCGCGTGTCTATAAATTTGTATTGTTCATTCTGCAAAGTATTGGTCAACCGTACAATGCAGAACCCCCATTTCCCACTTGGTCAACCGTACAATGCAGAACCCCCATTTCCCACTCCAATACCTACCACTCTGGGCTCTAACTGGAGGATGGCTTTAATTGCAGCTTCCCTGTTTTGTGCACGGCAAGGATTTCTGAATCCCTCAGGTTTTTATTTTATTTCATATTTTTCAAGATTTTCATTTATTTGACAGAGAGGGCGAGCGAGCATGAGCACAAGCAGGGGGAGCAGCAGGCAGAGGGAGAAGCAGGCTCCCCACTGAGCAGGGAGCCTGGTGTAGGGCTTGATCTCAGCCTCCTGAGATCCTGACCTGAGCCGAAGACAGATGCTTAACCGACTGAGCCACCCAGGTGCCCACCTCAAGTTTTTATTTGCTATTCAGGATTCAGTATTAAAACCAGTTGTCTAGTAGAAAGAAAATAGTGAGACTTCCTTTTTATTTTTTTTGAACTATTCTAAGAAATTTTATATGGCAGCTTTTTAAAGTACTTTTTGTATTTACCCCCTTTCTAAAGAGGCTACAGAACCAAAATTGTCACAGCACACGTGTGCACAGCAGAAGCACTAATTTAACTGAGAATCATTGGTTGAGTGGAAAGGGGAGTATGATGAGGTCAATACAAAGAGTTCTACCTGTTTATAGCTCAAAATTATGTTTACTTTCAGAAAAGCATGCTGTCTGCTACTTTCAGGTCTAAAAAGTTTTTATTTGTTGTAGTTTTAATCATTTACATGCACTGTGCAATTGTGTTCAGACCTCTGTCGTAGGTATTGGACTAGACCTTACCTTTTGTAGTTGGTTTTCCACCTGATCTAGGCTTTTTGTGGTACCTTAGCTAAATCCCTCTGCCCTAGCCTCTCTTCCCTCTTACAGATTAAACAAAGCATAAATTGTAGGCATTCGTGAGAGATGTATTGAAAGTGCTATTTCTGTGAGTCCTATTTTTGTATATGGGTATCATTAATTAAAATGGTAGATAACCATTAATCTTCCTAGAACTAGAATTATAATTTTACTACCTGCTACTGTCTAAAAAGCTTCCTCATAGACAAGAGTTTACTCTAAAGCTTGTGCCTCATTGTAATTACTCTACCCCTAAAAACCACAGGCCACACTCATCTGTTCATAGTTTGATTTTTCCGCAAGAAGATGACTCTGTCCCATTACCTGGAAATGTGCTCTAGTGCTTTCTTTCTTTCTTTCTTTTTTTAAGGTTTTATTTATTTGACAGAGAGAGAGGAGACAGCGAGAGAGGGAATACAAGCAGCGGGGAGTGGGAGAGGGAGAAGCAGGCTTCCCGCAGAGCAGGGAGCCCGATGCGGGGCTCGATCCCAGCACCCCGGGATCATGACCTGAGCTGAAGGCAGACGCTTAACCGACTGAGCCACCAGGCGCCCCTGCTCTAGAGCTTTCTAAACTTTGTTAGTGTATTCTTATTTTACATAGGGAAGTGGTGATCTGCCAGCATGCTTGAGACTCAAGTTAGTTGGGTGTACCTGGGGCAGGTAATGGCCGCCATCAGGGAATACCAGGTATTTGAGGCAGTTACGTTCTTCCTGGTTTGCCATCGGCTTCTACAGACCTAAAAATGTTGAGGTGCTTTCAGTTCTGCCCTTAGACTCAGGCAAGAGGGTCCTGGCTCTGGATCTATAGGCTACAGGGAACTGCATATCACAAACATGGAAACGCAAGACCGGTTTTATTTCCTGAAGAAAGTGCTTGGAAGGCTCTGTAACTGATTGAGCAAACAGGCATTCCAGATGAGGTACCCTCCTGAGACACTGGTACCACGTGCCCCAGGCCAGGGAGCAGATCTAAGTGCTTGCAAGTGTGCGCGAGGAAGGAGATACAGCTTCCGCTTTGACTCGCCAGCTGAATTTGCGTAAGGTTGGCTGCCCCAGTCTCCAAGGCGGGGGTCTAGGCAGATCAGGTTCTCCATTCTGCACTCCTTCCCTGCTTTGTGCTCAGGGGTTTAGTTTGGGGAAACATCAAGAACTGTCTAAGGGTCTTGAGAAAATTATAGGGAAGGGAACCTATCCTTCATGACTCCCTGAGGAGCTTAACTTGGTCGCTGCCCACTCTGGGGTTGGGCTGGTCCCTGTCCTGGTGCCTGGATCTAGGCTTTGCCCCAGCAGATCTGTGCTCCCTCCCAGCAGGGCAGCCTCCCAGGAGCACCCCCTGGGAGCCAAGGTGGGAGAATCCAGCGGGGCAAGATGAGCTGGGCCTCAGGCAGAGCTTGAGTTATAACTTATAAATGTAAGACATATGGGATATAGGCCCCCATCTGTACTATTGTTTGGGGCCCCACAAATTTTAAAGGCCGTCCTGCATACCTTCTCTGTCCATTGCCAATGCTGACTTTTCTGCCTTTGATGATAACTTTGCAATTTGACTCTTTATCACATTCTTGATGTCACTTTGCGTTTGCAACCCTTCTCTTCTCCTCATCTTTGACTTTCATTTTTCTAACCCAAGATCCTTTGTTTAATGGTTCAATATTGCTTATACTCTTCTCTTTGCCCTGGCCTAGGAATCACACCTAATGTACCCACGTAAAAAGGTTTAGCTGGAGGGACCTACCATCCCCTTACTGCAACTATCTTAACGTAAATATTCTTTGCAATGAATGAGACAGAAGGCTGTATTAGGTGAGGAGAAAGAAGAAAGAAGACAGAAAGAAAAAGAAAGAGAAAGAAAGAAAGAAAGAAAGAAAGAAAGAAAGAAAGAAAGAAAGAAAGAAAGAAGAAAGAAAGAAAAAAAGAAAGAAAGAAAGAAAGAAAGAAAGAAAAAAAGAAAGAAAGAAAGAAGGAAGGAAGGAAGGAAGGAAGGAAGAAGAGAGAGAGAGAGAAAGAAAGAAAGAAAGAAAGAAAGAAAGAAAGAAAGAAAGAAAGAAAGAAAGAAAGAAAGAAAGAAAGAAAGAAAAGGAAAGAAAAAAGGCATCACGACCAGGATGGTTTCTTCAACTATACACTTTGGTTGTAATGGTGGGTAACATTAATAGCAGTTCATGAATCACTATTCAGGTCCCACAGTAGAACTTGGCTCATGCCAAGTTCTGATGCTCAAGCCCTGACAGTTACTTAGGAGTTGAGTGCTAAATGGCAGTGTAATATTAGGGGCACTATTCAATTTACATTAAGCTGTCCTCGTTTGGTGGCTGTTCAATGGGAGTTCCCTGGGCAATTGTAAATGCAAGCAGCTAATGGTGCAGGCATCTTAGCCAACATTTTTGCTATGGGAACAAAACTTGCATGTACAAACTGTTCACATTGACAGTAATCTATTTACTGCACAAAATCATTGCAAATTAAGTCAATAGGTTTCCAGACAAAATGAGTTAAGAGTCAGCATGGAGAAGCACCACCATTCCCCCCACCGCCCCAGTTTATCACTTTTTTTTCAATATGAGGATCAAATTTGTTGTCTCCTTCTTAAAGACTAGAGAAAAAAATGTTAATCAAATTTCCTCAACTTTTTATTTTAGCAAACATTTGAACAAGTTTAACAACTTATAAAAGATGGTGGGAGCTTTGAGTCACAGACTGAGCTTTCTTTGAGACATCAAATTTCAAAACACATGTTCGAGCTCATAGGAAGGGCAGCTTGCTAAGGAAAAACAGACTGTGTCTCTTGCTGTTGCCCACCAAAACCAGACTCTTTCTAAAGAAACTGCTTTAGAACTAAAAGGAGAAGCTACTAGATTGGGTTTTCTTCGGGGGGGGCGGGGTGAGGGCTTATCTACATCTATGGATCAACTGTAGGTGTTTGGTGCCCGTTTTCCACTTACCCAATGTTTGTTTGGTTCAAGAGAATATTATTTCAGGAGAAGGCGGTGTTAAAGACAGGTCATGAGTCCCTATCAACTCTGCTCCTTTCTAGGTGTGTGAATTTGGCCATTCTCCTCACCTTCTCTAGATTATCAGTTTCCTTATTTCTAAATTAGAGATGATAGGCCTTTCCTCATAAGGATGATGAGGGGGATAAATGAGATAATCTATGCAAAGTGGTGACAGAGAGCATAATATATGATAATGAGCTGAAAGTAGCTAGGTATAAAGAAAGGCATTAAGTTGTAAGAGAGTGCAGGTGTTCCTTTCCCATCCTCTCTGCTATATTAATATAGACTAATATAGACTGTGATCTATATCCCACTGCTGTGACTTCTATCTTATTCAATTCTGTTTACCAATGGGGCAACAGTTCAATGTTGTATGTGCATCGAACCAGATCTTAGGAACTCGCTGTCAGGAGTTTACCTTATGCTGATCTGATTTAGTCTAGAGGAATATTGCACATAAATCTTCACAGACAAAAGCGAGGACCTGGTCTTGTTACTCATTTCTGAATGCTCAGCACACAGAACAGTGCCTGGCAAACGCTCAACAAATATTTGTTATGAGAATTAAAAAATGTATAGAGAACTTTGTGACTTGGAGTGAAGTTTAAATGGCAGAACAAATGATCAAAATTGGGATATTTCCATCCTTGCATTATGCTCTTCAGTTTAGACCTTTGGTATTTGCTAGAAAGTAACAGAGGGACCCCTGAGTGGCACAGTCAGTTGAGCATCTGACTCTTGGGTTTGGGTTCAGGTCGTGATCTCAGCGTCCTGGGATGGAGCCCTGCATCAGGCTCTGCACTCAGCAGGGAGTCTGTTTGAGATTCTCTCTCCCTCTCTTCCTGCCCCTCCTGCTCATTCTCTCTCTCTCTTTCTCTCAAATAAGTAAACAAATCTTAGAGAAAATAAAGAAAGTAACAGAAATACTTTATAACATATAGGTCATTATAAATGCATAGATCTCACCTTTAAAATAGGAAAGAGGAAAAAGGCAACATTTCATAACAGGGTATGAATTTAGTTGTGCTTGGAATATCAAGTGATTATTGTTAATGCAATCAGAGATAATTTAATTTCCTTCATGTTTTGTCCATAATTTTTATAAATGTCTTTTAATGTTTTACACGTTAACTTTGTTATGAAGTCAGTATATTCAGATTAGGGAATTAAACTGAATTAATTTCAATGCCCAAGATTCTTAATTGCCAATCACAGAAGTCTCCTCTTGCCCACTTTATAATTAGCCCTAATTATAGGTCTATAATATGTTTATTTAGTTATTCAAATCTTCTCGTACTTTGAAGTGTAAAACAATACAAGGATCATTTAAATTTGTGACGAATAAAAAAAAATCATTGTGGTCACAAAATTATTCTTTGACTTAACTAGAACATAATCTACCTACCTAAAGAAATGATTTCCTCAGACTAAATGTACCTATCAATCTATCAATAAAGAAAGATGAGTGTTTAAGTTGCAATATTATAATGCATATAAAAGAAAATAAGGAAATGATCCATCATCTTGCATTAGTGGCCATAACTATTTACTTATTGAGCTATCATGAGATTGGAGAGCAACTTTCTCATGGTCTTTTTTTTGGCATCCCAGAAGTTCATGGCCAGGGTCAGGAAAAGAAAAAAAGAATAGTAAGAGGAGCGTCTGGCTGGTTCAGTAGATGGACGCATGAAACTCTTGATCTTAGGGGTCGTGAGTTCAAGCCCCATGTCTGGTGTAGAGCTTACTTAAAAAAAAAAAAAGAATGCTGACAGATGGAAAATGTGGGAAGGAAATAGAATAATTGATGGGATTTACAGGAGAGGGAAGGAATCTTTGCTGTATTAAGAACACAGCTAAGTAGCTTATCTCAAACAACAAATAAGGGCATTTTATCCTCTAATATAGAAAAAAGAATGGAAGGAGATTTGTGTTATGGGAAGGAGGGAAATTGGGATAATTATAAAACAACCTTATTCTCCTTACTCAGAAATGTCAGTAGAGTGAATAAATTTCATAGTCACTACTACGGAGCATGGATGAGGGGTGGGAGATGGTGCAAGGTGTTTAGGGATGGGTTGAAGAGTTGTGAGTTACTTTGTGACTCTGGCTTAGGTGTGTACAATTAGCTCTCCGTGGACACAGCCCATGCATCTATACACGTTACCTGTTTCTATAATGGATCATAATGAAAAGCCAAAATGTGGAGTTGGACAAATCCATGTTTAGGGATGGGACATATGTCCTAGTATCATAAAGGTGGACTAAACTAAAGTGCTGGTGATGAAAGGTTGAAATGGTGTCTAACAGCCAAACTAGGGAAGAAAATAAAGGTAGAATGGGCTGGTAGAATCTGAGAATAGGGAAGGTTAAATGACTGGAGAACAAAGAGTTTGTTCAATGGAAAAATTGCAAGATGCCTGGTAAAACAACCTGTTTTTGGCAAAAGAGATGAATTTCAGAATTTGTAATCTTGGAGGTTGGCAGCTCACATACGGTTGATCTAATTGTGGGAATGAAGATCTTACTGTTAATGCCCCTTTTCCACTGGAAAAAAAGATGCCTGGGGGCGAGGGGTTAATGGTAGATGAGATGGTGGTAGCTATTTTAGGCACTGGTTATTTTAGTTTTAGTTTATATCTTGCCATAAGTTATGTTTCTATGGAATAAATAGAACTACACTTACATTCACCATTTATGCTACTGAATCACATACTATCATGGTCCATGCTTTAGGCAGCTCATTTTTTTCTTCTCTTCTACTGAGATAATATGTTGGGATGTTGAAGATTATGTTATGCTGTGGGAGAAGTGCCAGTCTACCAACATACCAACTATACCCCATCCACGTAAAGTCATTGGGATTATGCGACTATTTTAAGCTCCTTGGGGGCAGCATCTATGTCACATTTGTCTCTGTATTCCTGACACTTAGAGTCTCTGACACTTAGAAAATGTTTGATAAATGTTTGATGAATAAAGGAGTGAGTGAATGAATGAATGAACTAACAAGAGGAAGGATAGAACAGAGCAGAAAACTATAAGTCAAGTTTGGAGAAAGTGAAGAAATGAAGACATAGTTCCGCGGATGACAGGAGGATGGGGAAAGGCGATCTAATTAAATGGTATTAACTTCCCATGGGGGAGTGTTCCTGAATCACATTTGTGGAGGGAGCAATGGGAAACCAGAAGGATTCAACCCCTTCCCGTCAGTGCTGAGGAGGGGCACAAACAGTCACTAGAAAAGGTGGTGAGGGAAGAGGCGTCATGAGGGAAAGCCGTAAACAGTACCGACCGAGGTCCTTCAAGGAGAGATGATTCACGATAACGCTGTGCACCTATTAAAAGAATGTGACATTTTCCTTGGTGCTTGGCAAGGTATATATTTTAAAGTTTGCTTGAGTGTGGCTTTGATCCTTCAAGAAGTTGGAGGGAAGATTAACGCTTATTTACTAAATATTTCTTACAGAGTTAATTTTTCAATCTTGTTCTTTATATTGCTACAGTCTGCATAACATGATTTAAAATTCTGGTCTCATGTGGCTAGTTCCAAAGTACAGTTTTGATTAATCAGAGAATTGGTTTAATCATTTGTTGGAAGGAATAATAAATTATTGCAGCTGAAGACTCCACTCTGTCTCTCGAACTCGCTCTATGTTGGCCTGCTTCTAAATATTTGCCATAGTGTGTACCATGTTATCATGAAAAATAGGACTGAATTATGTATCAGCTCTGAAATGAAAACGAAAACCAGGGTGTGGAGATCAGAAGCAGGACAACATATGAATTACACCAGGTTGTTACTGTTCTAGCTAATGAAAGAAGAAGGAAATGCAAAATTGTGGCAAAATGCCAGAGAACTGGTTCACGTGTGGGCAAAACCCCATCTAGATTATGAAACTAAGATCTCATAAAGTTCCAAAGTGAGTTGTGGCAAGTTCATAAATAGCAGAGCCGAAGTGTTACCTCATAAAATATTCATAAGGCAGGTGTCATTTGTTTCAACTAACAAAACTGCCACAGAAAACCCACCACAGTTCCTGACATGCCTCTCCGATTTCTGGGAATTTGGGAAGAAATTCAGAATTCCTGAGCAAGCAGAATAAGTGATTTTTATTTCGGAAGGGAAGTTTCACCAAAATAAATTTCAACTGTCAGATTCTGGTGAACTTGCAGCAAAAATGAATACCAAACTGACGCTATACATCACAGACCTTTTTACAAAGAATTTTGTTTCCTGTGATGGGTCAAATTTGTAGGAAGAAAGGACAGGAAATCAATACCTAGAGTAAGAAATGCAATAAAAGTGGGCTTTGTCTTCAGCACGTTGCTTCCTTCCATTTTATCTGTGATCAATAGATTTTGTTTCTATTTCATCACTGAAACAATAGACCTTCCTCTCATTGCCCGTGTTCCCCAGAAATGTCCCACCCTGAAGTTGTCACCAACGTTCCAGAAGATCTTCTGGCCTATTTCTTTCTATTCTCACGGAGTATCGCCTAAACCTGGGGTTCTGACCTAGGATGGGGGGGTTGCAGTCCCACCCCCTAGTGGGTATTTTGTATGTCACATGATGCGGGTGCTATTGGCATTCAGTTAATCAGCCCCAAGAGTTTAGTTGTAGTGAAGTAACTGTCTGTTTACACGTTTGTTTTCTGCGTAAGTCCTCAAAGTTATGGACCTTGGATTATTCTTCTTTGCTCCTCCGGCACCTACTGCAACAAATATTTGTTGAATGAATGAGAAAGTGAGCAAGTGAGAAAAACAAGGAGGGTGTGTGTTTAACTATAGACAGTGTTTGATGAAACAAATGCTATTCTCTTTAATTTGCTCTACTTTGTTAAATACAAGATGGAAGGGACAATTATGTATTGAAGATTGAGAGGAATTACAAAATTTTGAATGGATAAGGAGCCTTTAAAAAAAATCCTTTCAGATTTATTTACTTAGAGAATCATTGCATTTTTGACAGTTTTTGTGATTGATGGAAATGGCCAAGGAAATAATTGCTTTACAAAAACCAAAAGACTCTCGAACACTCCCTTTTTTAAAGAAAATCTATTTTCTTAAATGATGAATATCAGGATTTGCTTCCATGACCCGAGACAGAAACATGTTCAGAATCTTAAAAGCGACTTAAAAGAAAACCTTTCTGGAAGCCTGTTTCTGTCAGAATGTTGTATTTTCCTTTAGAAACTCTAGCTGTTCCACAACACGCAGTTAAATTAAGTGTAAGCGCTGTTAAATAGGAGGTAACCATTAGAATATTTAAAAAATATGACTAGCATCCAATGTTTTAATGAAATAATTTGCTAACCACTCAGCATGCCTAGCCTCCCCATTAGTCCCTCCCTTAACTCAGTGCTCCCTGCTGCCTGGGATCTGCGTTCTTCCTCCTCCTCCTCCTCCTTCCCTGGCAGCTGACTAGGCTCTTACCTCTCCCTTTGGAATGTTCCTCAGAGCCCATTAGGGAGTGCTTTAATCCAAGAGAATCTAGATGATCAAGAAAAATTAAGCTCCTCCTAACAGCAAAAGTGTAAGAAATTTGGACAAAATGACTCTCCGCATCACAGATTTTGTTTGCTAGTGGGTAATTAATTCTGCACATATGCCGGGAACATCTGTCGCCTGACCTGCCATGGGCTCTGCAAAATGCCTGCTGTGCGGATCTCCCCGCGGGTCATCAGCCGCGCTCCGAAAGGAAGCGCCTGCCCCCTGCCTTCAGCCCCCGCAACTTTCTCTTGAGCTGGGAGTTTCTCCGTGTAGGTTCCTGGGAGGGAGGTGCCCTCCGCCACGTGTCCCTTTGTCACCAGTGGGGCATCTCTGGCCACCTCCCATTCTCTGCCCCCCCCACCCCCCACCGGGCCAAAAGCAAGAGGTAAGCAGCCCCCTGGGGGTGGGGGAAGAGTAGCTGGCAGTCCAGGGGTGGAGGAAGCCTTTGGCTGCCCTCGGGGCTGTCTGGCTCCACCGAGGGGACAGGGGAACGTCGTCTTCAAGCATAGCTGAATGGGATCCAACAGAAATCTGGAGGTTTCTGACCTGTGGCTTCCTAGCACCATCGGTGAGAAACTGGCCTCGGGTTGGCGGGTATCCTTGCCAAGAGGCTTTGTCTGAACAGACACCGAAGATGGCAAACCAACTCTGGGAAGCGCCTTTGGCAGCTATCATGAAATGCCATTCATTGGTTGGCACTGGGGCACTTCCATGCGGAAGGGAGGGGAGACTTGTGGAAAAGGGAGATCATTTGCCCCCTTTCCTGGAGCTTTTGATGAAAGGCCAGCTCTCCTCCTGGCAGCGGTAGGGGCCTGCCTGTAGCCTGGAAACCCAGAGATGAAAAAATCACAGATCTATGGGAAAACGGTGATAGGAGAGGGATTCTGTTGACCAGTGACGATGGGGTGAGGAAATTTGCACACATTAAATGCTTTCTCGACGTCCTAACACAGCACCTAGCACACTTTCTTGTTTCCTATGTGTCTGTTGCCCCACTAGCACAGTCAACTTGTTAAATACTGGAAATTTACCTTCCTCGTCTTAGTACTTCTAGCATCTTACTGTGTTACCTATTGCAGAACAGCTGCTCAAACCAGTGTGATAAATGAATGGGCAGATGTCTTAGTAATTCCTCACTAAGATCCTACAGCATCGACATTATTATCTTAATTCTTCTAATAAGGAAACTGAGGCTCAGAGGGTCTCAGCTGAGCCAGTGTTTCAACCCAGCTGTGTCTGCTGTCTGTTCCCTTGTTTTTCTCAACCACAGTGCTGTCCACGAATCCAGCTCCGAGTCCAGGAAAGGCTGGGTGATGTTCTCCCAGAAAAGAGAAAAATTTACAACTTCTAGTTCAGTTATTGAGTTAAACCTTTTTTTTTCTTTTTTAAAGCACTTACTAAGCATTTATAGTGGTGAAGAGCACAGATCTTGGAGTTACTCCTAGATTTCATTCCTGATCCTGCCCAAGGACTTGACCTCTTGGAGCCAGGTTCCTCATCTTGTAAAATGAGGATATTAAGTTTCTAGATGGTAGGATTGTTATGAGGATCATATAAACAAGGTACGAAAGCCCTGAACACAATTGTTCAATTAATGGTACAAAAGAAAAACCCATTGCTTCCTGTGTTGCTTTTCTTAAAATTACACCAAACATCTTACACAACTGGCATTTGTCATTTGCGTATGATGCTGGTTCTCGTTCATAACTAACCCCCCCCTTTTGGTTATTAGAATTGTACTTAGAAATAACTACTTGCATAATTATAAAGGTACGAAGTGTTTAATACCTGCTTCCTTTATTTAGAGAATTCACTCCATGATGGAGGTGGCCGTTTTATACATTCCAAGTGCACCCAGGGTGTGGCTGAATTATGAAAGGTCTCATTAGGCTATTGAGTGAATCAGAAAGAAATAAGTAACTACTCAGGAAATCCTTAAATTGGATCATCTAACTGTCTCCTTAAATAGTTTCTTAGAGAGCAGCCTATAAAAGATCTGCCCAGTACCTGAGCCAACTTTTTTCCTAGCCAGCTTTCAAGCTAAGGTTTTGTTTCCAAATGGATGCTTTCTGAGCAGGAACAAAATATGAAGTTTAGGGGATAATTTTAATCTACTTGCATGGTGACATGACAGGAGAAATTTTGCACAGTAGAAGAATGAGGAACTTTGGAAATGTAGAAAGCAACAGGGCCCTCCACTCTATGGGGCCCCCCGTTTTCTTCATCTCACTCTTGATGGGCAAAATTGACCTAAATTCCGCAGCCGTCCGGTGCCTCCCATAGTGGCTCTTCGATAAGGAAGGTAAGACAAATGGGTTATGATGGCCAGGACGATATACGTGTATGGACCACGTTCAGAGGGGGCTGGGGACGCACTGAAGGAGTTCTTTTAGTTAAGGGAGCATAACTAGAGATTTTGGAAAAGTGAGTGAGAGCTGCAGGGACACATTCCTAACACAAAGATGGAAACTGTAGAGGAACTTACTGAATGTGAGCTTATGCAGGGGCATGTTCATGGAAGATTGAATGGACTTTTGGTCTTTTTGATTCCACTCCCACAGGCCCATCCACTTTTAGAGGGACCCATGGCCAATGGCTGAGGTCTTCTGCTGTATGTCATGGTCAGGGAACTTTCATTAATCAAGGTGTCTGTGATTCCTCCACCTAGCAATTTGCTTATTTAACAAGTAGTTATCTTGGGGACTACAAATAGGTATTTGTTAATTTTTTTATTTGGTGTTTGTTTTATTTGGTTTTTTGCTTTTATCTGGTGTTTGTTATTTGTGCACGCACACACAAATGGGGGTAGGAAGAGAGGGAGAAGCAGACTCCCCGCTGAGCAGGGAGCCCGATGCGGGACTCGATCCCAGGAGCCTGGGACCATGACCTGAGCCAAAGGCAGACACTTAACTGACCGAGCCACCCAGGTGCCCTCATGTTTCTTTTTAACACTTTTTGAGCCCTAACAATGTGATAAATCATTTCAACTTATTTGAATTTAACTCAGTGGAACAGTTGCTTAATGAGCACCTACTATGTTCTAGCCATTATGCTTAGGGGAGAGGATATGCAGATTCATAACATAGTCCCTGCCTTGGGGAAGTTTACCACAAATCTAGACAAAAATTAAAATAAAATTTTGTTTTCAGTTGAATAATTTAACCGAACAATACGGTAGGGGTATGTTCTGAGCACTGTTGGATCACTGAAGAGCGACCATGCACCTCCAACTCTGACTGAGGGCTCTGAGATATTCCACAAAAGAGGTGACATGTAAATTGAGTCTTGAAGGACAAATAGGAGTCTCCAGGTGGTGTCTTGGCTAGGAATATGGACTTTGGGGTGGCCTGGGTTCAAATTCTGACTCTGCCCCTCTTAGCTATGAGACTTTGAACAAATTGATTAACTTCTGTCTCCTTTAGATTCCTTACTTGTGCAATAGAGGTAACTCAGAGCACCTGCCTTACAGGTCGCTATAAGACGTAAAAAAGTTAGTATTAGTACAATGTGGAGAACTCTCCCCAGCACACTGTGGTGCTGTCACAGTCCTGGCGGGTATCCTCACAAGCAGCTCGGTCATCTCTCCTGAAACTCCCATTGGCTCTTGGCCTCACTGACACCTTTGTCGGTAGTTTTTACCTGTTTCCTGACAATTCTGAGAATGTGGGGAGCATCCATGTGTGGGGAGCTCTCTGCTATTGACTCCCCTACCCTCTGGGTTTTATAGCAACATGGCCCAGGCTCTACACTCGTCCTTCCACTTAGGGACCTCTCCTTCTGCTGTCCTTTCACACAGGGCAACACACAATGGCCCAAGTTCTACCACCCAGACTCTGTCATCTATTTGGATTTCAAACTCCAGGGAGAATCTGTGGAGAATCTTTGAATGACGGACTGAGGAATTTAGATTTAAATCAATGAACTATGAAATGCCCTTGAAAGTCTGTGTAAGAGAGTGAGATGGTAACTCAGCAGCACTTACAGTGAGAAAAACAGGAAAAGCAACTCAGAAAGAAAGCTTTAGAAGACAGGACAGGAATGGATATATCATGAAAGCCAGGTAAAGAGGAATTTCAAGAATGGACGTGTGGAAACCACCACCAAGACTATTATGAGAAGATTGTGTCGGATTATTTTAAATTATGTAATAAAACATTCTTCTCTGACAGCCATTTCAGTAGAATGGTAGAGATGGAGGGTAGATTGTGAAGGGGTAAGAAGTTAGTAGATATTAAAGAAATAGGGGCAACACCTGGAGGAAGTTCTGGGCACCCCAGGGGTGAAGGGAACGAGATGTACTGGACGATGACTGGTCTCCAGACATCACAGGCTTCAGGGAGGGCTTTCTGCCTGAGAGACATAAGCAAAACTTACAGACTGAGAGGAAGCTTCCAGTAGAAAGAAAGAATTGGACAGGAAGCAATAAAGGGTGTAACTGAAGGGACATGATCCAAGAAAAGGAAGGGCCAGTTTCAGGTGTGCTGTGATAAACAGATCCAAAGCAAAATATTAGGATAAGGTGCATTGTTGATTTATTCACTGAGGTTATCATCTTGACTCTCCTCAAAATGCAGCTGGAATATAAAATGAAAGGGATTCTTACTTTTTATAATCCAGCCATTCTCTAGTGCTTATTTTATGCTAGTGTCTATAATTAATATCCAAATGTCTTGATGGATGTATGGGGATTGTTTTAATTTAGTCTTTTGTAATCATTCAGTCCATTTTATTCTTATAATTATGAAGGGCAGGATTAAGTGGAAAATCCTCTCCTTCTATCAGGATTAAGCCTGAACTAAACAAAAACACATGCACCACAGGACTAACCAAGAGGAAGCTATTTTCAGCGAATGTGGTGACTTTTGTAATGCAAGCCAAGCTCTGGAGGGGGACAAACAGTACTGGTGAATGCATTGTATCACACAGGGTGAGGGCGAAGGCTTCCTAGTAGAAAGAATATTCTCTCTTTAATAAAAAAATAAGAAAAATTGGTGTTTACTTTATGCAGATTCACTGGTGGAGGGACTGAACAGGAAGGGAGCACCTGCTGTCTCCTCCCTCCAGAGCAGGCATCCTGTTCTCCTCCACATCCTGCCGGGACCAAGGGTCAGTCTCGAACCCGCAAAGCTTGGGAAACTCCAGTTTGTAGGATTGGATGCTTGATGGTGAGAGATGGGAGAGAGGAAGGTGGAGGGATTGGGACGAGGAGGCTGGAAACGTCTGGGAGCCCTCCACTCTCCAAGTCCTGACTGCCAGAGCCCAGCTGAGTTCAGTAGGGAGTCCCAAACTCTGCTCTGTCCAGACTGAGACCCATCCTAGCCACCTTCGCTCAAGGAACTTCAGAAAAAGCCTCTATTAAACAGATGCTTAGAGTAAAAAAATACAATTTTTATGAAAGCACAGTTTTTTTTCAAATTAACCAAAACATAGGATTATGTCTTCCCTTGTAGAAATGGTCCGTAACTAGTTGTCAGATATTATTTTCATGTGAATAAATATCACAGATATGTCTCCTTAAAAAGAAGAAAAAAGATCCCGGAGGAAACAATATAGTGGACTGTATAGCGTAGCGGTTCATGGTGAACTTGACATGTCCCAACCGACTTCTCTAAACTTTTACACAAAATCTGCTCCACTAACAGTCTTTTGTATTCTAATCCATGGCGATTCTTTTCTTCTAATTGCTTATCCTCGACTCCTCTGTTTTTCTTATATTTTTCATCCAATCAGAAACTCCTATTAGCTCTATTTTCAAAACATATCTGAACTCTTCCCACCACCTCTACTACTACTTCCTTGACCCAAGCACCAGCTGATCTCTTGCCAGGTCTTTGCAACAGCCTTCCAACTGATCTTCTAGCTGCCAGTGCACTTCCATACAATCTTTCATCAAACTAACAGACAGTTATCCTTCTACTATGTGAATCAAAAGATGTCCTCTGTGAAAACCCTCCAGTGACCCCCATTTCACTAGGCAGAAAGCTGGGATCCTTTAATGGCCTCCAAGACCTGACCCCTGCTGGGCACCTGTTACCTCTTCAGGCACAACTCTCCAGTTCTCTCATGCTTGCTCACCTCGCTCTGGCTGAAGTGACCTCCTCCCTGTTCTTCTGGCTCCTTTAATCAAGTTCTGTCCACGTATAGACTTTTTAGCAAGCCTACCCTGACCACCCTATTTCACGTAACACGCAATCCCTGGCCCAAAACCTGGCATTTAGCACTTCCCTTTATCCTGCTCCAAACTTCTTCCCGTATCACTTAGACATGGAATACGAGTTAACTGCTTCTGAGGGTTGTGTGAGAATTACAGGAGTTAATACCTGTACTTGGAATTTACCTGGCGCCTAGTACATGCACAAAAAATATCATAAATATTCTATAATAATGTATGTTTGGGTACGTGATAGTATCAGTCTTTCTTTTTTTAAGATTTATTTATTTGAGAGGGAGAGAGAGCATGAGCAGGAGGGGCAGAGGGAGAGGGAGAGAGAGAATCTCAAGCAGACTCCTCGCTGAGTGAAGAGCCTGATGCGGGGCTCCATCTCCCAACCCTGAGATCACAACCTGAGCCAAAACCAAGAGCCCGATGCTTAACGGACTGTGCCACCCAGGTGCCCCTAGAATCAGTCTTTTGAAAATTATTTTATGAGTATTGTTTATATTCTATGTGAAACACATGATTTAATCTTCACCTCAAGGGGCATGAGGTAGCCCTTTTAATGGAGAAGGAAACCGAGATTCAGAGGTATTAACTGAGGTTACAGAGTCAGGGTTGGGATGAGGAAGTGTTCCCAAGCCCACTGGACTCTAAAGCTGAGCTTCATAATGAGCCTGGGACCCCGCTCCTCCTTCACACCCACAGACACATGGGAACTTTATTAGCCAAGAACTGTCGCATATGCGTCCATGTTCCTAGGGCCATGTCAGTGTTTACAACCACAGTCACGTCCTCACCTGTGTTGAAGTCATTCTCACTGTCTCCTGCCAAATCCTCTGCCACCCCATAGTGACACACTGGATGTACTTGGAGCTCTGCCTTGGACCCCTCCTCTTCTCTAGTCTTCTCTCCAGACCCACTAATCCATTTGCCTGACTTCCGCTACCCATGGCCAACAACTGCTGCATTGATGTCTCCGGTCCACACCGCTCTTCTGAGACCGAGACCAACACACCCTCACCATTTACCTGCCTCCTCACAAATCCACGTAATAGATCTCGTTGGCTCCTCACAGGCACCATGCCTCAAATGGAATTTATAATCTTTCCCTCTAAATTCACTCCTCTTTATCAGTATCTTAGTAAATGGCATAATTTTCTCTCTAACCCTGTAGGTTCCAGTAAGTGTGAACAATCCCTATTGCACATCAGAAAGCCAGAGGTTACCTTGATTCTTCCATCTCCCTTGTATACTGTCACTTATCACGTCCAGTCCTGACTGACTTTCAAGTTTCTTCTCTCATTTCTATCCTCACCCTCACCATATTTGTTCAAGTCTTCATAATCTCGCCCCCAGGTTCCTGCAATAACTTCCTACATAATTTTTCTACTCTCCAAACTTATTCCACTTCCAATCCACTCTCTACACGTTAGCCATGGTGATTACAAATGTGGTCATGCTACTTCTCTGCTTAAAACTCAAAGGCTTCGGGGCGCCTGGGTGGCTCAGTCAGTTAAGGGTCTGCCTTTGGCTCAGGTCATGATCCCAGGGTCCTGGGATCGAGTCCTGCATCGGGCTCCCTGCTCTGCAGGGAGCCTGCTTCTCCTTCTGCCTCTGCCGCTCCCTCCTGCTTCTCCTTCTGCCTCTGCCCCTCCCTCCTGCTTGTGCGCATGTGCATGCTCTCTCCCTCTCTCTAACTCTCTCTGCATTGGGTTCCCTGCTCAGTGGGGAGTCATCTTCTCCCTCTCCCTCTGCCCCTCCCCACCACTCATGTTCTCTCTCTCTCTCTCCTCTCTCTCAAATAAATAAATAAATAAAATCTTAAAAAAAAAACTCAAAGTCTTCCCATTGACCTATGATAAAGTCCGTGTGACGGCTTTTGTTGTTTCAAATTGGGAGACTGAACTCAGTCCCCGGTCATCTAGGTCCTATTGTGAAAGGATTTTTCAGACGTAATTAAAGTTTCTAATAAGTTGAATTTAAATTAGTCAAAAGATTGTCCTGGGTGGGCCTGGCCTAATCAGGTGATTCCCTTAAAAGAGGGTTTAGGCTTTTCCCAAGCTTAGAGATTCCAAACAGCTCATGCCTGTGGGGTTTCAACTACTCATGATCTTCTCTTCCTGACTGCTTGCTTTATAGACTTTAGACTTACTCAGCGATTCCTCACAATTGTGTAAGCAATCAATGTGTATGTATATGTATGTGTATATATATGTATATGCACATGCAGACACACACACACACACACACACACACACACAGTTCTCCTTCTCTGATTGAACCCTGACGGGTACGATCCTTTAAATATGCTATCAGATCTAGCACAAATAAGCCCCTGCTCTACTGCTTCAACTCATTTCTCCTTTCCTTTATCACTTAGCTGCAAACAACCCAAAATCCAGATAGCATTAGCCTACCGACAGAGTTTATTTTTCTCACAAGCAAGAAGTCTGCAACCAGTTGTAAAAGAAGGTCAAGTTTGGGGAAACTATACAACAATGTTTCGGGCGCCCCTGCAATATTTTCTCCTTCGTCATCTTTTGTCTCATGCTGGTCACCTTATTGTGGCAAAATGGCTACTGTACTTTGGGGCATCAAGTCAATGTACCAAAGAGGAAGAAAATAGGTTAATTTAGAAAAAAAGCAAAGGGAAAAAGGTGAAAGGACAGAAAAAGCTTTCTCATTGCAAGGTTTTATCTTTTTATTAGGGAAGTGCTACCCTTCTCAGGGATTTCTGTCACTGTCTCGTTAGCCAGAACCATGTTGCATGGCAGCCCCAGCTGGAGGGAGGTCTGAGAGAACAAGTTTTTAGAAGTTATTTATATGGTAGAGGCAGGCAAGAAGAAGAAGTTGGAAATTATAGTTGGGTCAGCCAACTGATAGTATTTGCCAAATGTCCTCTCCCCTCTTTTCAGCTCATTTTTCAATCTCAACATAAATATAATCTCCTCAAGAAAGCCCTCATCCATCAGACCATGCTGAGTCTGTTAAAAACTTTTCCATTACAGTGCTTACCACACCAAAGTCAATCTTCCTTGGTAGACTAGAAGCCATCCAGCGGGGCAGAGACCCTATCTCTAATATTCTTAGTGTTTAGCACAAGACCTGGAATCTATTTTTGCTTCGTAGTCCTGGCATGCCTGATGAGATTTAGAAGCTATGACGTAATGCCATCTACCTCATCCATTAGGAAATAAGAACTCTGTGTGATTACCGACAGGCCTCCCTTGTTTATGACTGAAGTTTTCATTCCTGCAATGCTCAGAAAGCCTCATCCTTGATTTCTAGTACATGGGAGAAAGGGAGTTGCCGGTGTAGAGATGCCATGCACACAGTCTCCAAGACAAATCTCCTACCACAGCCTGATGACATACTCAGGAGGCTTGTACAGATTCAGCTGTCACCATTTTCCAGGCACTGTTCTTCACTGCGTACAAAATATACATAATTACAGTTCGCTAGGAGAGGACTCACTGGACTGTACTTACTCATCAGTCAGTCCTTTTAGCCTTCAAAACAGAACGCAAAAGTTTGGGCTCTTCTCTTAGCTGCTTGGTTGCTGCAGTTGAATTGAGGATGGCTTTGTCAGAGTCCTGGAGAGATCTAACAGGTAACAGTCGACTAGCACAATAACAAATACCCCGCATGTCCTCCTTCCTTGAGTCTATCTACTCTTCCCATTAGCTAGACTAAGTTGCTTGCACGGGAAATCTTTTTTTTTTAAATATTTATTATTTACTTGAGAGACAGAGAGAAGTAAAGAGAGAGAGAGCGAGAGCACAAGTGGAGGGTGAGGGACAGAGGGAGAAGCAGACTCCCTGCTGAGCAAGGAGTCTAATGTGGGACTCGATCCCAGGAGCCAGAGATCATGACCTAAGCTGAAGGCAGATGCTTAACGGACTGAGCCACCCAGGCGCCCCACACAGGAAATCTACTAAGTCAGAATTATTCATGTCCTCAGGAAATTAGACACATATTGATAAGATTTTAATCATTTATATAGCAAGATATACGCGGCTACCATTTGATGCCTCGAAATGCCTGAGAAATATCTTTGTTTGAATTTTTGCGTAGATGCCAGACTCAGATGAATAGAATGTCAGTTCCATAAGAGCAGGGGCTTGGTTGTTGTTGTTGGTGGTGGTGGTGGTGGTGGTGGTGTGTAGTGCTTATCTCACTGCTGTACTCAGAGTACTGAACGGTGTCTGGCACAGGAGGCACAGAGTAAATGTTTATGGAATAAGTGATTGTTGAGTTATGAGATCATATTGTGTTTATATCTGTCCCTCTTATTCTACTTATATGATGAATCACGTTGATCAATTTTTTAATGTAACCCAAACTTGCATGCCTGACACAGACCCCGCTTGGCAATTGAACTAACACATCAAGAGAACCAAATCAGATGATCAAGCTTTACTAATACTTCCAAGGATACAAGCAATCAAGAGGCACAAGTAAAACAGGGAGAGGTCTGGGACAACTCTCAACTCCCCAGGTACTTCCTTCCTACATTGCCTACATGTTCTCTGGGGCAATATACGAGCTGAGGTCCCTAAGTGAACTCAGTGAGTCATCTCACACAGCACAGAATCTCTAGACTATGGATATCATTTCATATCTCAGATTTGTATAGCCTAGGTGACGTTCTCCAGGGAGCCATGCTTCATTATCATTAGGTTATATATTGGCTTGTTTACCATAAGCGCTCCTAAATTGGGGACATCATGTAAAGAGCATTCCATATATAAGGACTTGACTTCTAACAAATATCATTAGTCTGTTTAATCCAGAGTTGCAGCTACAAGTCTAGTTGCAAGGAGCATAGATGGGCTCACTTGCCTGGTTTCCCTGGGAGTGAGATCCCTACCCCACTTTCTAGTAATTCAGAGATAAGGGGACCACAGTCACTCCATCATGTCCAAAACCAGAAGTTGAGCTCTGCCCATATTTGTATAAGTATGCAGTGCTGGTATTGTTAGAGTAAAATCCTTTCCATTTTATAATATCTCCCTTAAAACTATTATTTAAGCTGGTTTCCATAGGTAATTATATATTTAACTATCTTCATGTTGATGTCCTTATCATTTTGGTTGTTTGAGGCTTAATTTAGCATCAGATTTCTTAGGAAATACCTTGAAATCTTCCATATACATTATAGTTCGTAGCCTTTATTCTTGAAAGTAAATTTAGCTGGATATAAAATTCTTGGCTTACATATTTTGCTTTGAGTAACTTAAATATTATATCATTGGCCTCTAGAATAAAGCTTTAGCATTGAGAAGTTTAGTAACAAAACTATATCTGTCTCGTCCTGGTCTTTTTGTTTGTATGGACAAAAGTTTTGTGGGTTTTTTTTCATTAATTTAATGTCCAGTAATTTTATTACAATATCTCAGTGTTGGCCATTCTGGTTCAGTTTTCCTAGGTTCAGTGTCCCCTTTCAATATATTTTAAGTCATCTTGTCTTTCAGGAAAGTTTCCTTGAAATAGAATTTTTAACATTTATCCTGTTCCATTGACATGGTTTTCTTCTTCTGGGATTCCTGTGATATATATTGTGGGATATCATTGATTATTTTCCATAGCTATCACCCTCCTTTCAAGACCATTTTGCTTAAAAAATGTTTTTTTTAGAATTATACTCTTTCTCCTTTTCTGTTTGGAAAGGCATTTTCTGTCGCATTTATTTGCTCTTGGATTCCTTCTAGTCTTTATATTGAAATGATTATTTCTTTTATTTCTAATTATTTTCTCAGTCGTCATCTTCCTTTCTGATCTAAATTCTCATTAGAAACCAAGTAAGGGTGCCTGAGTGGCTCAGACTGGCTCTTGGTTTCCACTCAGGTCATGATCTCAGGGTTGCGAGATTGAGCGCCATGTCAGGCTCTGCATTTAGCGAGGAGTCTGCTTGGGATTTTCTCTCTCTCTTCCTCTCTCTAAAATAAATAAATAATTAAAATCTTAAAAAAATAAGAGAGAAGAAACCAAATAAGCCAGTACCTTGATTTTGGACTTCCAGGTCTCCAGAACTATGAGAAATAAGTGTGTGTTGGGTGGTATTTTGATATGGTGGCCCAGGAAGACCAATACAGAGCTCTTGGTCCTTTTCACTGTGTTATGTATTCACTTGGCACTCTCATGCAGTCTCATGGCTTTCAGTACTATCTAAATGCTGATGCCTCCCAAATCTGCTTCTAGTCCCCATTACCTTCAAACTCAAGGCTTGAGCATCCAGTGGCCTATTCAACAATCTTCTTTTGAATGACTAACTTGAGTCTTTTGAATCTCAAACTTACACTCCAAACTAAATCTTTGAGAGTCCCTCTTGCCCACAGAAAAAATTCCCATCTCAGTTTATGGCAATTTCATAATATTAGTACTCAGGCCAAACTCTTGAGATCATCATTGATTTCTTTCTTTCTCTTCATCCCATCCAATCTCTGGGAAAATCCTATTGGCTCTATCCTCAACATGAATTTAGAATCTGACCACTTCTCACCTGCTCCACTGCTAAAATCTAGATCAAGTTAACCCATTGCCCCTGTCCATCACCGCAGTGACCTCCTAACTGGTCTTCCTACTTCCATCATTGCTTCCCTACACATCAGCCAGAGTACTTCTTTCCAAATTTAAGTCTGATCATGTTCTTCAAAATAGAGTAAAAGCTATAGTCCTTCCTCAGTGGTCTATAGGTCCTCTCTGATCTGGGCCTCCACGATCTCTCTGACTTCAACCCCTACTTCCGTCCTCCTTGCTCACTCTGTTCTCACTACACTGACCTTACTGCTCTTCCTCCGATGTGCCAGGGATGCTCCCACCCTGAATGTGTTTCCTCTCCTGGAATAATGCTCTTTGCTCAGTTGTATGCTTCACTAATGCCCATACCTCCTTCAAGCAATGTCCAAATGTCAACCTGAGAAGTATTCCTGCACACCATATGTAACACTTGTTGCACTAACCAGATCTGTATTCTATATAGTTATACATACATATATGTATATATACATATACGTATACATATATTACCTGTTTTTTTTTTGTTGTTGCCTGCGTCTCCCTGCCATGATGTAAACTCCATAAGGACAGGGATCTTTGTCCACTTTGTTAAGTCATGTATTCAAAGTACACAAAACACACTTTAGCACATAGTAGGTACATAGTAAATATCTCTTAATAAATGAATGAGTTATCTCCATTTGTTTTGCTCCTGCATTGCCTTCTCTTTTCTTGATTTTTTTTCTTTCTTTTCCTAATTCTATTTTTCCACTTAGTAATATCTGGGTATTGTGCTGTTCCTGATGTCTTCTCAAACTTGGGCCTTCTTTTTTTTTTCTTCTCCTCTTTACTTTCCATCAACTTATCTCCTATGCATGCTTTGCTCTCTTAGGGAACTCTTTAGTAGGAAATCTGATAAGCCTATCATTCTTCCCTTAATTTCAAGATTCTTGGGGATTTTCCCACAACAAACACAGACATAGACAGATATTTCATTATTATGAAATTACACATAATGTTGCTTTGAAAAACACCATGCAAGGAATTTATCCATAAGTGGGACTTGTTCTCTAAATTAATAATTTATCTCACATTTTGTGTTTGCTATCATTTACCATTAATGCTAAAAATGTAGGTTACAACCTTTCTATGCCTTAGTGGAAGGAACCCTTGTCTTGATGTTTATAAGACATGGGCTTTCCCAGGGGCTCTGCTGCTAATAAACTCTAGGATATTTAGCGAGTCATCGACTTGTTTGCATTCCTGCTTCGACCGCAAAATAAAGGCCGCATAGAGGGAACACAATGAGCCATATACCATTCCCGATGTTATAGCTGCTATATATTTTCTCTTTATTACTCCTGACCCCCACCTGCTGATACAGCAATGAGTTAAGACCTGCAGAAGCCTCATATCCTAAAGAGATTGGGGTGCTCCCCATCTCATCTTCCATTATGCCTCTTTGTGGAAGGTTTTAAAAATTCTGAACAGTGAAGGAAGTATAATGTAGTTGATTCAAGTTATGTCACCTGCACTGATTATGTTGAGACTTTAAAAAATTTCACACAAAATATAAAAACGTTCCAAAAAAAATTTCCCCCCAAATTTTTGTCTGTGCCCCTGCTTTTTGAGCACTATGCTAAACTTGTTTGCTCGAGGGATTATTTAGACACTGTAATGTGGGCATTGCTACAGAGAGATTTAGAGCAAGAAGTAACTTGCTCAGAGCTGGTGTGGGGGACTCAGGCTTTTCTAATACCCAAATCCAGGAGTCTGTACTAGCATACACTACCTGCACATGACATGAGGTAGCAGACACGAGTGTAAAAGGTACTAACTCTTACTATCTTCGTATGGATATTTTTGAAAGTCGACAACATCGATTACTTCTCTTTTCACTCTTGGATTAGAGTTCACAGTTGGAAATAAGCAGGCATTATCAGCCATAACTATGTATAGTATTTCATCATTTCGAAGATTTTTTTCGTATGTTAATATCTCTGAAATCAAGATGTATCTTGTTATAGATAACATGTGATAGCTAATGAAATTCACTAACGTTTGGGGGTATTCATTATGCATCAAACACCATTCTAATTGTTTTGTTTAACACTCACACTTTTTAATACTCCCATTAACCTGACATGGTGGTGATACTATTCACCCCATTTTGCAGGTGGAGAAGCAGAGGCATCGAAAAGTGAAATAACGCGCTCAAAGCCATACATGTAATATGTGGGAAAAATAAGATTTGAATTTTGAGGATCTGGCTCCAGAACTTGTATTCTTAATCAAAAAAGATTCACCACCCCCAATTGTGCCTGGGAAGGGGGCCATACTGGCCTACCTATGCATGGCTGAGCAAGAGGAGAATTCATAAAGGTTTAAAGAAGGTTGACTGCATAATCTCCTACCCTTGCTCTCATGTCTTCAAGTTTCTAACACTGGTTTGTGTGTGTGTGTGTGTGTGTGTGTTTTCATCTTGGATGTTGGGTCAATTTTACAGTGTCAAACACTATGTGGAATAGGAAAAGAGAGGGCGGATGTCAGAATGAAATTCTGGAGAAGTTCCGACCGGGAGTTTTGTTGCCTGAAGGCAACTTGGTAACTGACCATTTGGCATCTAGAATACGCTACAAGTCTGACTTCTAGAATTCTTTTCCTTCCCATGTTTTATGCTCCTGAATTCAGTAAAAAAAATTTTTTATTTTGTTTTGTGCTGAAGCCAAGGAAGGAGAACTGAATGAAAGGAGGGAATTGTTCTAATTGTCCAGCTATCCCTTCCAAACTCTGGTGAAAGTGAGAATTATTAAAAAAAAAAAAACAACCCCAAAGCCTCTACAGATGTAGTTCCTGTGATAAATCACTTTTTAATCAGTCATAATTTTGCATTAAGTGCTGAATAAATGCCCTTTGTTTCATACTTAAACTGTCAGTGACTAACATTGGGAGGGCAGACTAGCGCCTATCATTAGAGCAGAGAAAAATCGATACCATTTTTAATTAAAGACAGGCGCAGCCGAGCTTTGAGACAAGCAAATCTCGTTGTCAGTTCATCTCCCCTTTAAACTCTCTCAGAAGTTCAGTTCAGAAGTTAAGAGGCACCCGAATGTAGGAACAGAGTGACACAAATGCTTTGTGGGGGGGGGAAATAGAGGGAGGGAGGGGCATGAGATGGGGAAGGGGGGGCAAACAAAAAAGAAGGCCGAGGGAGACATTAGGAAAAGTATGATTTTCATTCAGCCAGTCCCTAAGGGACAATCTTCAGGAATGATAAAAGGGAGATACTGGCTTGTGCTACAGAGATGATCTTTTCCCTTGCAGACCAAAAGATAATCGAAGGAACGTCAAACCTATTCTCGTCAGTCATATTTTATTATGTTCAAATGCCAGCACATGGTATTTTTTAGATGATCCTTTTCACATTATATTTTGCGACTTTGGATATTCTCCCTTTGTAGAGCAAGAGTCCAGCAAGACAGAACTCACAGTCTTTTATAAGCCAATGTACAGAAATGATATTCCATCTCTTTTGCTGTATTCTATTTGTTAGAAGCAAGTCACCAGGCCAGCCCATACTCAAGAGGAGGGGATTCCACAAGGTTGTGGCTCAAAGGAGAGGGGTCATTGAGGACGCTCCTTGAAAGTTGCCTACCACAGACCTTCATATCAAGAGGCTAATAATATCTTTGGGCAAAGAATACAAGTAAATTGGGGCAATATGAGAAAAAGAAAAGGTTACGTTTCATCAAATCCCCAGATAGGATACAGCCAATGAGTCCTAGGGATAGTCAGGAAAATAAAAATAACATAGGAAGAATTTAATTAATGAAGGCTGATGGCATTTTGGTGAATGTACAAGGACTGGAATAATGCTACTTGTTTCCTTCTAGCTCTGTTGGAATAACCATGGAAAGACCTAGCTTTCGGAGTTTTGCAGACTGCCCATCCACCTTCTGGTTAGTGCTATTTATTCCTAGAATGAGAACTCCAGCTAAGTCTGGTTTTGCGCATTAGGGTCTCCATGGTTTTAAGTAATTAAAAAAATCCATCTCAAACCGGCTCAAGAAGAAAAAAGGATGCAGGAGTAGGTCACCTAAGGCAAAGGTGCAGAGGCAAGTAAACCTCTGGCTCAGTGTGATCAAGAAACCAGCTCCTTTTTCTGGTTACTACCTCTACCCATTATTCTAAATCCTACCGGTTATTCTAAATCTTCACTGTATCTTGCCTGGTTTTCTGAATCTTTTAATCAAATTGTTTATATAGACTGGAGCCTCATAAAAATATTTGTCCTAGGTCCTTCACACTCTAGGGATACCCTGTATATAAATTTGCTAACTCTGGAATGGCTAGGTAGATGTCATGGCATATGTATTATATAGAATTTCTGAAGTTTGATCACCCAAATCATGTAGGTTAAATAAGGTCAGAAATATATGAATATACATGTATATATGTATTCATGAGACGATTTGACCTATAAGAAACAAATCTGTCACATTCTGACTTATGCGTGGCCCAACAAAAGAATTCTTTTTTTAAAAAAAATATATATATTTTTATTTGAGAGACAGAAAGAGAGAGAAAGAGAGAAAGGGAGAGCATGAGTGGGGAGGAGCAGAGAGACAAGCAGACTCCCCACTCAGCAGGGAGCCTGATGTAGGGCTTGATCCCAGGACCCTGAGATCATGAATTGAACTGAAGTCAGATGCTTAAACGACTGAGCCACCCAGGCCCCCTGAGAATTCTTTTTTTTTTTTTAAAGATTTTATTTATTTATTTGAGAGAGAGAGCTTGCATAAGTGGGGGGGTGCGGGGGAGCAGAGGGGGAAGGAGAGGGAAAGAATCTCAAGCCGATGCAGTGCTGAGCACGGATCCTGAAGTGGGGCTTGACCTCATGACCCTGAGATCATGACCGGGGCCAAAACCAAGAGTCAGATGTTTGACTGAGTTACAGAGATGCTCCCCAGTCAAAGAATTCTTAATGGTATTGTGCTGATCATTGATGAATCCACAATTTATAATTCCCATCATCTATAAAATCATCAAAACATTTTGGTGCCCTTCATAGTCTTTCAGCCAGCTCTAATGGCCCATTCTTGGACATAGACCCTCCACGCTTTTGAAGTCATTGTTTCTTATGTTATCCCTTCCCACACTTCTATGGTGTACTTTTCCTGAATTCCCAGTTTCCTACCCTATTCAAACCCTGTACTCTTCCAAGACCTGGCTCCAGTTCATTTCTTCTGTAAAACCTTGGTTTAAGTTGCTGTACCCCTGAACAGTCATTTGAAGTAGTTAGATTTTCTGTTTATACCAGGTGTTTGGAGATTCACTACACAAATGTTGCAATTTCTGTTTCATCTTACATTTTTCTTTAACAGTTTTATGTTATGTTCTATTCTATTTTGTATTGCCCTTAGCAGCTGCACAAAGTTGATTGTTAATATGTATCTATTGATTTGTAGATGAATTGCATGGAATTCCAGAAGGGCCTTCGACCCAAGAAGTTATTAGATCAACTACAATTATCTTCACAGAGTTGGGTGAAGGGGTTGTGGATAGAGTGTTTATATGTGTGTGTGAGAGAGAAAAGAGGGAGAGAGAGAGAAATGCAGATGACCACTGGATAGTATTATGTGCAATTATTGGTTTGTGTAAAGAGTGTTTAAAAATTACACAGTGAAATGAGACCTACCTTTCAGTAAAAAACAAAAAAACAAAGACCAAAAACCTCCTAGTGGATTTCTTACAACCTTTCTTCTGCAATTATAGAATAAACAATAAAGTAGCTTTAGATGATGTCAATAGTAACTATTCGCTAATTTTTTTTAATCTTAAAATTAAATTCTGTAAGTTCAATTTGGCAATACTCTGATGGCTTGATTTTCTGATGAGCACCAACCCTACATGAAAGGAATTTATTATAGAGGTCTCTGGAATATTTCCTGCTTGATTGAAAGTTCTCTCAGAGCAGAGGCATGTTATTCACTTTTTAAAATAGACTTTATTTCTTAGACCAGTTTTAGATTTACAGAAAAATTGAGAAGATAGTGCAGAAAGTTCCCATCTATCCAAGCACACAGCTTCCCCCCCCTTATTAATATCTTGCATTAGGATGGCTCATTTGTCACAAATAATGGACTAATATTTATACATTATTATTAACTAAAATCCATACTTTATTCAGATTTCCTTAGTTTTACCTAATTTTTTTTCTCTTCCAGATTCTTTCCTAGAATCCCACATTTCATTCAGTCATCATGTATCCTTAGGTTCCTCTTGATTGTGACAGTTTCTCAGACTGTCTTTGTCTTTGTTTTGTTTTTGTCTTTGTTTTTGTTGACCTTTGACGACAGTTTTGATGAGTACCGGCCAGGTTCCTCATAGGAGGCCCATCGATTGGAATTTGTCTCATGTTTCTCTTATAGTTGAACTGGGGCTCTGGGTTTTCGGGAAAATGGTGAAGAGGTGAAGTGCCATTTTCATCACACTGTATCAAGCGTATATATTGTCAACATGACATCCCTATTACTGTCAACCTAAATCAACTAGCTGAGGGAGTGTTTGTCAAGTTTCTCCATCATGAAATTAGACTTTCTTTTCTCCCCACTTTCCTTACTGTCCTCTTTGGAAGTCCCTTTATGCAGCCTATACCTAAAGAAGTAGGGGGTTTATGTTCTACCTCATTGAGGAGGGACTGTCTACATAAATTATTTGGAATTCTGCTACACAAGATATGTATCACTTCTCCCCCATCTATTAATGTCAGTGTGGACTCATGGACATCTAGAAACTTTTTTTATACCTTGGGTTCTAGTAGTACTTTATTTTGTTACTTGACTTGTTCCAGCTTTGACTCTTGGGATCTCTCTCAGTTGGCTCCTATACTCTCTTGATACACCCATTATTTTGATGTTGTTCTGAGCATTTCTTTACTTTCAGGTGCATGTCTTTCACTTCTGTCCACCTCCAACTCTCAGTACCTCAATGAAGTTCTTGTTAAGTAAATATAGTATCTAAATTATGGTGAAGCTCATTCTGCTCTCATATTTATCCACAGTTAAATTTGCAAGAACAGTAATGCTCCTGGTTGCAGTTTCTCTCTTGTAAGGGTACAAATGCCCCCTATTTTAACCAAATATGTTTACATTTCCTTCTGGAACACTTCTCCCTCTGTATTTCAGTTATTGGCAAGAAGTCTAGAGACATCTTGGCAATGGTTTTGTGTTTTTACTTAAATTATTCCAGGGGCCTTCTGAAATTTAAAGAGTGGACACGCAAAACCCTCAAAGCTCAAATGACTCCATAACCAAGTTAGAGGTGGGAGCTTTGTTTCCTGGCTTCTCCCTTTAGGCTTCTCTGCTCCAGCTCCCACGGCCCACGTAAAACAAGATATTGACCTGGGAGTTGGAAAAGCAAAGCAAAGGGCCTACCACGAGTGTGGGGAGATGTACTAAATTTATGTCTTGGGTCAACACAATTTACTTCTGCCTCCCTCCCCACCCCCGCCCCCCGCCACCGCCCAGTTCTCCTCCGCCCCAGTCTTGCTTCAGACAATGAATTTCCAGGGAGTTTTTTGTCTTTTGATCTCCTCGCTGATCTAATGCAATTGTCCACTGGCAGAAGCGCTGTGAGGTGCAGAATAAAGTAATGAAGCTAATTTGATTTGCACTCCACCCCCACCCTTAAGATCTACATGTCTTTATTGTATTAGATTCCTAATGAGATTCTCCGTCTGCACTCCAGAGAACAGTGGCTGTGGGAGGGGCTCATCTCAGGAGATTTGCCCCCATTTACATCCCATCTTTAATGGATATGGACCTGGCTGCCCTTGAGTCATAAGGTGACCATATTTCCCTTCCCGGACTACCCTGGGCAAGAGCCAGAATGCAACCACTGCTACAGAACGAGGGAGGCCTTCTTTCCAATTCCAGAGGAAAAAACAAAACAAAACAACAACAACAACAACAACAAAAACAAAAACAGGAGCAAAGTTTAGCGCTGGGCTGAACACTTCACGGAAAGAGCACCAAGCAAATTTCCAGCCTCAAACCATGTTTCCGAAAGAGATTTGCTCCCGTGTGCAAGTGCGCTCTTTACTATTTTGCCACCAGTATGATAAATAGTGAGCAACAAAAATCACCTTTCAAATGGCCTTCCCCAGGACACCAAATCCTCTGAACCATTCCTGTTGTACTTGTGATGGTTCCCTGGGGGCCAGAGTTCGGCTGGCCAGGGGCCATCGGATGGAGGCATAAACATGAAGTTTATTTTGGAGAACCACATCTGGAGAATATGAAGCCGTCCCTTTCAGAACAACGCTCACTCACTCCCTGTACTCTCCCTACCACCCACGATGAGTTTTAAACCACGTCATGAATGAGAGATTTAAAGCACTCCATCAATGTCTCTTTAACTAACCCCTCTCTACACCCTCCAGGATTTTGGCAATGCCACTGACATCACCCTTTTCCTATTTTCCAGATCCAAAACACTTGATTTCCCTGTCTCAAATCACAACATACACCAGGAGGATAGTGTGATGTAATTCTGCTTGTTTTAGTCCAAACCTGCTTTTGAACTGGTTGGCAACCCTGCTGGAAACTCGGATTTAATTAATATAATGCACTTATTTATACGGCATAGTGGATTATTTTCAGACACAGCACGATGGTGGGAGGACAAACATCAGTAATTCACAATTCACAAGTCTAGCGCTGGAACATAAAATAGTTTTTGACTGTTTCAGAAAAAGATGAAAAAAAAAAAAAGAGAGAGAGAGAAAGCTGAGTGCTACCCAAAGAGTCATTTCATAAAAGCAAACATTGCTCAGTTTGTTTTAGGCCTCGCTCAGATCCCTGAAATCATAGGAGGAAAGGAAAGGAGAGTGATTGGCATCATGACGACTTTTCTAGGGGGAAAAAAGTAGTTTATATCTAATCTAAGGTCTTTAAGAGGAATCTATCAGCTTTGGTTTGGCTCTCAGTGGACAGGTGTCTGTATCATAGAAGCACCATACATAATTCACCACCAGAGAGCCCCAGAACTTAGCAAGAAGGCTAAATTACCTGTCACTTCCAGAAAAGGTGTTCCCTTCAGGTCAAGGTTGAAGGCTCCGGTAAACCCAAGCGAGGAAGAGCACTTCAGTCCGTATCTAAATGTCAGCAGTGCTTCTCAGATGCTGGAAATGCAGGCTGGCTCTTTACCCTCACACTTGCCCACCTCTTTTTCGGGGTCAATTAACACCTTATCACTCTGAAATCAGATTGGAAAGGAGGAAGGGAGGTCGCTTGTTTTAATGATCAGAGACCACTTTGTTTATGTCAAATCAATGGATGCCAAGAATCTTCCTCTCTTCGCGGAGGGTGTGGGCTAGGGGGGTCCTGTCAGAGGTGTGAGCCCTTACAGCTTCGTCTGAATACAAAAACATCTCATTATTACCTGGGGATAGAACATGGAGCCTAGTCCCAGGCAGACTCTGACTCCCGAACACAGTTCATGAGAGACAGGTGCCATCTGGCTGTCATTAAGCTGCTGATCGTCACTTTCTCCTTGATTGACTAGTGATGGATTGACAGGTGACGTGGAGCCTGTTGGAGCCTGCTGTGGGGAGATGGGGAGAGCTGTGTTTCACCTCTGTGGTTGGGGGGAACCTGTTTGAGCCTTCACCCATGAATTTCCCTTCAGATTTATCACCCGTATTGTAGAAACTTTGTTTCCGAAGCAGTGAAACACAAAACGAGAACATAACATCAAACAGAGACCCAACCACACAGATGGGGGGTGGGCGGAGGATGCATACACCCTTTAGAAAACATTTTCTTGGCTTAATTCTGAGGGTAGTGAGAGATGGCTAGTTGTCTTTTCTAGTATTTTTAACTTTTCTGTTGTTTTACAATTTCATTATATTATAATTCATTATATTACAATTTCATTATATTCAAATTTGCTCTTTGAATTAAAGAACTGAGTTTTAGAAGCTCTTTATTTCCAGTAAAGTGAAGAAGAATGCTTAAGAGTTCTGAGATGTTTGTATACCGAAGAATGTTTTGTTATATTAAAACACTTTTATCAATGTGTTACTCAAATTAATAACATCAAAATTAAGGATAAATTCTGGAATGTCTGAGAAATTTATTGCATTTGGTAATGCAGAGGTACTGTGTTTGGTCACAAAAATTTCTAAAAGCAGGAAGCAAAATGCAGGGCAACTGGGTGTCAGAATTGTCAAACATGGCTTGATGAACATTTGATTTGTTTATCTACTGAGAACTATTTGCCCCAACTTGGAAAAATCTTTAGTGTTTAAATTCAGATGATATTTTTACCAGAGAAAACTTTCTCAGATATATCTCAGTAAAAGATAGTACCTTCAAATTATGTAAAAAAGAAAGTGTCATTTTAATTCGGTAGGCTCAAGAGAAGCAGAAATAAAAAGCATTAATTATTAATTCAATAAAGAACATTTTCCATGTTTTTATATTTTATTGAAGTAAAATTTGTATGTAACATTGTATTAGTTTCAGGTGTACAGCATGATAATTTAATATTTGTATATACAACAAAGTGATCACCATAAGAAGTCTAGTTTTTATTCATCACTGGACGATTGACCACCTTCACTCATTTCACCCACAGCTCATCCCCCTTCCCCTGTGATCACCACCAGTCTATTCTCTGGATATGAGTTTCTGATTCATCCTTGGTAGGTCCTGGTTATTGAGGGTGTGCCAAGACCCGCCCGTGTTCCAAAGGGAGTGATTTCGATAACATCTAGTTTCAGGCTGATTGGAAGCAAGATCGTCAGGCAGCAAATTTTAAGGTCTGCAAATATATATAGTCCTGTGGGACTGCAATCGTAGACTTTGTTCATTCCCAGGATGGAGATCTGGAAGTGTCCCTTGGGCGACAGTTGCAAAAATCAGGGCTTCAGATGAGTGTATAAGCTCCTTTCTGGGAGGTATCAGCAAACTGTGGTGAGGCCAAGTGAAGTTTCAAAGATGGTGTCTCCTTGCCCGTGCTCCCTGAGAGCAGCTCTGTGGCCCCTACATGTGTGGTGAACCTGAGCTTGTCCCTCAGGCTGAAGCTTTAGGACAGGTAGATGGGCCTTTCTCACAGGCAGATGGGGGTGTCTTTCAGCCTATTGTGCAATGTGCTCAGGGTGGTAGCCGGACTGTTTTTTTTTTTTTCCCGGACGGTACACCAAAACTCAATAAGTGGTAGTTTTTTATTTTTTCTTTTTAATTTTATCTATTTATTTGACACACACAGAGAGAGAGCACAAGCAGGGGGAGTAGCAGGCTGAGGCAGAGGGAGAAGCTGGCCCGAGGCAGGACTCCATCCCAGGACCCTGGGATCATGACCTGAGCTGAAGGCAGACAAGACGTCTAACCAACCGACTGAGCCACCCAAGCGCCCTAAGTGGTAGTTTCTCAAGGTTAATTAAAACATGAACTTTCTGTAGTTTGTTATATTAAAATCCACTGGTCTGTCTTGCACTTTAGGAAAAAAAAAAACATTGGAGTATAAATGACAATGTCATACTAGTTTTGGGTGTACAACAGTGATTTGACAATTTTATACATTACTCCATGCTCACCACACTGTGTCGTCACCATCTGTCACCACACAACGTTATTACAATCTTGTTGACTATATTCCCTATGCTGTCCTTTTCATCTCTGCGACTTAGGTATTTTATAATTGGAAGTTTGTACCTCTTCATCCCCTTCACCAATAATTTCACCCATCCCCCCACCCAACCCCCTCTGGCGACCACCAGTTTGTTCTCTGTACTGAGCCTAGCTTTTGTTTCTTTTCTTGTTTGTTTTGTTTTTTAGATTGCACATATAAGTGAAATCATATGGTATTTGTCTTTCCCTGCCAGAGTATCTTTCTGATTGTTTTAGTCTCATGTCTACAAACACAAGCCCCTCTGACCACCAAGGCAACCAAGGGATATCCCCCGTGGTGGACTGCACTCACCCACCCACTTTAGCAAGGCTGTGCCCCCATCATGGCTGTCTCTGCTACAAGGTAGAGGGAGACTACAACAATGGTCCTCACCAGAACCTCCATCCCCAGAAAGTTCCAACTTTCACTGCTCCTCCAACAGATGCTTTAAAATTAGCAAATGGATTTCCTTTACATATAATCCCATCACTTCTCGAACTGCTGCCTTTGTACCCCACTGGTCCTGGGACAAGTGAGTCTACATGCAACCCCCCCAAAAGGAGTATCTCAGATACCCACAGCGCTTAGGTCCCCTGGACATATACCCCATTGGTTTCGAAAGCTTGGCATTTGCAGGGCCTCATTGCTCTGGTACAGGCCCCAAGGGTTGAGTTGCTCAATGGCATAAACCCCACTTCTTAAGGAGAGGTTCTGGATCCATGAGATCTCTCCCTATTATATGGGGGTTTTGGTGGCAGGGTTTCTGATGAGACTGTTTCTGCTTCTCCTACAGTCTAGATGTGGTCCTTTATCCCTTGTAGTGGAAGCTGCTGTTTTTGTAAAAAAAAGAAAATTTTTTTTCAGTGGGAATTATTCTGTATGTAGCTGTGGATTTGGTGTGTCTGTGGAAGGGGTAAGTTCAGTATCTCCATTGCCACCATCTTGGACAGCATCCATCCATGTTTTTGATGGTAGAAATTAACATTCTTGGGGCACCTGGGTGGCTCTGTCGGTTAAGCAACTGCCTCCGGCTCAGGTCATGATTCCTGGGTCCTGGGATCAAGCCCCTCATTGGGCTCCCTGTTCAGCGGGGAGTCTGCTTCTCCCTCTGACTCTGCCTGCCACTCCCCCTGCTTGTGCTCTCTCCCCCTCTCAAATAAACTAATAAAATCTTAAAAAAAAGAAATTAACATTCTCTTCAGAATATTATTTTGGAATAATATAAATAAAACTAATGAGTTTTTAAGACCAGCTTTTATAAACATCTAATGTATAGAAATGAATTACATAGGAGAAGTTCTTGTTAACTACTGACTGAGAAGTAAAAGCTAATTTTTCTCTTTTACATATATTATTTGTGTAAATGTGTCTTTATACATAGTTGCACACTGTGAATTTGGTTTATTTGCATATTTCAGGTTCTCTCTGTAGTTTTACTTCTAAATAATTCTATACATAGCTAAATGAAAATGATTTTAATTAAAAATTGTCTGAAATAAAAAATTCTTTCCATATGTGTGTGTGTAAGTATATATACATATATGTATGTATATGTATGTATATATATATATAACACTAAGGGGGAAATGAGCTTGGTGCAATCCAAGAACAGTGGTAGTTTCTTACATATATATATATATATATATATATATCACAAAGACACAGCAAATTCCTAGGTGACCTAACAATAAAAGCCATTGCTGTGTAAATACCCTTCACACAGTTAACAGACAGTATATTATATATATAGCAGGGATCAAACCAAAGGGAAACTGTCAGGCAGCAGGATATGAAAGGAGAAGCTTCCATTGCTATTATTTCAAGGCTGATTTCTCATTTTCTGGTTAAACGTTTCAAAAGCTCACTTCATGCTTTTTCTTGAGATTTCCAGGGGTTGGGGAAGATATAGTATATAGAAGCTTAGAACTGTTTTCTGTTTTGCAAGGGTGCGAGCATTTGGATACACCCATGGGAAAATTATTTGAATGGATCCCATGACTTTAAATACCATCTATATACTGTTGACACCCAAATTTATATCTCCTCCTTGGTTGTCTCCCCTGAACTCCAGACTCATATATCAAACTACCTAGCAGACATCTCCATTCAGAAGTCCACATTTCAAATGTAACAAATTAAAAAACAAGTTCACAATTTTCTCTTCCAAACCTGTTCTTTCTTCAATCTTTTCCATTATGGTTAACAGAAATCCATCTTTCCAATTAATCAACCCAAAACCCTTGAGTCATCCTTGACTTCTCTTTCTCTCACACTCTACATCTGTCTGTGATGAAATCTTTTTATCTTTAATTGCAAATATACGTAGGATACAACCAGTCTCCACCAGCTCAGCCACCACCATCCTGGTCCAAACCACCTGCGTCTCTTTGTGGATTGCACTTGTCTCCTGATTGGTTTCCCTCTTTTATCCCTCTCCCCCGCCGCCCTCCACCCTACCAACCAGAACCATACACTTTACTTGCACACATCAGCCAGACTGATTCCCTTTGAGCGTAAGAAAGATCATACTGCTCCTCTGCTTGAAAGCGTCCACTAGCCCTTCTTACACAGAGGAAAGCCAAGTCTTTACATTTGTGTAGGATGCTCACAGACCCACCGCCATTGTGCCTCTGACCTCATTTCCCACTCCTCTGCCTTCCGGCCCCCAGGCCAGCCGTTATCTCCTCTTGTTCTTGGATTGCACCAAGCTCATTTCCCCCTTAGTGGTCTTCCCCCGGATAGCACAGGACTCACCTTCTCATCTTCTTCAAGACTTGGCTCAAATGTTACCATCTTAGAAATGCCTTCCTCCCTACTCCTCGCTCTGCTTTACTTTTCTCTGTAGCACTCACCATGAACTAATATAACTTAACTGTTTATTTTGCTTACTGTCTCCCACCAACAGAATGCAAGCTTCCTGAGTGCAGGAGTTTTGTCTGCTCGGGACTCTATCCCCAGGACTTACCAGTGCCTGGAATAGAGTAGTGCTTAATAAATTATTATTAAATGAATTAAACAATTCCTTAAGCAAGGGTAAAGCTGAGACCTGATAATTTCTATGGCTTACAGACTTTTGAATATATATTTTTTAATTTCTATTTTAATGTACATAAAGTAAACTTTAGTCTTTTTGGTGGGCAGTTTTATGCACTTGGCAAATGCATATAGTGGTGTAATTCCCACCTCAAACAAGATACAGAATAATTACAGTATCCCTCAAAAAAAAAATCCTCATGCTTCAAATATTGTCCTTATCTTTAATGCCTGGCAACCACTGATCCGTTCTCTATTCGACAGTTTTGTCTTTTCCAGAATGTTATACAGATGCAACCATCCTGCATGTAGTGTTTTAGATCTGGCTTCCTTCTCTTAGCGTAATGCATTTGATTTTTACCTGTGCCATTGTGTATATTAATTGTTCTCTTTTATTGCTGAATACTATTCCATTATATGGATATGCTAGTTTGAATTTTATGTATTTCCAGGAGACCATGAATAAAAGGAATATGCCACCATGTTGTAGATCACAAAACCAAATTTCTGAAATACATTGACTTTGTAGGGATTATAGAACTAAATTTAGTTGTTTGTTTTCAAACTAAGTATGGGAAAAGACCTGAAGAAAATATACCCCTAAATATTAATGGTGATATTGTCTTTGGGAGTAACTTCTTTTTTTTCTATTTTTATTTATCTACTTTTTTTTTTTATAAGCAATACATATCATTTCTATAATAAAAAAACTTTATTTTGAAAAAGATGATACCTTGATATAGATATTAAAATATCCAGGGGACATCATTTGGAGGAAAGAAAATATACTTTATTTCCTTTTGATTTAAGTGGCATCAAAAAGACTTAGGCAGCTACGCTTTTATGGAGGAATGCGAAAAAACTGGGTTCAACAAAAAGTTTAACTCAAAGGAGGAAAATAAATGCTAATTTTAAGATGATACTTTACAATTTTTTTAGTAACAATTTATACCTGCAGTCAAGAAGACTTCTGCTTCTTTAAGTAGTGAGGGTCTCCAAACAGTTTAGGAAGTAATAGATCATATATAAGTAGGTTGTTTGCTCTCGGTACAGATGCCATCATTACTAACTAGTTTCAGGCTCTTTGAGAGCTAAATAATTCCGTAATGCATCATTGAGCATTTCGTTGCTTCATAGCAGATGGTTTCAGGGGTCCATCTGCTCACAGCAATGTTTTCAACAAGCCCCCTTCACCTTCACCAAAAGGTTCGGAAACATTAGAATATTCATTCTCCACTACAGGTGTGTTTTCTTGGCTCCCCTATATTAAGGAGAGGGACTACTGTCTTTTCTTTTTTCCAGAAAGAAGATACTGGCCTGTGTAAGTCTAAGAGAACTCACTGTGAGTGTCAGGGAAACCGGTGAAAGGAGTATCTTGATTTAAAGAACTTGTAAAGTCACTTAAGTTACCATGTACGTGTGTGCTTGAGTGCGTGTGTGCGAGAAGTGGTTGCTTTCCTGGGCTACGTTAAAAATGAGATATTATGCAGTCAACTTGTTCTGTTACTCCTGCCCCTAATACGTGCAGGAGCAATGTCAGCTTCTTTAGGGTTTGCTGGGGAAAAGAGTGCATTCTCTCTGCCTTTGAGGCCACGGGCAAGTCCCTCAGGCAAGGTCAGAATGAGCACATGAAATACATGAAGCAGCTCCAACTAAAACCACATGGATAAGAGCAAACGGAATATCCTGTCTGAATACTGAGGAGATCCAGGGGTAAGTGTTACGGGGACACAGCTAGTTCTATTCCAGAACTCCCCCATGCCCCATTACCTATGTGATCTCTGAAAGTCGCAGTCAGACTGCTGGAGAAACAGAATGGTGGCGTGCAATGAATAAGACATGTGCAGTAGCTGCTCTCCAAATATGTAGAATTTTCTTTTCCAAATCGGAAAATCATAAGGAAGGACAAAGTTGGCTACGAGGAGACACAGAACACTAGGTAGAGGACTTTCAAGAGACTACAAGAAACTAACGGTCCATTTATTCAGATTGAGTCGACGGACACCCCTGACCCGAAGACACCGAACACATGAATTCAACACCATGAACCATATAAATAGCCTTCAGGTGTTGAGTAATTAGAGAGATGTCACTTTCTCACCAATTTGTCCACAAAGGGAACAGTGAAGAGCTGGCTATTGCAGAGAACCGTGTACGTGGTGATTAATGCCCCTCCCTGCAGCCACAGAGGAGCATTCAGACACGAGAGTACTCTGTGTTTTGTGTTCAAGGCGTTGTATTTTAATTTGTCTTCCTAAAAGGAACAAATGGATTCAGATCCAGATATGAAAGAAAATCACCGAAGCTTGCAGAGTCATATTTCAGAGAGCTGTCTGAAGGCAATTTAATGATCTATTATCGAATTTAAGACCAAACTATTAGAAAAAACTAAGAATCTTCGGCTTACTGAGATGAATGGCACTTGCTCTATGCGGTTGTCACTGGTGATGACCCTAGGCTTATATTAGTCCATTCATTTTTTAATAGGCATTTATTATGTACCTACTAGGTGCCCAGAATCAGACAAGGTTTACCATAGAGACCCTATTTCCAACCTTCAGGATCTTCCTAGTTTGGAAGCTAAAACTCTGTTGCTAAATGGGTTGTGTCAAAGGTGAATGATTTATTACTAGCCACAAGTCTGAAGGAGTGACCCGCGTTGGAAGGCAGAGAGCACACATTCCTGATATTGCTATCAATGTCATCTTGATTATCCTGTCAAGAATATCCACTGAAATTGACTTTACCATCACTCCTACTTTTGCTGTGAAAGCAAAAAAACCACAGACATGTTTTGTGTGTCTGCGAAAGCTTTAGAATTCAGGTCATTTAATTCAGTGTTCCCTGTTAGGTATGAATTGCACACTCAAGCATGCTCAGCACTATTAGCTCTGTGAGGAGTCCAAATTAAGGAAAGGACTGGTTTCATGTCTTCAGATAGTTTGTAATCTAATTGGGAAAATAAGATAGACCCACCTGAAACTGTAAGAAACACGTGCAGGAAACACTTCAGGTGCACCTTTGAGGACTGAGGGCATTCTAATGAGAGAAAGGGGGAACACAAAGTGGGGTAAATCGGAAAGGCAGGCAACTTCTTGTGCCATCATGGACCCTGTCCAACATGTGACTTCCTTAGAGAAGAAAAGGGGAGACAAAGAGGCTTGGGTTCACTTTAAGGAAATTTGGATTGATTTCTTTAAATATGGAAGTAGTTTTAAGTCCGGGTGTTTGGACAAAGGCACAGCCTGAGTGAACACACAGGGCTGGGAGTAAAAAGAGTGGAAAGAAGGATTAGTTGGGGGTTACCTCGTTGAGGCTAAATGGCCATGGTTGAAGTAGTAAGAAAGGAGCGTAAGACCCCGAGCGTGGTTGGTCTGAAGTCGGGGGGTGTGCCCAGGGAGGCTGAACTATATATGGCCCATATCCTACACAACCCGACAGAGCCCAGGTGAACCTACCACACCTGTCTGCGATGATCGAAAGTGGCTGAAACCTAGCTCTAGTCCGGTAGCGACCCGAGCACCAGAAGTCCTGGTGTTGAGTGCTTGTTACATGGTCTCATGGCTTAAGAGTCCCAACCAGTAAGGATCTGACATTATACATCAGAAAATAAGCTTGTTTCTAGAAGATACACATATTATTTCCAACTCGGAAGGAGAAAAATTACTTATTAGAAAGCATTTTTAAGAAAAGAGTCCTCAAAATGAACAGAGGATTCTCAGAGCCGGGAGGTCCCTGAATTTTTCAAAATTTTCAAATCAGATATTTCAAATTTAGTATACCAGCAAACTAACCTAATTCTTTCAAAAGGTTTGAATTTAATAGAACAAGTTATGATCAGAAGAGGCATTAATTCCTCAGTGTGGATTTAGATACGCTCAAACTTTTATCCAGTGAATTTAAGGGATACAGTGAAATTGTGTGATCTCAGAAAACTATATTTTAATTAACTTGAGGTTGTCCTATCTACTTATCTACCTATTACCTGTGGCTCTGGAGGGTTGGCAGGTTTGAAAGTCATGACAGGAAACAATGCTGAAGCAGTAATTTCAATTTTTTCTTAAAGCAGCCTAGCCCTGTTTTCAAATGAAACCTTATGCAGGACCCCAGTATATGAAACGAGTAAAATAGAAGCCACTTTTGCTGATGCAGAGAGTACAACCCCCAAGGCCTCCCCTTAGTTCCCAGCCCCATATCTTTCCAGAAATTCTAGTACCATCCAGTAAGCTTTCTACATGGCTTCAAAGCTGATTGCCTAAATTTCTCACCTTCAATCAATGTCTTTGATATCCAGAACAAACATGGGATAGATGATGGCCATATTTGGGTATTTTCTCTTATTTCACCTCTACAGTAAATGATCATATCTTGCATCATCTTTAATAACACATTCTGCCATATACTATCGCCGGCATATGGTCTATTTCCATGGTACTTAAATGATAGGTCAAAAGTGACTTTATCTTAAGTACTCTAAAATTAATACATTTTCTTTATAACATTTGTGCATAATGACTCCGACTTTTGTATCTTTGGGTTAACGAAAAAAACAAGCCTAACAAAAGTAAATTTTTCTTTTAATTTTAAGTAGAGACAGAAGCCATTTAATTAAAGGCCTTTGTCTATAAATCCTAGTGTAAGGCATGTCTATTCATTTCCTATGGCTGCTATAAGAAAGTACCCACGAACTGGAAGGCTTACACAACAGGAATTTTAACACGGATCTGGAGGCTAGAAGTTTGAGGTCAAGATGTTGGCAGGGTTCATCCCTTCTGAGGGCTGTGAGGAAGGATCTGTTCCTTGTGCCTCTCTTAGCCTCCACTGGTTTGTTGGAAGTCTTTGGAGCTCCTTGGCTCACTGAAACATCATCCCGGTCTCTGCCTTCATCTTCACGTGGCATTCCTCCCTGTGCATGTTTCTCTCTGTGTTCAAATTTTCCCATATATAAGGCTACCGGTCATATGGGATTAGGGCTCGCCCTAATGACCTCATCAGAACTTGACTACATGTGCAATGACCCTCTTTCCAAACAGGGTCACCTTCACAAATACTGAGGGTTAAGACTTCAACATCTTTTGGGAGGATGTGACTCAGCCCATAAGAACGAGTCTTATTTTACTGCTGTCCGGTATGTGGATCGCTGTCTGTGTTTCTTTATCTGCCTGTGCAAGCTGAGAAAGGCAGATATGCAGAATCCCATCTGGTGTGACTTCTAAGTTCCTGATTCAACAACAAATGGAGATCTACCTATGGAGTTAAACAGGGAAGTGGCCTTTAAAAATATCTCTAAGGAGAGTTACAATGGACCAGAAAGGAAGTTAATATTAGTGATCTAGAAAAAACAGACAAAATTATCCTCAGGGACTTTTCTGATGTTTGCCAAGATTCTACCTGATCTCCTGGGCCATTTACAGCCACAATTACGGTATGGCACAAAGGTTATTTATTTAAGGTCCCTATCTCTTAAATGGAAAACTTAATTAATTGGTAGTGTTAGGCATTTTCTACTGTTGAAGTTTCATCTTCCTAATGCCACAGAAGGGGCTGATGCTCACTCCTGTTGGCAAAATTTGCATTCCTTTCCAGGTGCTTCCTTGCCTTGGATCCCTTGAATACTGAGAGAGGACTGCAGGTCAGACCAGGGGGGTACAATGATGCATAAGATAAAAGAAAGCCTCACGCAAGGGACAGACAGTTAAATAGATAATTAAGATGAAGTGTTTGAGTTTCATACAGACTCACACTCTACCTGAGGAATACCAAGAAATTATGGAATCGTGGTGTATTTATTGGGTACTTACTATGAGCATGATACCATGCTAGGTACTCTGAGGTAATAGAGAGAGGAATAATTTGTTGTGCTTGATTCAAGACACACACATGGACTCATGAGGCAGAAATACCAATGGATATGAAATTTAAAAGGCCTGACTTCAAATCTTGATGTCATCATTGAATAATCAGGTCACCATGAGCAGTTATTTAATATCTCTGAGACGCAGATCATTCTTCATTTGTAAAATGGGTCTTGTCTTGCTTACCGTGTATGATTGTAAGGATGATAGCCTACCTCAGTGCCTACCCAGGAGCCTGCTAGATTGCAGGGACTGGAAAGTGTTTTAGAACGCTTAACTGGGGAGATGAGACAAGTCCAGATTGAGAGGTATGACTAGCAGGAGGAAGTGTGTGTTTGAATATACAGTGAGTGACCTTCATATGCTATAGGAATTAGGGGAGGGAGATCATCACCAGGGCTTCGCTGATGAGTGGTAGCCAGTCAGAGGGTCTGGATAGCTAGATAGTGAGAGGGAGAACATGAGGACAACGGTGCTTATTTATCTAAAGCATCTATTTTACAGTGATGCCCCACAACACTTACTAGCTTGGCTAACAGTGAGTTATGAAACACTTATAGAAATGAGTCCTAAAATATGAAGATTTAAAATTCTTAACAAAAAGGTTGGCTATATAGTGCCATATAGAATTTTAGTTACTTGTCATGAAATGAAGCAAAGAGAGACCCTTCGAACCAAACTGAACTTGGTGCGTTGAAAAATCTACCTTTTAGCCAACCCCAAATACGAGAGTGTGTGAATTAATCACAATTTCAAAACAATCTAGCTTTAATTTTGTTAAATGTAAGGTTTCCTCAAACTAATGTCTCAAATAACCGTGCAAATCTATATTTCGAAAGTTATAAAACAAGTCATATGCTGATTACGTTACTATTTCATGTGATGCCAAACCAGGATCCAGTTCCTAACCTGCAATTTTGCTACCAGCAGTGAAGAGTTTCAGCTCCTCTCTTACGCCTGGGATATGCTCATCGAAACACAGCACAAAACTTTCACCTGTGGGAAGGGAAATGGGTCATTTGTTGTCTTGGCAAATCTGAGCGATTACACGTGGACAGCTGCTGATCTGGTTCAAGACGTTTCTGTTTCCAAACTGTGAACTAGTATTGGCATTTCCGTTACAATTTGGATTAGGAGATACTGATCCACATCCCGTGTCCCCATGCGCCTTGTGGCTTTGTCTGGCTCCCCATCCAGACACAAAGCCAAATTCATAGGTTCAAAAAATAGCCAGATAACTAACCCAACATGTACTTATTTAAGTTTCTCAGATAATTATCACATCTCCTTTTGATTGTGGTGGTGGTGGAGGTGATTTTTACGACATAGTCTGGTGATAACATAAGAAAAAGAAAATCATGGATAACGGGTTTTCACAGTTGCTGCAAACACCTACATTGTTTCTGTTAAAACCACCCTTTCATTCTCAATTACTAATGCAGGCACAAACTGTGAGGACTTGATCTTAAAATCAGGCTCAGAGAGATGAGCCTATCTACTATCTACTCTTTGTAGATAGTTTTACTTGTGCTGTATATAAGGAGACCTAATTACATTACATTTATGCTTCATTGATAATTTTGTAATTCTTTGGAATTAATTGACTGCAAATTTGAAGGTTATTAGTGAAAAAGAAATGTGCCCTTTAAATAAAAAAAACATCACTGCCAATAAACGGCTGACCTACATTCACAAAATTACTAAATTACAGTGATTAAATCCGAGGCAATTTAAATATTTTGTTGCAATAGGAAATGACATTTCTTCCCATGTTTAGTTAGTGGTCCTCGCTGCTCATTTTAGCTTTGGGCTGTCTTTACTGCCTAAAATTCGCAGTGTTTTGTTGCCTTAGAATAAGACACAGGAAGGATATGCACAGCTGAATTAAAACAACACTTTCTTCATCTAAGACAAAGTTGGGATCGGCCAGATGTGTACATTCCGAACGGTGGAGGCCAATTTTCTCACAGACTCAAGAGGTGGCGTGTTTGGGGTTTGGGATATTTTATTTGGGCAAGTGGAGTCACGTGGTTTCTACAGTTAAGGTGTGGGTCACTCCAGAAGCTCTTTCAGAGGCACGGTAAAATGCACCTGCCTCTGGACCCTGAAGTCGGATTGAATCTCACAAAACCTTCTCCCTTGTCCCTGTTCCATTTCATTTATATACAGTGAATGTCCAACAAGCTCTGACTGGTGCCGCTTTCCTTCTTAACATCCCCAGTCTCCCGACATTAGTTCCGATGCAATCAGAGTCCTTTACTTTTCAGCCTGCCGTGCCCCTGGAGCTGGACCAGCTGGAGAGGGTGACACGGCTGAGGAGCCTGCTAATCTCAATGGCCCTTGGGTGTTTCCTCTAAAAGACACAGCAAGCAAACATGCCAAGTGCTATATATAAAAATGTGGGATGTCATTGCTGCGGAAAAGGACTCATGGTGGTGTGTGTCCACTGCCACAATTTTGAATCACGTACAACTTGGAAAAGCACCAGTGGCAAGAACATTTGCCACTCTGAATCACGGTTCCCCTTTTTACAGTACTAAGGGGGAGGGGCTAATAAAGATTTTAATTCTTCTCTGCAAATGCATGCAGACAGAGGTCTATGTTGGAACAATACAAAGTGTATCATCTTAATTATTGTCTAGCTGCAGAGACAGGCAAGTTCGGGACCAGGAAAAAGTCACTTTGGAGAGGCCTGAGAACCAGCTCTTCCCAAAAACTGTAACAAAAATGATTTGTCTCCTTTATGATAAATGCAATCCTTAGTGAGGTGAGGTAAATAAAAATCCTGTAATGGATATGATAAAGCCGAATGTGCTCTGAAAAATCTCTGAATGCCACTGATCTTCACAAGTGTCATCTCTCATTTTTTTGAAACAATCATTTCTCTGAAAGTAGGCAACTTTCATTGTAAAAAGCATGAAAAAGAATAGCTATGTTTTTAAATATTAACTGAATAACTTTTGTAGTAGTTACAATTATTCTAGAAGGTATACCAAATCTTATTTCAAATGTAACAAAAAATAGAAAAATTCTGATGTCTTCATCAAATAAAGCACGTAAATATTTTGGTGAAGAACGCTGTCACTGTCTTTCTACAAATCACCTGTAATAAAATGGATTTTCAGCTACACGGCATCTATTGTACCAAAAGAAGTATAAGTTGCTCTATTTTTGCCTTCCTAATATATTCACAAATTCTTAAAAATGAATTATTTTAAAAGAACTTAAAATAAACATATGGTTCATGAGGATCATAACTTTAGAATAAACTTTAAAGGTAATATTAGCTTTATAAGTATCTCCTTTTTAATAATCTCATAAAAACATGAACAAAAAAGAAATTGGAAAGATACAAATTGCTTTGTGTTTTTAATCATTCTAAATTAAAAATAAAATTCATTTCTTGGAAAATTATATGATCATACCCAGAATTTTGACTATATTGACAAGAAACGCATGTAAAATTTTATCTTTACTATAGCCAGTTGAAATTTCTTATTACTGTCTTATGATAAACTATTATTTGTACTAATCAAAGGCAACACTACAGGACTGAATTAACAACCTCACAAAACCATTTCCTTTTTAACTGGTAATGACGTAATTTTGATTTTAATAAGATTTAAAAAATATTTTGTAATGATTCTTACTGTGCCTCTGTATTCATTTATACAGAGTGGAATTTCTAAAGAGAAGATGACTAAAACCTTAATTAAACCATTCCAATTATTTAAAATACACAGTATATTATTAGCTTTAAGAAAGAAAAGCCCAAGATTACATTAGATTTCAAACACTAAAATGATTTTGATGTTCCTTTACTCTTGAATAAAGGCATTTTAAAGTTTAAGATCTTTGAGGGAGTAAAAAAAAAAACAAACAAACATGATTTATCGTCAAGACACAGATGCTAGAAGCCAGTGTGGGGGGCGACAGAGGGAGCTGTTGAGAACTTGAGGGAGCTCTGTTTTTATTTCTTTTTAGTACTTGTGAAATGCTGTTCACCTTTAGTAGCCGACACTCCAGGTCTTAAAGAGTTCGGCCCAACAGCATTTGAAACCCTATAACCTCAATTTTTAAGTGGTGAGGCTCTCCGGCCTAGTCGGGCTGTAACATTATTTTCCCTGCCTTCCGAGTTAAGAAAATTACTTTTAGCAGGTCATAGTGAAGGCAGGATTATTATATAATTGGAAGACGCATGTTCCATTTTTCAGGAACCAGACAGTATTATCGGGGTGTGGGTTTTCCTTGCTACTAAGTGCCCTCTGTTCCTTGTGGATAAAGGCAAGACTTCTCAGCACCCATTTCGCCTCCAATTTAATGAAGTTGTTAAAGTAGCAAGACTGACAGGTTAATTATCCTTTATAAAAGGGGGACAAATTGAACTGTGTCTTTCCATCATTTTTTGATATATCTAGAAGCTCCGAGGTGCCCAGATGCTGCTCTGGTGAATAGAACAGCTAATCCACTCTGCAATTCTTTGCTGACCCCGCTCTCCCCACCGGGGCCTCGCTATATTGCAGTTGGTTTTGTTTCACATTCAACAGATCCCACTTTATTATAAATTCAGAAGGATTTTTTTTTTCTTCTTCTCTCCATATGTTGGCTGACAGCTCCCCAGAAATAACTGATGGCTAAATTTAAACTCTGATGAAAATTAACCCAAGTGTTAAATGCAAACAGGAGCTGCTTGGAAGAGAAAAGAGTTATCATGGTAGATGCCAAACAGTGGAAAATGTGTGTAAATTAATGGAGCCTCGCTGGTGACAAGCCGTCAGGCAGTTTGATGGCTCTTGCTAGTGCTTTAGTCCCACTGAAGTTGGCCAGAGGGCAGCACGGACAAGTCCTGCTTTTCAAAAAGACCGCGGGAAGCTTGACAGTAACGCTAACTAGATCATCGAAAGTTCATGGTCAAATAAGAGGTTTTTTTTTTTTTTTTTCTGCAAAGCTTTGCAATAAACAGAGTTTGCAGACCGGAGAGCCATGAATGAGATATCAAACTGCAAGTGCAGCAAAATGATCTAAAGAAGAGAAGGAAACCAGTGCGGAATGATTTAAGAAAATAAACGGACAAATTTGCCACTGATTTCAAAGTTAAAGTTGAGACATTGTTTGGTTAAAAATAATAAGCATTTGACTTGAACCATTTTCTACTTAGAAAGTCAGGCTTCGCTTACTCTAAGCATTGTAATGGAAGCTACATTTGTATTTCTCAATTTCTCAGATTAAAATATGTAATTTGAGTGCAGTGCATTGAAAGGGAAAGGAAATATAATCCACTATAACTGTTTTGCATTGTGCTATATATGCGACATTGATAACAGTCGGAAGAAAAATTCAGCCAGTGATCCATTTTTCTCCATGAATAAAGCAGTATTTTGCTTCTCTAAATAGGTAACATTAATCATGTACTATTACAGCTTAATATTAGCAGGATATGACGATAGATCATCGAATCATGAAGCAGAAAAACTGCTTTCAGTCCCATGACCTTGAACGACTGAGCCTCAGTTTGCTCATTTGTAAAATGGGCGTTAATAGTACTAAGATCAAAGGGGATGCCGAAAATGAAAGCTAACCTTTGGCTGAAGGAGTGAAAGGAAACTCGCATCAAGCAAAGCCAGGCTTCTGGGCACCAGAGAGGGATCCTGAGCATGAGACAGTGGAAAGAGCATGAGAGTAAGAGAACAGTAGAGTCAAGTCTAGGCTCTCTTGCCGACAGGCTACATGTCCTTAGTCCATAGCAAAAAGGGATGTCCATCTCCCTCCTAGATTATCGGGAGCACTGAGTGCAATAATGCACATAAAGTGCCTTCTTTGGACATTGTAACCTTCTATCCAGCCCTTAGTTCTTACCATGTTGCCCCTCCTCCCTTCACCTGTCTGAACCTGCCATCAAATGAGGGTAGACCTGAGAGCCTCCCTTTCTTCCCTCCCAGCCCTCCCCCCAGGCTCCTTCGTTCGGTGTGCTTATCTTCAGTGGGGCTCAGCAACCCACGGGATAGAAATAGAGAATTAAGAAGACTGAGGTATTACAGGGTCAACACATCAAAAAGACAATGAAATGTGGTAAGCACAAACTTGAGTTCCCAAAGCTGGTAGATGACAAGGTACGTATTTTTTTCTAGAACTAAGTTCAGTTGGTATTTTGAGACCCCTATTGCTTTTTCATGGCTAGAAACTTACCTGATAATTCCAGGTAAACTCAGGTAAATTGGCTCATTTGTCAGTCATTTTTTACACAAATTCAGACAAGTTCAAGGGTTTTTTTTGTTTTGTTTTGTTTTGTTTTGTTTTGTCCTCCTTTCTCCTGCTCCTGGGACTTTCAGGGTCACTGCAGCCCTCCAGTGGAGGTGAGGTGTCTGACCAACAGTTGGGGTCTTTAGCCCAATGGTGTACTACACTGAGATGTAACTCTTCCCAATTGTTTATATTTCTTTTTAAAGACTTTATTTTCTAGACAGTCTTTTTTTTTTAGAGAGAGATTTTATTTTTTTGAGATAGAGCAAAAGCGAGCGAGGGCATGAGCAGGGAGGAGGGGCAGAGGGAGAAGCAGGTTCCCCGCTGAGCAGGAAGCAGGACATGGGGCTCCATCCCAGGACCCTGGGATCATGACTTGAGCTGAAGGCAGAAACTTAGCCAACTGAGCCACCCAGGCGCCCCTTTTTAGAGCAGTCTTAAATCACAGCAATATTAAGGGGAAGGTACAGAGATTTCCCATAAACTCCCTGCATAATCATAACAACACCCCTTACCAGCGGGGCCCATTTGTTACAATTGATGAACCTACACTGGCACGTCATAATCATCCAAAGTACATGGTTTATATTACAGTTCACTCTTGGTATTATACATTCTATGGATGTGGACAAATATCTAATGACATTTCCCCATCCTTATGATATTGTAATGAGTATTTTCGCTGCCCTTAAAAATGTCCCATGTTCCACCCAGTCCTCTCCCTTGACCCTCTCTGTTTTTCTGCTGTGTTACCTCCACCTGGCTTCTCTTGAGAGATAATAGCCGATTTCCACTGGCTGGCCTAGGCCTTTTCCTCCTGCTCAGCTTCTCACACTGGTTGCAAATGTTCCTGGGCATCTTCCCCCCCCAGCAAAACTAACTTTCACAGCTCCCTCTAGGGCTGCTAGGGACATGGGGAATTTAACTGTTCTTTTTCTGTTCACTGTTCTTTTTGCTAATGGGGGGCCACGGGAGACTCCCTCTCTCTGCCTCCCCCCACCCCCCCACCCCGCCCCCAGTAACCTTCAGCCATTACCATTTTGCCCCTAGACTATTCTGGTTGCAGAGCACCTATGAAAGGTTCAGTCCCTCCCAGAACAACTAATCTGTGCTCTCAGATCCCCAAATACCTGAAGCAGGAGGATTATTACCCTTACCTCTCTGAGGACACACCCACATTTCATTTCTCTCCTTCCCCATCCCCCTTCTCTCTTCTCTCCAGCTGGAATTTTTTTTTCCCTTGGGGATCAGCAAGAAAAAATAGATTCTAAATCATCACATATCTTTTCCAGTCTTTCTTACCTGCTATCTGGATTTTTTGAGCGAAAAAGATTGGAATGTGATGTTTTCATCCATGACATCTCTATAATGCCATGGTTGACTACCTGTCTAGCTGCTTAAATTGGGGGAGTTGACAGGCGAGCTCATCCATTAAATATGTTATCTATGGATTGAAGTTTCTGAGCATGTCTGAGACAGGGGAGCAGGGCCGTAGGTGAGATGAATGAAGGAAACAAAGAACTCGGTTGGAGAGAGAAGGGAGTGAAGACAGATGGGAAAAAGATAGGGTTATCAAGATATGGAGCTCTCCTTAAGAGTTGTGTAGACCTGGGGCGCCTGGGTGGCTCAGTTGGTTAAGCATCTGCCTTCGGCTCAGGTCATGATCCCAGGGTCCTGGGATCGAGCCCCAATGCCAGGGAGCCTACTTCTCCCTCTCCCTCTGCCTGCCTCTCTGCTTGTGCTCGCTCTCTATCTCTCTGTCAAATAAATAAATAAAATCTTAAAAAAAAAAAAAAGAGTAGTGTAGACCAAGTAGAGAGGAAGACAGCTGGAGGATTGAAAGTTTTGTCAAGGGAGTGGTAGATTTCAGCTAATGCTTCTAAGATGGAATTGTTCTCTTTCAGGCAATGTAGATTCCAAATATGGGGGGAGAGAAAGGTCATGGAATTGGGGGGGCAATAAATATGAGGTTGGAAAGTTAGAAAGGTGGTAATCCTCTGGCTTTTGAGTGTACCTGATTTATCACTGAATTCCTATGGCACCAATTATATTCACGCATAACCTTTAAAACTTGTCATTTCTTGTGTAGTGTCATTTTATATGAGTTAGCGTCTTGCTCCTTGGGGTCAGGAACTGTGCCTCTTCTGGTCCTCAGAGGACAGTATATATATATATACATACACACACACACACACACACACACACACACACATAATTTTTTAGGGCTGGGGGAAAAAGCCATAAATGCTACATTCAAGCTGCAACATGCAACATTGCATTTGGATAGTCCACTGCTTTGAAATACCTGTTTTTCTCCTTTATAACAAAATTTAGATGGTTCCCTCTATACCACTACGCTGATTTTGCTTTCTAAACTGTCTCACCTCCCAACACAGCTAAAATGCACTCCTAGGTCTGTTTTGGTTTAATCAAATCATAGCTGGGAAAGAAGTTTTTTGCTTGCCAAATCATGTAACATATTTCAAAACTTGAGAGAAGAATTTTGAATTAATGGCTTTGTTGGATTATATGTCCATTTCTCAATTCAAATGAAATGAAAATAATTGAGTTTATTAAGGAAAAAATCACCGTTAGTCATCTCGTTATGTACTTGTCAGCAGATACTATGGACTCTTGTACAAAGCGAGTTCACCTTAAAACTATTTTTACGTGTCAGAAATATTTGTCATCCTCTAGTGTCCCCCGTTAATTCTCACACACACAAAATCTGCAGGACCCGATCACTCACCACCCCTAGTGAGAGAGTTATAAAGCAATTTCTTTTTCACATGTGCAGGGAATGGGGGCATGGGCAAACTTAGAACATCTGTGCATTCTTTCACTCTGATGCTCTGAAAACGGAAGCTCCTGGGTATGTCAAGGGCATTTCCTTCTTCCGCAAAACAGGCCAGAAAGCCATACGTTCCAAGTGCTTCCCTTCACTTCCAGAGGCCTGCCTTGGAGGCAGAGCCAAAGGTACCGGTCTCGCGGTTGGTTCCGACTCCGAGGAGGGAGCCGAGGCAGTGGGGGCCGCGGGGACGGTGGGGGGCTCCAGCGAGCGGCGTTTGCTAGCTTTGCCGTCACCCGGCGGGGTCCGGGCCAGGCGCCGGGGAGGCCCCCCTGAGCCGGCAGGGAGTGATGGACAGCTGTTGACATCCGACGGCCCTTCCAGTGGCCTCTGCCAAGAGAACGGGGAGGGCTTTGCGTCCTCGGAGGACCCATGTCTACATCACAGCTTGCACTAATTGGTCCTCTCGCCGGCCGGCGCGGCGGGGAGGCGGGAGATTGGCAGGGCGGCGGCGGGGCGGGGAGCGCAGCGGCCGGGGCTGACTCAGCTCGCTTCGGCGCTCGGCTCGTGCGCACGCAGCCTCCGCCGGGAGGGGTCCCCCTCGGTGAGTCTGGCACCCGCAGTCGCAGGCAGCCTGCTATTTTTAAAACCACGGCGACGGTTCTTTGGGAAATGTGGACCCGGAACCTTTTAAAGAGACATCTGCGTCACCGACGTATTTTTGTCAAGATGTTTTTTTTTTGTTGTTTGCTTTTAAAGGCAGCGGCCTCGCTTTGTCTCCGACTACAGACTTGGCGATCCCCTTCTTCAGTGGGGAACCCTACAAATGTCCTTCATCTGTTTGTTGCATACATCTGTAGAAATGTCTAGTCCTATATTCATTTCAGTTGCTCCTGTGACCTCTATCTTGAGTACCATCAAACGTAAGCTCTTAGAGTGAGCTCTCCTGTCTTACAAGAGAGTCAGCATCTGAGATGGGTCCCCATCCCCTTGTGATGAGGCCTGGGAGTCAGTCCTGTGCTTTAAACGCTCACCAGGGCTCCCAACCTTGGCTGGTAAAACGGATTGTAAGTCTACTGAGGGGCTGCAAATTCTGCTCTCCTTTCTATCTCAAGCCTGTGGGCATTTTCTGATGACTCTGGATCATGTAAACATTCTTGTGCATTTCCCCTTGCACGTGTACATGCCCACACCCATTCAAGGCTGCACGTAAGAGATGGGAACCCTCTTATTTCTAATCATTCACACTAGTCACCTTTCTTAGAGTCCATCCCATTCAGAGAACTTAATAAAACGAAAGAAATAAACTGTAATGCAGTCACACAGTGGAATACTATGCAACCATTTAAAAAGATTTATTTGGTTTATATTTATTCACATGAGAAAAAACCCATGATATATCGGGAGGTGATTAAAGGAAATACCAACCAGTGCACAGTCTGATTTGTTTTCGTAGCAAAAACCCTTGTTAGAAGGTCATATATATTTGTGTAGGCAAAGAAATCTGGAAGGAACTGCACCAAAAATAGCAGTGATCTCTCCAGGTGGTGGGATGTCGAGAAGCTGGGTTACTTTGTGCCAGGCAGCATCAGCTGTCCCATTTGCTGGTGACAGAAGTCCCATCTCTTGGATTCAGTCAGGGAGGTGGACATATGATGTTGACATTACCAGAGAATTCAGACAATTTCAAGATCATTACAAAGATCCACGATGGACTATTTCAAGACTTTTTCAGTATTCTGGGGAGAGCTAATCGAGAACAAGCTCCATTCCCACTGGGATTGCTTCCCTGGTGATGCACCCATCTGAGGCCCCTGGCAGCCACTTTGGCTCCATCAGAAACATAGCTGGTTAAGGATGGAGAGCAGAACCTTGATGAGGAGGAGTTGGTCTCTGGATACCGTCCTCCACCAAGCAAGATTTAACCCCTGATTTTTTCAGTTACACAAATTAAAATATTTCCTTTTTGTGTAAGCCAGATTGATTTGAGTTCAGTAGATGATTTGTTACATGTAATATACCTCTTTATTTTCTAAATTTTTTGTGGTATGTGCTATATTGAAAGCCAATAGTACACAGATACATATCTAAGCTACTCAAAATGATGTATATTAAAAAAAAGGATGTATAAAATATTCTTTACTGGAGGTTTTACTGTGTACCAGGCAATGCATATAACTAACCCTCACAATAATGCTTTAAAGTGAATATTGTCATCCCCATTTCATAGATAAGGAAACTGAGACTCAGAAATTAAACAATCCAGCCAAAGTGCTAAATAGTCAAACTCATACACCAGTTAAGATATACATGATGCTAAACCCTTTAACTATTGTCCATTACTGCCTTCCATTAATTGAAAAAAAAAAAAAACAAGCTTGAATCTCATATGACAAAGCAAGCCATATTCGTTTTTGTTTTTGTGGCAGCCATAATGCATGCGTACATCTACTTACCTATATATATGATTGAATGTGCATGTTTGTGGTGTGTGTGTGGTATGGGAGTGTATGTGTGTGTGTGTGTGTGTGTGTGGCATATGGAGTGGGTGAGTGTGGTATGTGGAGTGTGTGTGCCTGTGTGTATTTAGAAGTGAGCTGGTGACTTCTCCAAACCTCCCCTGTTGTGTTTCCACAGAAAACTCCTGTCAATTTTATACCAGTACGTGCCGTTCAAACACTCCTACTCACTGCCTTGCACTCCTGTAATATTCAATGCAATCTATTTGGTTATTTGAACGTTGGCCCTCCGTTCCAGGTCCCAAGGCTCTTGTCCTGCGAGTTTACATATTCCACCTCCTTTCCTCTCAGTAGTGTCTCAGGACAACAAAGTGCGTGGTCACTGCAGTTACCGGCTCATTTTTAGAGTCTGCCCATGTCTCTGATGTGTGTGTGGATCTCCGTGAGGAGTGTGTCTAGTTCAGTTTGGACAGTGCGCAGCAGGTGACACTGTGCTGTTAGTGCACATTCTGGCTCCAAAGCTTTACAGAACCCTAGCCCCGACCCGGGGTCCCGTGATTTCCCACACCAGCCATGCCAAAGCATCTTCTTTACTTAGAATGCCCGTTCTCCACACCATGGATCCAGATTCTCGTGTCTTTCCAATTCTGGCTCTCCTTGCATCATTGCCGAATGTTCCCAAGCTGAGTGGAGCACTTTATCTGAGCCTCTGTGTCCTCTTAGCTTTCTGCCTCGGTCTTTCAGGATCAGCCCTGTTTCCATCCTCCCATGCTTCCAGGGGCCACCTCGTCCTCATGTGCTGCTCCCTCCTCATGGCTTCCATCCCAGCCACACAGAACCGTGCAGTACTCTGCTCAACACCGGTGTCTTTGAACAGGTCCTCCCTGCTCCTGAGAAGAATGTTTTCCCCTTTCCTTAACCTAAGACCTATTTTCCTTCAAATTTGACTCAAGCATCATTCCACCGGGAAGCCATTCCTGGCTCCCCATTTCTAGATGCCCTCTCCCTATGTTCTCCTTGCACACTCTTCCCCGTGGTGTCCGTGGTGCTCAAAGCGCCCAGTTCCTCTCTGTCTCTCCTTAGACTGTGTGTCCACTGAGGACCACAATTGTAGGTTCAGATCTTGAACTTTTCTGTTTGTATCTCTTGGGGCCTCTCACATCACTGAGCGCCACTGTTCGCTTCCTTGCTCGCTTGCTGCACTGTGGATCCATGGTCAGCTCTGCGGGTAAGAATGCTGTTCTCTTCATCATTGTGTTCCAGTGCCTGGCATGGTCCCTGCAAATAGTAGATTCTCAATAGACGTAAGTTCAATATGTTATTATTTTTTAATAATTTTTTATTGTTATGTTAATCACCATACATCATTAGTTTTTGATGTAGTGTTCCATGATTCATTGTTTGTGCATAACACCCAGTGCTCCACGCAGAACGTGCCCTCTTTAATACCCATCACCAGGCTAACCCATCCCCCCACCCCCCCTCCCCTCTAGAACCCTCAGTTTGTTTTTCAGAGTCCATCGTCTCTCATGGTTCGTCTCCCCCTCCGACTTACTCCCCTTCATTCTTCCCCTCCTGCTATTTTAAAATAAAGAACTTATTATATTTGTGAGTATACCTTTATTTTCTCCATTGCTCTAAGCTTTTCTTTTTTTTTTAAGATTTTATTTATTTTAGAGAGAGTGCAAGCAGGGGTATGGCAGAGGGAGAGGGAGAGAATCTCAAGTAGACTCTGCGCTGAAGCCTGATATGAGGATTGATCTCATGACCCTGAGACCATGATCTGAGCAGAAACCACTGAGCCATCCAGACACCCCGCTGTAAGTTTTTTGAAGAAGAGTTTGATTTCTGTGTCTGAGAAGTTTTATAGGCAGGCGTGCCTAGCATAGTGTCATGTACCCAGTAGGTAGTCAACATATAATGATTGGAAAAAATGACCTGAGTGCAAGTCCTGGCTCGGCTGTTTTCTTGTTGTAGGACTGTTGGTTAAGGAAGTCATGTGTGTGCAGTCTTTTGACCTCTGTACAGTTCCGTAAGAATGTGCCTTGAACCCAGAAGACTTCCTGACAGGAGATAAAGAGTCCTCACAGCCGATGCTGGGTACTTCTCAGGAGGATCTTTCCCTGTTCTGAACGCGCGCTTCTCTGTTCTGCTCAGGTACGTGCATCACATGGCACCTGGTCAACTCCACTGCTCTATCTATTCCTTGTGGGGAGGGAGCTGGGTCCTGTGCCTGAGGCAGGATGAGCTGCAGGGCCAGCTGCAGGGCCGTGGGGGACCGACGCTTACTATTGGAGCTGATCTTGCTCTGTCTCACTTCTGTGTACCTAAACGGTTATTCCATGTCATGCCTGTGTTGAGCTGTGTCTTTCCAGGGGACTCTGGCACCTGAGAATCATGCAGTGGGGTGCCGTCCTGAACCTGCTGATCCTGGGGACAGGCATCCTGATGCCCTTTGCTATCTTCCATGCAGCAGGACTCCTCCTCTGGAGGAGGAAACAGGTGTCGCTTACGTGACAGGGACCTTCACTAAGCTGTGTACACATCCCTATTTCATCTTAAAATGGGAACATCATCCGTACCTCATCTATGATATTACTTACAGGAGTAATAATAATAGCTAGCACTTTTAAATGCTTTATCTACAGCTATTCCATTTTACAGATTAGAAAACTAAGGCACAGAGAAGTTGAGTGAGTTGCCCCAGGTCAGTTAGCAAGGAAGTAAGATAAAGCATGGGCTTGGCATGTGGGTAAAGCTCAATAAATGCTCACTGTGGGTGCCGCAGTGGCAGTGGTTACTGATGTCATTATGATTGTTATTATTATGATGGGCCTCGTAAAATGATACATCGATAACCACACCACTGGGAGTCTGAATCTCTCTGGGCTGGACACAGAGTACAGCCTTATTGTGTAAGTGTGCAGGGGGCTCCAGGATAGAGGAGGGATGGTCATGGTATCCTTTACAGGCCAGGGTAGCCAGGGTACATATAATTTGGCTATAACTGTGTGCTTCTCAGAGCCTTCTCCATAGAGCTCCACAAGGGAACTTCAGGCTTTTCCATCGTGCAGGAGTCTCCAGCACTGGGCACTGGCTAAGACAGTGGAAAGCCCACCCTGTGATGTCATCGCTGGACCCCCACCCCCACCCCACTAGAGCCCCAGGAGTTGTCTGGCTTCTTGGGGCTCTTTCAGACGCTCTGCTGGGTGGAAGGAATGAGGAAAGTGGATCAGATGTTAGCATCTGTCACTTTTTAGGGCTGCCAGACAAAGGGCCACAAGCAGTGGCTGAAACAGCAGACATTTATTGTCTCACGGTTCCAGGTACGAGAAGTGTGAGACTGGGTCAGCAGGGCCATGCTCCTTCTGGAGCCTCCAGGGAAGGATCTGTTCCAGCCACCTCTCCCAGCTCTGGCGGCTCCTCACTGGTGGTAACATGTCTAACATGGCGTTCTTCCTGAGTTACTGTTTCTGTGGCCAATGTTCTTCATTTCCTAAGGACAATTCTGAGGAAAACTGTCGCATTGGATTAAGGGTCTCCTCTACTCCAGTAGGAACTCATCTTAACTAAGGAGATCTGTAATGACCCCATTTCCCAACAAGGCCACATCCTGAAGTCCTGGGGGGTGAGGTGGTCAACATAGGAACTGGGGACACAGTTTCTAACAGTCCTGGACAAAGGCCAGCGTGGAGCCTCTGCTCAGCCCCTGCTTCGGGCTCTCCATATGGGCCCAGCAGCAGACCACGCGGGCAGGAGGACTCCTGAGTGGCTGGGCCAGAGTGGGGTCAACTTTTACCACAGTGGCTGGAGCAGACAGATTTGACGCTTCCTTAAACCAACTGCTCCCTTCTCCCCGGGTCAGCAGCAGGAGAGAAAGCAGGGCAATGACTACACTTCAGAAACCAGCCGGGGAGGCAGTGGGGGTTGAGCGAGCGAAGGAATAAATGGCCCAGCTGCTGAGCCATTCACTGAACATGCCCGTCCTTGCAGGCATCCCTGTGACTTCAAGTGCTGGAAAAGTGAATGAAATGAGAACAAGGACCCACTAACGTGTTGTTAGCTCGCCGTTACAATGCAGGGTGACATTTGTTTTAAAAAAAATCATGTGGAAGTGGTTAGCAAATGCTATTACGGCACTTCCAGAACTTCAGCGCAGCTGTTTGCCCTGCAAGGGAGGCGCGCAGGCACTGAGCCGAGCTCAGGAGTGGGGCCCTGAGCGTGCCCCACAGGCGGCGGGGCCGTGGGAAGCCCCTGCAGCCCCAGGCCCCGCCACTCCATCTCTCCGAGCCTCCCTCTCTTCCCCTACAAAGACGGGATAAAGATGATGCCGTGCACCTGTAGCCTACAGGGCAAAAAGACGTGTGGAGAAGGGAAAAGTATTTAAAGGTTAAAAAAAAAAAAAAACGACTTAGATAATTGAATATGAAAGCTCGGGCTTTTTTTTTTTTTTTTTTTCCATGCCTCATGACCTTGAGCCAAAACATCTGTTGTATCTCAGTCTTTCCTTCCTCCTGAATAGTACCAGGATTAGCAGAGATCAAAAACCGTGCATTTTTTTGATGGGAGATAATTTTGGAGACCTGGCAGTATGCACACAGAGACATCAGCAAGATTTATACTTTACATGTGCTCAAGGAGGATTAAAAAAATGCGATAATGTGTGCATCGTTTCTACCAAAGACAGGATGGCACTGGTCAGACCAGGTCAGTTTCTCAAAGACCAGGCTCACTGAACGCATATTTAGGAGATTGGAAGAACTAAGGTCATTTTAGGCTTTAACACAGGGACCATTACTGTCTGTGTCCAGCAGATCAGGGATCAGGCACTGGGAAGGACTTTCTCACTTGGCTATTTTTTTTTTTTTTTAAGATTTATTTATTCGACAGAGAGAGCACAAGCAGGGGCAGAAGCAGAAGGAAAGGGAGAAGTAGGCTCCCTGCTGAGCAAGGAGCCCAATGCGGGACTCGATCCCAGGACCCTGGGACTGTGACCTGAGCCGACGCTTCACTGCCTGAGCCCGCCAGGAGACCCTCATGTAGCCAAGGTGAGATTCATAGGGTGAGATAAGATCATGCCAACACACGAAATACTAACAAATATCATGGGAGGTGGACGTTTGCTGGGCCCCATGGTGCATGGCGGGAGGGAGGAGAGCCCAGCTCAGGATGAGGGGACTCAGGAAACCCATCTGAGCCACTAAGGACCAGCACTGGGCCTTTTATATTTTAGAACCCTTTTGCATCGTTCCCGGTCTTTAAAACAACCCTAGTTTATGGAGGTATTGTGAGTACAAAGAGAGATGCTCAAAGCAAAAGTGTTCTAAAATGTGAAAGGCCCAGGACAATCCAAAGGAATGGTGATGGGTCCCCAGCAAGGCCTCTCCAGGCTTCTGTCATCAGTGGGAGGATTTGAAGGCCATGATTAAATCTATGCGTCGAGTTTCTCCTCCCTTCCCCTCTCTCCCAACTTTCCTCAGCAATGTTTAGCTGTATTCAATATTTCTAGGATTTTAGGCTCCCATCCTGGTGTAAATTGGACCACAGGAACCCCATTCTGCTTCTCAGACCAAAATGTCATTTAAATTCCCCAGGAAGCCTGAGGGGCCTCTGAGACAGTTTATCTTCCCAGAGACTGTGGGGTGAACGAGGGTAGCCTCCCCCAACACAGAGCACCCCATCAGTGAACCGAATAGCTCAAGAAGGCCTGAATCCCAGATCCATCCCAAATCCATCCCAATTAGATCTGACTGAGGGTCTCCATTTTGTATGCCCGTCTTTTCCTCTTTTCTGTAGGAGAAGGAAACATCCTTGAAATCCTAACCACTGTTTTGGGTTTGTTTGTTTGTTTGTTTGTTTGTTTCCTTGCTTCTTCCTTGGGTCCAGCTCTTGGTCAAAATGTTAGGAGAATACAGAATGAGCAAGAATGGGTTTTCTGGCCCAGAATAGATAAAGATTCTCTAAGGAGACTTGGCAGAAAAGTGTAGAGTGTGCTGGTGTTGGTGGAACCTGCCTTCTGCTTTGCATCTTTGAGGAAAATAGGCAGGACTGGAATAAGCCCTTTTGAACTTGAGCATCAGAAGGCACTATGGAGCTGGGACAGCCTACGGATCTGCCCCAGCCTGGCCCAGCCGTGGCACACGAGGCCGACAGCCATGTGTCCTGGAAGGACCTGGAAGTAAGAAGAAGAAATGGAGCAGCCAGCAAAGGCCCCCTCAGGAGCAATCTGTGTGGACCAGTGTCCAAAGGCTGAAGGGGACGGTGGATATCTCAGCAGAGAGCAATTCGGATAGAAGACACACACAGACTTCCTGTCTGCCCTTGGAACTATCTACGCCTCCCGATATTTCAGTGAACTCTAGAGGAAGGCGGGATGCTGAATGGCATGGTTTCCATCACTCGAGCAGGCTAGGATCAGAAAATAAAGATACATTCAGCAATAGAAAGATGAAGTTAGATGTCTTGCACACTTGGGTTTGCAGACTGAGATCCACTCAGGGGGAAAGAAATGAGTTCTCAGCCCCCTTTCCTTTCTCTTTCTTTCTATCCTGAGCCCCCCTTTTTGGGACAAAGCAGATGTTGAGCGCACAGACACAGGAGATGAAACGTAGGCCAGGCCATGTAGGCCAAAGCCAAGGAACGGTGGCTGTGGGGGGCCGGCGAACCCCTTCGAGTACCTCCAGGGCTCCCTGTGCCCTTAAGGAAGGGGGGCTGTTGAAGGATCCTGAGTGCCCCGTTCCTGTCCTATGCGCTCTAACTGCCCAGGCAGCTGACACACCACCTTTCCCCAGCCTCTCCGGCACGTCGGCCTTCTCCATGCCCCCCCTTGCCCAGCCCATCTGTTCCTGCTGCTTGGCAGCCTCTGTGCTCTGCCCCCGGCCAGGGCCTGTCTGAGCAGGAGGGTGGGCGCGCCTCTGATGAGGCGGGCCTCGGCCCCTCCATCACTCTCTGCCGCAAGGAAAGCACCAGCTGTCTGGCTTCATTTGCATTTTTTTCTCCCAAATAATGAAATTAGCCATGAGTTTCCTGAGGTGATGCAAGACACAAATTTAGGCTAGATGTGTCAGTGTGTGATGGAGAGGGAAGGAGAAGGTCAGGGAAGCATTTTGATAACAAATTTGCAGCACTGAAAGGGAAGGGGAAAATTGATAACAAATTTTACTAGAGATGTATCTTTCAGCTCAGAGGAAAATGTACCTTTTTAGCTCAGAGGAAAGTTAGATGAGGCCTTTAAAAGGTAATGTTCCCTCCCCCGGCCACCCACCCACCCCCTCCCCCCGTCCGGGATAAAGTCACAAACGTTTTATGAACAAACAGGAAAAGATGTCAGCCAAGGATGAAACAATTCTCAATTATTGAACATTTCTATGGCCACATGCAGAATTGTCTCACGATGATAGTGTTTGCAGAGGTACCCAGGCCAGGAAGCCAGACCGCGCTGCTAAATACCAGGGAGGTGCAGAACCCACCAGCTTTTTTTTTTTTTCTTCTATACCATCATTTGAACTCTTCTGATGACAAATAAAACAAGAGTCTCCTCATTTGTCATGAAGGTTTGGTTACCAGTTCTCTGAATGTTTTCTAAATTTGCCATCTCCATTTCATATTTTAAACTAATTAATTAGTTATGCTTGAGATACGCATAGACATCCAAGTAGAGGTGTCAAGTCGGCGAGTGGATGGTGCCAAGTCTTGATGTCATCATGGACTTCCCATTTTTATGTGGAATAATCTGTTTTAAAGCTCTTTATATTCTGGAAAACTGGATGTAAGAGAGGTCTTAAGAGTGCCCTGCCAATCAGGCCAGCGTCTGCCATTTTCACAGATAACCAAGTTTACCCGAGAACCCCGGGTCCATTGCCCGTGGCCACTTTGAATTTCTGCCATTCACGTGCGACTTCAGGCAAGTTATTCACCTTAGGCTCAGTGTTCTCATCCATAAAATGGGATGAAAATAATACCTATCCGAGAATAGTGTTGTAAGAATTATATTAGATAAAACAATATATGTAAAGTGCTAGTACGCACTGAATAAAGAGGGGATTACACTTCAGGGCAGTAGGGAAATGTGGGCTTTTGCTGACTCCTACACTACTGAAGGGAAGTATCTGGACACTTTTACCTCCTAGAACTCACTCTGATTGTGGACCTGTCTGATTTCCGAGTGGAAATAGAGTACATTTCTTGGGAATACAGGGAGGAGACGTATACACTGGAGCCCTGTATAGGTGAGGTCCTCACAGATGGCACGCCCAAGTAAGGATATTTACCAAGAGGCTAATCACCAAAGTGTGGTGGGTTTGGGGGAGCCCTAGAGACACTTTAGGAATCAGGGGTTCACTGCAGCCGAACTGTCAGTACCCGTAGGCACAAAAGGATGAGGAGAGGAAGAGATTACTGGAACAGTTGTATAGCCTTGGCTTCCTTGAGAGAAGCAGAGCCTTTTGTAGAGGTGACTCATGGCGGGGGGGGGGGGGGACGGTCAGGAAAATTCATCCTATGGCCTCATTCAGCTCCTTCCATCACTTTGCCCTAGGACGCTGTGTTGGGGGGGTGGGGGCTGGGGCCACCGTCACAGTCCCTAGAGGTCAGAGTTGGGGGACAGAAAGCAGGGTGGACAAGGGGCTATCCAACACAGGCTCTTCTTGTTGCCCTTAGCCTGGTGTTCTGGGGGTCCCAAGTCCCCCTCTCCCCTGCAAGCCTGGGAATTGTCTGGTCTGGTCTTTGTGCTCCTGCCAAGTGTGAGTTGGGCACTTCTTTCCTAGAATATTAATTTGAGAAAAGGAGAGCAAAGGACTGAGCATTTGTGTAGAAGCAGGTTGCCCCCACCGCAGCCCCGTCTGTCTCCAGACTGGTCTGTGCTGCCGCTCACAGTGCGAAGGCCTCCTGGGGGCTGTGCCAGCGCCTCCTGGGGGCTGTGCCAGCTTTGTTCTTTACATTACTTTTCCTGAAAGTTTTCCTTTTGATGAATTTTACAAACAATTTCACTGTGGGTTCCCAAATGTGCATATATCACCAACGGCTTGAAATAAGGGGGAAATAAACTGAAACCTGGAAAGAGTCCCTCCTTCACGCCCCTCTGCTCCATGACCATCCCCCCTGCTCACGCACACACATACAATGACTCCTTGGTGAACTATGCTTCTGTCATTTCTGGCTTGACTTTGATCATAATCTGCCCCTGGGGGCACTCAGAATCGGAGTGCCTCGATAGTTGTATTTACTTTAGTCTCTTGGTCTTTTCAAATGGGAAGCAGATGAAGAGCATGGTTCTGGGTCTGGATCAGAATACACTCAAGAGATGAAACATGGTGAGGCAAATAGAATATCTCTTGCTGCTACCAGGCTCTGGAACCTTCCCGTCTAACCCCAGACCTCACTTCCCTCACTTAAGGTCCTAACTAGTCTTCCTTCTTCTGGGACTGTCTTCTGACAGCCTCTCTCCTGTCACTAGAACAATCTCTCTGAAATAAAAATGTGACCATGTCATTCACCTGACTTAAATATTTTCATGGCCCCCTCATTGCCATATGGCAGAGTCCAAACTCTTTGGCTTAACTCCCCTCACCCGACCCCTCACCTCAGGAAACACACTGACCCTTAACTGCCTGAACCAGTTAGGACTCTTTCTGATTCAAAACAGAAACAAAACAAAACATGTAGTTGAAAAGCCCTTGGCAGTTTTCTGGGAGAACGTGATCTAGGGCTCAAATAGTAGTACCAGGAATTAGTTTCTCCCTATCCATACCTTGGCTCCCATCCCTCTGGGTTGGTCGCTTTGGTAGCTGGATTCTCCTGTCATGGTAGTAAGAAGGCTACGGCAGCACCTGCCTCATGTTGTTGCAACTTCAAGACCAAGGAAAGAATAACCACCTCTGTCTCTTGGTATCCTGTGACACCTTATTGGTTCTGATGGGGCATGTGCCCATCCCTGAGCCAATCACTTGGTTACCAAGTACTCTGATTTGTCTAGACTTGAATCATATGCCATCTTGGAGCTATAGGGGAAGCAGTCTCTGGAACCACACAGATTGAGAGAAAATGGCACAAATGGGTCTCCACATGAAAATCAAGGGCTATGATGACCAAAATGGTGAGTAAATGCAAGATGACCAAAAAGAAACCACTGTCCACTTTCCCACCTCTGTCTGCAACTCTTGCTTTGTCCAGCCTCACCGTCTAGAGTAGGACAGCCAAGCCACACTGCCGGAGTGCTCCAAACAAACCTACCCATTTCATACCGACAACTCTTTGCTCTACTTTCCTCTTCTTTTAGGCATGCTCTTCCATCCCCCTTAACTTCATCTCTGTCCAACTGGTCAACATCTTCCATCTTTTCAGATTCGCTTTTAAAACCCATCTCTACCGTATTTCCCAACTTGCTGTCCCAGATAGGGCTTTCTCTTTTGAATAACTTATGACCCATTTCCAGTTCTGCACATAAGTCTGCCGCAACAGCAATACTACTCTATCATGTAAGCGTTATTCAGGTCACAGGGTTTAATCTAGACTCTAAGGGTTTTGAGTTTAGGAATCACATCCTACTCCTCTTTGTATTGCTAGCGCCTAACCATTGCCTGAAAATCCAAATGTTCAGTAGATGTTCATTGACAGTGAACACACCGATTGAAGTATGTGATATCCGGGAAGATGACACCAATGCACTGTTTCAGTTGTTCCTTACAAGTGGAGTCCTCAGGCTGAAGAATAAACACAAGTGGTAGTGGAAGGTAATCTATTAATGGCAATATTTCATTTATAAAAAAATCATTCATCCATATGGTGCTCTTATTCTCTCAGTATCCTGAAGATATTAAATACATAGAATTCTATAGAATCTATAGAATGTCTGTAAGGAACTGACAGTCAGCTGGTAGTATCATATTAGGAAAGTAAATATTTCACTGGTTCATCGGTACCACGCATCAGCTAAATACGATGTTGAGAGTAGCTCCACCATCACAATCTTTGTCCTCAATATCATCAAAATTAAGCATGTAAACATCCAACCCTCTTTGATCCTGTCTTTCAGGTGAAAACCGCAGTAGGACAGAGCCTTTCAGAATCTTCTTGAGTAGAATCTTTTTTTTTTTTTTTTTTTGGAGTGGAACCTACATTGTTTTTTTAATTTTTAAATTTTTTCTATTTTTGTTGTTTATTTTTGAGTAGAGTCTTAATAAATAGCTTCAAATGGGAACCTTAATTCCAAAACAGCCCTCTTTTTCATAGTTCCTTTAATTCCAATTGTATGAAAAAGCAAGTACAGTGAGTGTACTTGGGTCGGTTACTTACCCCTCTGAGCTGCGGTCTCCCCACCCCACCCCCCATCTGTAAAGGAGTGGGGATGACACTAACCTGTCTGGCTGGGGAGGAGGCATCTCTGTGGAGCAGTGGCAAGAGCGACCAAGCAAAGCACCATCTGGGTGTGGGTCGCATTGTGATTTAACAATCGAATCCTCCTGTCTGCAGGACAGGGTGGCGCAACTCAAAAGTGAAAAGCTGAGCTTGAAAATTACAGCTTCTGGACATATGACATCACCTAAAGGAAATAACTTTGCAGATATTATTTGGATTAAAATATAGAATAAGTGATATTGCAAAAATATGATATACTTAACACACACACACACACACACACACACACATCCCCCCCCGCCGCCGGGAGAAGTCATATGCCTGAATGCTGAGCTAGGACAAGCACAGATTAGGATGCTTCTGGATCTCTCTAACATGCTAGCACAGATTTCTGTTCAAAATTCCACACTTTTCCATATGACAGCATGGGAAAATTTTGCTTTACATTCAATGTTTTCCTTCTGATCATTTTGAAATAGGAATTAAAAATACTATTACTGATCATGTTCTATTTGATCGAGACAGACTAACTGCTTCCAAGTTTCATTCATAGAACTCCCATATTTAACTGGACTCCAACCTTTTATCCAGCACGAGTGCCGAATGTCATCATCAAACATGTCGTTGCCTGGGGTGCCCCTGGGAGGACACAAATGTGTTCACCGGGGAGTGAGGCCCTTCCCTGGGCTTCCCTTCCTCTCTCTCTCTTCTGCTCCTGCCTCACTGTCATCACCGGAATAGACGATTTCTTCTTGACAGCTCTTCATGTCAGTCAAAAGTCTAGGTCAGACACTTATCAATTGACCCGGTGTTAAAGGTAGACACTCATTTCAGCATCTGTCAATAGCCTCTTTTGATCCATTTAGACCAGAGCCTGCATCCCTGTAGTGATTTATACTGACGCGTGCATGGACTTTTAAAGACAGGGAAACCTTTCTAGAACTCTAGAAGTCAGCCGGCATGTGGACTGCTACCTCTGTTGCTTTCAAACAAAGAACCCCAGAGACAAGATTATACCTGGGGAATAATATCTAAGACCTTCAAAGATCCTGACTATAGCACTGACCCTGAAGCTTGGCGCTCTCCAGGACCCGAGGATGGAAGCCCAGTGTTCATTCTTCAAATCCTGTATAGCCCGTGTTCTCGAACTCATCAGACCGGGAAGGCTTTCCACCAAGTTGGCTGAGCTAAATCCTGAACCACCACCCTGTGGAGCCGTGTTTCCAGTGGGGCAGACCACAGCTAACCTATACGCTCCCTTGGAAAAGTCCCCCAAAATACAGGACATAGGGCCACTGCTCAGTGTCCCTCTGGACTGGTCTAGCCTGATCTCCCCTCTGATTTGGCAAAATACCAGGGGTGACTTCCTGCTTCAGCTCAGGTGTCTTTTCCCCACCCCACCGCCCTGGTTCCTAACAGGGATAATGCACATTTCACTTTCCCAGGTGTTTGTCAGAAAGCTGCCAATTTCTCCCTACTTAGGAGACAGGAAAAGAAATGTGAACATGTAAGAAATTCATAGGGGCCGAGAAAATTTTCCTGACATGCTCCTGCTGGGACACCACGGCAGTTGAAGAAGGCCTGTCATTGGGCTGTCAACCTTTAACCTCCCCCAGACGTATTTTGAAATGATGTGAAAAGAATTGCTGGGCTGTACCACTGGTTCCTTCCAGTTCTGCGCGTCTGTCCTTGATGTCAGTCAAAAGTAGTTAACTGGCACCCACAGTGCCTTAAAAAAAACCCTCCACAAAATATCAGTAATGACTTTAGTTAGGAAGACTAGCTCTTGTCAAGTAATGACTTTTTGACATAAGGTATTGTTTACCTAGGCAACGTTCTCTTACTTGCATTTTAATGAGCCTAATTAATAATAAGTTAGGAGTCCTCGGCTATTTCTTCACAGCTGGACCATATGCACTAATTACTCTGAGTGTGGAAACCTAAAATAATCCTTTTGGGCAGAAGAAACTGTTTAAATATACAGAAAACCTTGGTTTAAATATATATACTTAAATATATATGTTTCTATATATACATTTGCTTCCTCCCCTTACTGATGTCACCTGTGATATCAAAGCAGTTTGCAAATCATTAAGGCAGACATCCCCTTAAAAAATGTAGGTTTGGTTTGTGTTGTGTTGGTGGAAGTTTTCACTGGTAGAAGTTTCAGGAGTTTGCATGAGGAATTGACCGGTAGATTTGCTTGGCACATCCTGTGTGCGCTTCCTCTGTGTAACAAGCCAGAATAGTTCCCAAATGCAAGAATAAACATCAGTAGTAGTGAAAGGTGATCTATTGATAGAAATACTTCCCTTATAAAAAAATAAACAACCTCCAAAAGGCCACGTTGGAGTTTACGGAAGTCTTTCCTGTATTATATAAAGCATGTTTTTATTGGCTTCCTGAATGTGAAGTTTCCCATTTAGCTTTTGCACTTCCCTCAACAGAATCCTAGGAAGTAAAATAAGTATTTGGAATCAGGGCAAGACAACAACTCCAAAAGAAGGCAAAACACAAGTCACTAGATAGATTTTTTCCAAGAATGACAGGACATCACTGTTCCCTGCCTCCACCTGGCTTGCAAAAGTGCAGGGGACCCCGAGGGCGACCTTCCTTGAGAAAGGGCAAGGAACCCTTTATTGTCTCCAGTCCGACTGGCAACCAGACACAGAGCTACTGAAACTTTAGTCTGAGGCACGGGTTTGGGGACTGTCACAGGAATCCTATGAGCTGAGGTGCAGCTGCTGAGGAAAAGCTAATCTGTGATATATCATTGATTACTTGAGCACAGAATCAGTTATTCATTTTTTTTTTTTTTCAAAAAATCACAGAGTTTGGCTTTTCGGTTGTAGAAAGATCCTGGAGGATATGTCATGAGGAATGCTTCAAGAAGGCGTTGCTCAAAATCCCTACCAAGATCCTTCCAGAAGTCAAACTGACGGCTTGAGCGCTAAGACCTCGAAGTACATTAAGTGGAAGAGAGAGATCCTGGCATCAGGGCTGTATGAGGAGGCTTGGTTCTCTTGGAGTGACTTTTGGACTTCACCAGGTCCCCCTCCACCCATGTTTTAACAAGACACAGTTCAAAACAGTCAGACACGATTCGAGCTAATTGGTGGATTCAGCAAGAAACCTGGGAAAAGGTCAGGCTGAGGTTGGAAGGCATCAGGCTGGCAGGGTTAGCAGATGCTCCCCAGAAAGGGCCTTGGAGTGGAGAAGCACCCTGCCAAGGCACCATATGTGTGACGGACAGGACGGTGAGCCCAGGATGCCTGAGCGAAGGTGACAGACTGGCTCTCATTTGCACAGAAAGAAACTTCCCTTGGAGTAGGCACAAGTGAAATAATGTCCACAAATTGGGCACATTTTCAGGCTGCGGGCCACTTGGCAGAATTTTCCCTGCTATAACCTCCTCCCCCGAGGAGCAAGAAAAGCCTACGCTATTTACCATGACAGGACACCTACCCCATTTGTCCCCCACGGCTCTCAAAGGCAGCAAAGGAGGAACTGCAGAACGTAGAGGCCCAGTCCCCAGGCGCGTTTGAAGAGCACGCTGAAGCGGGCTCACACACACACGCGCTCCCGGAGTCCTCCCAGCATCCTGGTGGAGGCGGCACTCAAACTTGCGTCCGCCTGACTCCACAGACAGGGCTGGCTTCTTTCACTCTGCCTTCCCGAGTTCGAGCCAGAGAAACTCGGGACAATTGCATCAAAAATTAAGTGTTGAAAAAACTGTTATTCCTTTCTAATGGGACCAGGTGTCATTCTCTGAGGACGTTTGCTGGTCCCCGATATACTGGGAGCTTCCCTCCTCCTGCCTCTGCTGGAAACTTCTTTCCATCCCCACCCCTCTTGCCAGATCTTTACTTTGAAAGTACAAGTTTGAGACGCCTGCTTAATTCTATCTTTTATACCAATGAGAAGATGCTAAAAATCCATTCTAGTGTTCTACAGGCACGTGTCAGTGAGTGGGGGGCAAATATGTGGTTTTGAAGACTGAGCTCACTGAAGGAGCTCCGGCAATTTGCTGGATGTGACTTCCACGCAGAAAGCACCATTGTCTTCTTTTTCCTCCCCACCAGCAGAAAACACCCATCAAGCACCCGTGTGACCGTAGAGGAAGGAGGTGGTGGAGAAGGCTCAGGGGCACATTCTCTGACCCTAGGAGCTCACTGTCTTCCCACGTGATGAAACAGGCTTGTGTGGGAAGTTACCCATCAGTCAACTGGTATCAGTTAGTCGTTCGTCACCTCAAGGACACTGGTCCTGCAGCCACTGCCGATGACGGCATCAGAAACACCCAGCGAGTCACCATTTCCACTGCTTAGCATTGACCTGTATCATCGAAGCTGTCCCTTTCCTGGAGGCGTAACAAATTGCCATTCACTCACGGCTCCAAGGCCCCTAACTCCTTCTGCGCAAGTAGAACATGCTCATTTTATTAATTGTATACCCCAGTGGACTTTGTAGGACAACAGAACGGTTAAGAGTGAATGGGTGGGCTGAATATTATTTACTAAGATGAAAGGCTGGCAGTCAGCACCCCTGGCATCCACCGCTGTCAACCCCCCGACTCCCTCCCATCTGACTGCCAGCCCCAGGGTAAGGGTTCATTTATCAGTCCTGGGACCTTCACACGCAGAGAGAGGTCAATCTGGAATAAGCCAAAACTGGAATTGATCTTTTGTCTGAGCTGGAGGTCTTGAGACTGAGTTGACATCCAGGCTGGAATTCTTGTTCCGGATCCTCATTCTTGGGTCAGCCTGTACCAGAATCATCCTCCAGAATGCAGATGAGGAGAATGTGGCCCTGTGTATGTTTAGAGCATTTGCTGGGCCCCAAATAGGTCCTGGGCTCCTCCTGCCGCTCCCTTTACCCCAGCCGCTCCCTTCTCAGGAGATTTCTCTGCACCCCACCCCCGCTTGCCCAACTGTACTTTTGAAATCTACTCTTGGAGGGTCCCATTTCATCCTCTCCTATCCAGAATCCTTCTTGAGCCCTTGGTTACAAATGTGAGTCTAATCCTTTTTTGAATAATGTCCCTTTATTTCTGTCTCTTTTATTGTGCATCTCCTGTTAGTTTGCTATTTCTGTCATAACAAATGATCACAAATTTAATGGCTTAAAACAACACATATTTATTATGATGTCACAGTTCTGTAGGTCAGAAGTCTGCACACAGTGTGGCTGATTTGGATTCTTTGCTTACATCTCACTAGGTGAAAGTTGAGGTATCTGTCGGGGCTGCAGTTCTCACCTGGGGCTCAGATCGTCCTCCAAGCTCATCGGGTACCGGTACATTCATGTCCTTCTCAGTCTCCACGTGTCGTCCCGCATCTTCTGCTCTCAGGATGGAAAAAGCCCTGTGTTAAGGGCTCACATAACTACACTGGGCTGGCCAGGATAATCCAGGATAATCTCCCTCTCTTAAGGTCCCTGATAGTAACATCAATCACAACCACACAGTTCCTTTTCCCATGCAACATAATATATTCATGGGCATAACACCAGAGGGTGAAGGTCACAGGCAGCAAAATTCTGCCTATTGCCCTGATCAAGCAACCCACCCCCCGCCTCGGGATGGTGCTAGCTCGAAGTTAACTGCTGTGCCAAGGTTTTGATTTCCTGCTTATTTTGCTGGCCTGGGAAAGATCACTCAGATTATGCAAGGGACCTCCGAGGTCCCCAAAGATCTGGGTTGTGATCCCAGAAGATTCTAGGATTTCCTAAGTAGGCACTAAAGGAATGCTCTCACAGAGGCAAATAAGATCTAGACTTGGGTCCAGTCCAACTTCTAAGTAGCCACAAGCTTCTCAGTTTGGGAATCCCTACAATCTCTGTCTTACCCAGAGATGATAAAGATCATGCATGGTTACATGGATGAAAGTATCCAAAAAAGCCAGAGGCACCACACAAATAGAGCAATAATTTCTTACTGCTGCCATAACACGTTACTACAGATACATTACTGTGTGGTTTCACACAACACATATTATCTCACAGTTCTCAAAGTCAGAAGCCTAAAACAGGTCTCACTGGGCTAAAACCAAGGTGTTGGCAGGGCTGCATTCCTTTCTGGAGGCTCCAGGGGGAGAATCTGCCTCCTTGCCTTTTCTACCTCCTAAGGTACCCTCATCCCCTGGCCACGATTCCTTTCCTTCTTCCATGCAGCAATGGAAGGGAGGGTCTCACTGCTCACATCACTTTGCTCTGACGCTGACTCGTCTGCCTCCAGCTTCCACTTGTCAGGACCCTGGTGATAACACTGGGCCCACTCAGAGAATCCAGATCATCCAGGATCATCTCTGACTTTTAAGGTTAGTTGATTAGCAACCTCAGTTCCATTGGCAACCCGAATTCCCTTCTGCCATGTAATGTACCATAGTCATGGGTTCTGGGGATTAAGACATGGACAGCTTTCAAGGGCCATTATTCCGTCTGCTACAATGATGCTGACAGCCAATCACCACTTACCTCCTATAAAAGACTCGTTGGCCACCTGCCTGGTGTTAAGGCTGGGACTGCTTCTGTAAGGTATTAGAAGCTACTGCTAGTTTCTGTTTGGTGGTTGCATTTCCAGCACCCTCTCTCATGGGCAGGCCAAAGTGAGAGGTGCTTTGCTAGTTTCCACCCTGAGAATCACAGGTCTGTATTTGATTGTTTTGTTTTTGAGGATCTTTCCTGAACCTCTATGTTCTCTGTACCTCCGTGTCTCTCCTAAACTGCTGTGGTAGTGCCAAATGGGTACTTATCCTGCCATTTTTTTCTCTGGGAGTCCGTATCAGACCATTTTTTGCTATCCTGCCCCCCCCCCTTTGCCCCCATGTAGTTCGTTTAAGTAACCAGTTGACATAGGTTCTAGCTAACATCTTTACCAAGCCACACAGCGCAAATCCTTTGGCTTCATTTATTCATTCACTAGAACATTTATTGAGAGTCTATTTGGTCTGATGGTACCATTCATAGTCAACAGTCAAGCTAGATCCTCATTGGACTAACCCTTAAAACACACAGTTGATTCTCGTTATTTGCAGGAGTCGTGTACTATAAAGTGGCGGAGAACACTGAAGTAGTAAACTCGCTTCTAGGGGAAATACAGGGTGAGGTTCCTGCAAGCCTCTGGTCACAACATTTTCATTAACTGATCAACCCTAATCTTGTTTTATGTGTGTTCTGTTTAAAGACACCTTATTTAATATTGTTGATGCATTAGCATTGAACTTATGGCCAATAGCACCGTAACTCATGCCTCAATGGAGCTGATGGAACACATGCATTTTTTCTGTAAGAGACACCACAGCCTTCTTGTACTTAGGAAGGCTAGACAGCAGTACAGCATGGCACTTGGGATCCACTTCAAACAGCAAAATCACCAACAAAAAGCAAAAAATTGTGGAAAAGGTGCCATTAAACAGACCATGAAAAGAACACTTGTTTATAGTACATGGACGCTGACACAAGAAAGCAGAGCGTCACTTTGTCCAACCCCAGGTGACACCAATTTTTCACCACTCTGCCCATGTCCTCAGATGATCACAAAAGCACCACAAGAATTGATTTGGGGATTCCAAATAAATTTTAGAAAGTAAATAAATTCGCAAATACAGAATCCACATATAATGAGAATTGATTGTACTTTATATAAAAAGGTATGCCTGAAAAATCAATTAAGAGGCAATGTGGTTTACAGGCCTTCCAAACATAATACTTATTTTTTTTTTGAAACAGTGGTAAAAAGTATTATTTGTGTTTATGCAAAAGGTAACCTTCTGAGACAATGAAATATGCTAGAGATTTGGGTTCAGCAGTATTCACTTGGTTATCTGAAGGCTACTGATTACTTGTGTAATTTGTATCATTTCTCTTGGCTCCTTAGACAAATTAAGCTGTTTTGCCATCTGATCTACCCTCAATGATGCATTTTACATTCTCGTTCTTTTAGCCTCTCCCAGTGCACAGATGTCCCCAAGCTCTTTCCAATCTGCCCGACCTTTCTGCGGGTGTGTGTGTGTGTGTGTGTGTGTGTGTGTGTGTGTGTGTGTGTGTGTCTGCTGGAGAAACTTGGCCGCATTGTCTGCCTCATGCCTTCACGTCCTGTGGTCCTGGTCTGCTTGGAACTCACAGCACTTTCTCAGCAGATGAGCCAAGGCAAACTCACTTCCAGAGGGTGACAGGTACAGAGGGGAGTGAATAAATTCAGCCTATCTTGGCTTGTACATTTTAAGTATAACATTAAATTATTCTTTTTCTGCATCCATGAAATGCGGATAATGGTAACTGCCGTGCCCTCTTCATGGGGCTTCTCTTATGAGGCCGGAATAAGATAGTGTTGGAGGAATTTATAAACTGTATATAAACATTAAGATTATTATAATTTCTCCGGGTCCTTTGCTTCTTTTCTTTTCCTTCTCGTCTCCCTGTCTCTGAAGATTTTCACCCTTAGGAAAATAGCTAAAACTCTAATATTGTCATGACATTTTTTTGTGAATCGTTTTTGCAAAATCAAAGTGAATATAAACCTTATGACTAAACCAGAGGTTTGGGGGCTTTTTTCCTTTTATCAGACCCATAAATAACAAATATTATCGAGGTCTTGACTCTTTTCCCTTATTTGTCAAACAAGTTCTAAGGTCTTGTAAGTTATAAGCAGTGTTCTTTTGGCAGAAGTATCACAAAAACAATAATTCAAATGAAACATCTGTCACCCATCGGCATGTACGAGACTCTTAGAGTGTGTAAGACCCAGGCCTTGCACGGCAGCAGACAGAAAAGAAATATTACTCTTAACTTTGAAGACAACATGTAAATATCTTGAGAAAAGTTGCAAACACGTCTTAATTAATTGCCAACTAATTTTATTTTTTAAAGAATGATTTAGGAAAGAACAAGTCATCGAAACAAAGTTAAGAACTCTTGATAACTTCCACAGTGCACTTTGGCCACCCAGTCACCCTACAAGCACGCCTGCCCCATACATAATGCCTAAGGACAGTGTGGGGTCATGAAGGACCAGAAGTATTGGAGCCAGACAGAAAAGGATTGATTCTCAAGCTTCACACTTAAGTCTGAGCTCAGATTACTCAACCTCTTGGAGCTTTAACTTCCTCACATGTAAAGTGGGAACAGCTGTATCGCCTCAGTGGGTTTTGTGAGGATTAAATACAATTTTGTATGTGAGACCGCCAAGCCTGGTGACCAGCACATAGATGACCAAATAAATGGTAGGTTCCCTACTCCCCCCCCCATGTGAGCCCCCACACGGAATTTTTGAGAGTGGCTTTGTTCACGTGGCCATATCCACTCCCCATCCATGTTTATGTAACATGCCCTCTACTAAGTATTGGGGGAAAAGATAAAATAATATATACCTTCTGTCCTAAAGGAGCTTGCAACCTAGTGCATTTAATCAAAGGACAGGTCACACTCATTGCAAACTGAATAAAACTTCGAAGAGGAAAATTCTTTAAAAAGTCAATTTCAGAATCCCTTATTTCAATCTTTGCTCCGAGATTACTTTATGATGATGGCAGAAGTTGTGCAGTACATTTATTTGTTTTCCCACAGAGCTCTTCTTTTGAAAAATCTACGGAGTTCTGCCAGAAGAAACTCATGACATGTTGTAAGTTTAATTATGTTCAATTCATTAACACAATTAGAGCTGTGAACAAATTTATTGACACAGCCAGAATCACTTAGTAACAGGCAGTAAGTCAGAGATTAAAAAAACTCATTCTTGTAGGCCTCTAAACTCTGGGAATGAGAAATGGGAAATTCATCTTTAGTTCCTTGGAACAGTTCTAAGAGACTTGACCAGAGGTTGCCACTAATAATTCACTGCAAGAATCATTCATATTTTAAGAATGGTTCTTATGTCCCTTGGAACATAAATTGAATCTCCTTGAAATACTACTTTTCACTTTAACATAATAAGTGATCCAAATGGAGAGATTTGATGAATGTGGATTTCCTTTTAGCTGAGCTGAATCTGGGGATGGAGACCTGCTTTCACTTTCCCAGTGAAGGCCAAAGCGACACAGCAGATGGAGAAGAACCAACGAACAAGTGCCTCTCCTTCTGAATGAATCCTTTCCCAGTAAATTTTTGTCCTTCCTTCTCGGTTGATTTGTACAAACAACTGGTGAAGAAACTTGATGCACACATATGAAGCAAAGTTTACAAAGATTTTACAGTCTAGGGTCATCTTAAGAATATTCCTTTGAAAGAGTCAATTTGTCAATATCTAGGCAAAGAATTTTTATTTTTATTTTTTTATATATTTAAATTCAATTAGCCAACTTATAGTACATCATGAGTTTCAGATGTAGTGTTCAATAATTTATCAGTTTCATATAACACCCAGTGCTCATCACATCACGTGCTCTCCTTAATGCCTCCTTTTCACCCAATGACCCCACGGGCAAAGAATTTTTAAAGAGGCCTCCATAGAGCACTAAACTTTGGTTGCTGTTGTTCACTAATAAAAAAAAGTTAACCAAAGAAAACCTTTTTAAAAAAATACACCACATGTAATTAGCAGAGTTTTATAGCCAGAATTGTCTACCTCCCTGAACAATCCTTAGTTGACATAATGTTGTTGGCAACTCGACTCTCAAAGAAAGTTTCTCACAAGAAGTCTTGATAACCAAGGCTGGGGTACCTGAAATATATATCCTCTACCTGGGTCTGCTTATACTTTTTAGCTGGGGGCTTATGTGTGATGCTGGAAAGTGAATAGATCTGCAGGTCCTTAAGCAGACTGCCTGGGTTTGAATTCCACACTCTGCCGACTTGGTAGCCAATCAGACTGACCTTCAGCACCTTCTCAGTGTTTCTGTACCCTAGTTTCTGTATCTATAAAAATGGCCATAATAAGGGCGCCTGGATGGCTCAGTCAGTTGAGCTTCTGCCTTCGGCTCAGGTCATGATCCCGGGTTCCTGGGATCGAGTCCCGCATCGGGCTCCTTGCTCAGTGGGGAGCCTGCTTCTCCCTCTGCTTCTCCCCCTGCTTGTGCTCTCTCTCTCTCTCTGCCAAATACATAAATAATCTTTAAAAAGTGGCCATAATAATTGTGTCTCTCACAAATACTTGCTTTAAGTTTCAATTGTGTGAAAAAAAATCTTAGAATAGCAGCATTCACCTTGTAAACATTCACAGAATGGTAGCAATTATCATCATGTACAGCCTATCATCAATCCCACCCCTTTGGTGGAGCTTATATTTTAAGCTGCCCGGCCTTCCCTAGATCCTGGAACCCAGTGACCTAACAATGAATCCGGGATTCTTGTGTTACTTCCCAGGTATTCTTTGCTACTTCTCAGATGAATTCTTTGCATGCACAACTAACTTATCATCTTTGCAAAACAGGGAAGTTTTAATTGGAAAATAAATCTGCATTTTATTCCCCTTCTAATGCAGTTTAAAAAATTTCAGCTGACATGCAATGCAGTTTAGTAAAGAGATGGGAAGTAGAATTACAGATGGAAAGTTAGACTTGGGTTTGACACATTCAGAGAGTTGTGAGCTGGAAAATACACTAACTACTTAGTAATGGGAAGCCATGTTTGTAGCAGAATCGGATTTAGAAAGAAAACACACACGAGATCCCATACATGGTCAAACAGTAAGTTGTTAGGTTTCCAGTATACAGAATGTATTTTTGAGGTTCACACAATGGTGGGAAGTGGATGTTTTGTGAGACAAACTTTCAGCCGACACCCTCCATGCTATATACTATGTGGTACCCAGCCGAAGTTGAATGTTGAATGGTAAAGATGAGTGAAGTAGTTCAGGAGCAGAGAGGTGCCATCATATTAGAGAAAATTCAACAGAGATCAATAAAAATGATTAAGGAACTCAGAGAATTGATTTTTGAGAAAAGATTAAGAAAAATAAATGTGCAATTTGACACATAGCCAAGGAGGAATATGATAACCGGGTGGTCAATGAGGTATACAAGACATTGCCAAAAAGGCATTCTGTAGAAATGGGGAGATAAATTCCCTATAGCCTCTGAGAATACAGTCTTCTCCAGGAAGTGATGGAAAGTCCCGCCACTGGAAGTACTGATAACTCAAATGGCCAGAAGCTTATTGAAATTTGGTGGCAGGCTGTACAAGTGAGAAAGATGACCATGCATGCCTTTTTTTTTTCCCCCAGTGTGGTTTTAATAATTTCCTTCTTTCTTTCTTTCTTCTTTTTTTCTTAAGATTTTATTTTATTTATTTATTTATTTATTTGAACGAGAGAGAGAGAGGGGGAGAGCTAGGAGTAAAGGCAGGGGGCAAGCAGACTCTGTGCTGAGTGAGGAGCCCGATGCGGGGCTTGATTCTACCACCCTGAGATCATGACCTGAGCCAAAATCAGATGCTTAACCGACTGAGCCGCCCAGGCGCCCCCAGGATTTAGTAACTTCTGGGAACAAGAATACATATGGTGGCAGGGTTACAATTTCAACCAAGCTCTTGTTTTCAGGTTCTTGTTGTTCAAATGATCTCAGACCACATGATTAAAATTAAGTAATGATAAATTACTGTAGCGTACAACCTGATATATCCCTGCCCTTAAATAAATACATACATATGGGTATGCATAAACATCTGCAGTGTAAGTCCATACATACAAAACAGATGGGTACATGACATACGTACATATGTACATATGTAAATATATCAATGGAAATGTCTGTATTTTGTGATGTACTATCATTAAATGTACCATCCAAATTGAGTTAGATGACGATGGAGTCCCTTAGTGAATTACCTCTGTCCTTTGTTCTGGCAGTTTCCAGAAATGGCTCCTATGCCAAGTATGAATCATCTTTTTCTGGCACTGGAAAAGCTATTTTCAGCAGAGCCACACTGCAGGGTCATTATTCTTAAGGCTGCATTATAGGGCATCAGAGGAAATGACATAATCCAACTCAATTCACAAAGAGTGGCAAGTGGAGGAAGCTTAAGGCTACATCATGCCACCTATATATTCTCCCCCAAAAGTCACAAAACTTAATACAGTCCCTGAGGGAGAAAATCTCTGTCTGAATAAATGAGGGGAAATGGCCTGAGATATACCCTGCCGGTCTAAAACTTCCTTCATGTATTTACTGTAATAATGAATGTATATAATAATATATGTAAAATAATATGACACTCTTATTTATATTATAAAAATACATACACAATGTTTGAATGCTATTTTTCACACTTTCCACAGAGCGCATGAGATCTTTAATAACCATCATCATAATAAAACGCATAGGGGATAAAATGACTGTGAAAAAGCAACAGGGAGAAATGTAGACCTATGTAGTTTTGACGATATAGCCTCATTCATTGGAAGGTATTACTTAGATTTACTTTTCTCATTATTGAAAGAATGCAGGGGGTTAGTGTGCCACCTTTTCACCGCTCAAGGACTGAAAGAGAATTTGATTTTCCTCTCAAGTGAACTGTGTATTGGACTTCTCAAAACAGTCTTCCTAACAGGCTTTTAGTCTTGCTATTCCTTGAAGAGGGCTTAGCACCACTCAGCATGGATGAAGATTGGACTAAGTGGCCTTGCTGTCATTGGTGCTGCTGCCAAATGTATGGAAGCCAAAATTTACCCCTGACATACCTTTGTCATTTTTAATGCAGATTTTCCATCACATTTTTTGCTGTTTCTACAAGTGGTGTTATCACTGCATTGCTCTGCCCTGAAAAGATCTAAACATGATGGTTTGTAATTAAATAGTAGCAAATCAAAACAAAAGCAGCCATTGTGATCTAAAGTATCTCGTGCTCCAGGAGAGAAGTACAGTAATTATTCCGTGTATAAACAGAATTGGGAGGCAGGTCAAAGACAGCTAAAGCAGGGCTATTGAATTTAGAGCTCCAGAGCTAGTTTCCAGACAGCTTCTGAACCACCCTTGGTTTTGCTGACCTTCATTATTTCTATTTTTCTGAACCGTATTGATACTCAAGCGGTTGGGAAGAATTAGTTACCTGTGGCTTTTACAGTTCTGAAAGTTTTAATTGTATTTAGTCTCATTTGTCATTTCTTCTTGTTCTCCTCTATTCTTCAGCTTCCTTTACGCTTGCTTCTCTCCTTCCTCTATAATATCTAAAGTGGAGAACAAGCAATAGAATTTGTAGATTAGAGGGAACAGTATTGAGCCTTTTCCCCCTCCCCTAGCCCCCATGGCATTAAAATACCATTTCTCTGTTGTGTTTGGAAAAATAAATTATTTGTAATAACATCTTAAACAATTTGTTAACTTATACATATACATATGTATTCATTTGTTTTAATTTTTTATTTTGGAACACTTTTTAGAATTTCGGAACAGTCACCAAGATAGTGCAGAAAGTTCCCGGATCGCCCAGCTTCATCTAATGTAACTAACGTTTTACATAATTGCGCTACATTTGCGAAAACTAAGACGTTAACACTGATATACCACTGCTAAGCTACAGACTATTCGGAATTCACGTTTTTCCACTAATGTCCTTTTTCTATGCCAAGATCCAATTCAGGATCCCGCATTGCATTGATTTGTTATGTCTCTGTTGTCTCCTCTAATCTGTGATCGTTTCTTAGTCCTTCTTTCTGTTTCATTCCTTTGACGCTTTAGAAGGGTGCTTGCTGGTCAGAAGCTTTACAGAATGCCCTTTATTTTATAATGGGCTTATGAGTTTGGGGGGAAGAATAACAGAAAGGTAAAGTACACATGGTATCAGGGAGTACATGGGAACACTATAATTTATCACAGGTGATGTAAATCTTGATTATTTGGTTATGGTGGGGCATATCTGCCAGGCTTCTCCACTATCAAGCTACTGTGCTTCTCTTTGCAGAGTCCGCTCTTCGGCAGTGAGTCACTAAGTCCGGCTGACACAGGGGAAGGGAATTAAGCTTCATCTCATAGAGGGGGAAATATCTACCTATCTTATTCCAGATTCTTCTGTAATAAAGACTTGTTTGTTTTCCCCATTTATGTATTTATATCAGCATGCACTCAGGTGTATGTATTATTCTTTGGATTATATTCCAATACTATCATTACTTCGTTCCTCCAATCGTTCTAGTTTTGGCACCTAGGGATTCTTTCAGGTTGAGTCCTATATTCTTTTGGCATGGTCTCCCCACCTTTTTTTCCATCCCTCCCTTACTCTTGTCACTCGAATACTACAACCCTACAAGATGCTCTAAAGCCATCCTGTACTGCTTTGGCTCAAGCCTAGAATCAGCTATTTCTCCAAGGACACCAGGTTTCTGGTGTTTGAGAATGATGTTTGAAAACCAAGATCTGGGCACTGGATGTGCTCGTGGCTACCAACATATCATTGCTTCTAGGCTGTCTCAGGAGATGGGGCTAAAATGATCCAGGTATAAATACATATCTCTATTGCTGTATTTATCTATTTGTATTTATGTTAACATAAATCATACTTGTATCTCCAACTCTAAGCCACCACACAGGCGTTATTCTAACCTCTCCTCCCTTCCGCCTGCTTATTTATAACTTGTTTCTCGAACACTGAGAAAGCTGGCTCCCATTATCTCCAATTTATTTACTGATTTTTTCAGCTCGAGTATACATGTAGATTAATTCCAGAACTGATAATGCATACACCTACGAGAAAAAAAAATACCAACCAGAGTACATTTTTATTGTTTTTTCCCCTTTATCTTTACAGTGTCCAGTCAAAACATTATTTTTCCAAAGTCAATTACATTGGCTCCTTTCCCTGCTAACACTTTCACTGTGCCATACTCTTAAACTAAAATAGGTACAATCTTCATTCTATCCTGGGATCGTCAACATTTGGGTTGATTTTTTTTTTTTAGTTTGCACACAGGAAGGCTTACTCTTTGTTACACACAGTTCTGTGGGTTTAACAAATTCATAGTTATGTATCCACCAACATAGTAAAGAGAATACAAAAGAGTTCCATCACCCTAAAGATTCCCTGTGTGGCTGCTTCATATTTACTCTCTCTTCTTCCCCCTTTTCCCAGCAACCACTGATCTGCTCCCATCACTAAAATTTTCCCTTTTCCCTAATGTCATATAAATAGAACTAATTACACCTAATTACACAGTCCGTAGCATTTTGATTTTGCCTTCTTTCCCTCAGCAAAACACATTCAAGATTCTTCCATGTTGTTGCATGAATCAGTTAACACATCTTTTTTACTGCTGAGTAGTATTCCATTAAATGGATGTGCCGTCCATTCACTTGTTGAAGGACATCTTGGTTATTTTCAGATTTTGATCATTATGAATAAAACTATACAGTAAGCATTCACATTCACATACAGGTTTTGGTGCAAACATGTTTTCCACTCACTTGGGTAAAGATACTTACTTGGAAATAAATTCAATACACTTGGGAACGGGATTGTTGGATCATATACACAAAAAAAGAAATTTTGCATTCCCAGCAGCAATGAATGAGTTCCTGTTGATCTTGATTCTTGTCAGCATTTGGTATTGTCACTCTTTATGGTTCTAATACTTCTAAGAGGTGTGTAGCAGTATCCCACTGTGGTTTTAATTTGCATTTATCTAATGACAAATGATGTTGAGCATATTTTCATCTGCTAGCTTTATTATTTTCACTTGCCATCATTGTATCTTCTTTGGGGCAGTGTCTGTTCATATACTTTTTTGCCAATTTTTAAATTACATTGTTTTCTTATAAAATTATTTTCAATAAATATTTCCCTATCAATATGGCTTCTTTTTTTGTAAATAAAAAGAAAACGTTTGCATATCTTTTTTACCCGGGGGGAATATATTCCAGTCAATTCTCATTGTTTATGGTAGTTATGTTCCATAAAGGCATCACAAACTCTGAATGAGCAAATGCTGAACCACTGCTCCTAGCAGAAATACGTACATATACATACATACCTCACATAATTTATAATCTTAAATCCTAAAAACAACTCATTCTGACAGATTCTGTTTTATTTTACGGAAGGGAAAAGGAAGTTCTGAAGTGTTAGGTATAGATGGAGGTGGTGCAGTGACAAGTACCAGAGCTGGACTTCAAACACCCTGGGCAAACTGGCCCCAGGGTGGGGCCTCCTCCCACCACACCACCCCCTCCAGTCAGCTCTGCCTCAGCTGGGAAGGTGAGCGCTGAGCAACCCAAATTTTTCACCACTCCAAGCATGTCCACAAATGAGAGTGAGAGAGCTGATTTGGGGGTTACAAATAGATTTTAGCAGTAGGCAAATTCACAGATAAAGAATCTGTGAATAATGAAGATGGACTGTACTTGGGAAGCTTCTGGAAACCAACTCAGTCAAAAGATGCTATAAAGTAGTTTTGACTTAGTGCCTTATCTTGAAGAAGGCATCTACATAGGGGCAAAGTGTGAAAAAACATATACCAACCCCATTCTTGTCCATCTACTTTGCTTCATGGGATTCCACATACTTTGAATTAAAAAACATTTTCTAAATAATGAAAACTATAGTTCACTCTACTGCATACAATGGAGGATCTAATATAAATATGTTCAAGCATTGTATATCTAACAGGCGTCTGGTCCAACGTATCAAAGTTCACACAGATGAAGGGTAAAGACACTCAAAGTGTCACCCACGATCTGCCTCTGTAGTCACGGTCTCCTGTTTAAAGGAATTGCTCCAGCTGTCAGACGTTACCCTCCTGGCTTTCTGAGCCAGGATGCCCCAGATCTTTTCTTTTTCCTACAGCAGACCTACATCTATTAGTGGTGGAGTGACTGGGGATGACTCGAATGCACAGAAGCTGATTGATGGAGCATGGTGCATTCCTTAATTAAGCAGAAGCTACTAATAAAAATGAACTTACCGGATGATTTGTGGGGTCCTGGCCACACAGCCATATGTGCCTCACAGCAGTAGGGAACAGGAGTGGCCCCCAGCTAGTACCAGCTTAGAATGGAGATCATATTTTGCTGTAAAAGGGTGGAAATCTTTGTGGTCCCTTCTGGCTTTGCAGAATGAAAATGGAGAGGACCTGGCATAACAAGTTGCTAGTATTATTTATTAGCCTCTGGCTTAGGGCTCTGGTATTTGCACCTTACTTCTGCCCGTCCCCTCCAGGAAGCCTGGACTGGCTGAAGGAATTCTGCTTAGTTTCCCCGAGTGGGGCTGCATGGAGGGAGTGAGAGGGGCAGGGAGAGTGAGGGTGCCCTTACTTTGCTGCCTTTTGAAGAGTTTCAGCTAATGTATTCCATGGAAAGAGCATTCTGTTTGTCCCGAGACAATTATTATTCCAGAGAAACTCTACAATGTGGTCAGATTACATTAGCCTTCTCTTCTTCAAGGAGCTCCTCCAAGCTCACTTCCTCTATGACACCATCCTAATTAAGTGCCTGCCCGACACAGACATTTGCTCCTCTGGCTAACACCCCGGCTGTCACGAACACGCAGTGCTGATGTCTGGTGTGCTGCCCTCCATTCCTAGCTGTTCTTACTTTCTCTGTTGTCCTATTTGTGGACCAGAGAAGCTCAGCGCCATTCGGGAATCAGTCATCTCCATAGGAAGGTCTTAGACAGTAGGCTCTGGGCATCCATATTGTCAGGCTGAACTTCCCTGAACCCCCTACGTTCCCATTCTAGCCCTTCCCCTTTACCTCTTACTATTGAGCAGCTCTCACCCACTGTACATTTTACTTCTTCTTTATGGTCTCTCTCCCACTAAAATGTAAGCTCTGTGACATCAGGAATTTGGGTTTACTTTCATTTTAACTATATCCCCAGCTTGTAGAACAGTGCCCGGCATAGTAGACAATAAATACCTCTTGAATGTAATTAAAAAAATGTCCTAGAGTAATTTTTCGAAGGCAGAGGATATGTCTATTTAGTTTCACACTATACAAGTTCTTGCCATAAATGGTCTGTTAGCAAATGTCTCCAATGATAAACATGAGGATCTGACTGCCATTTGTGGTGGCTGCCAAATATTTAGAGCAATAGACCTGCTGGTACTGCTCATGTCAGGAAGAACAGACTTTTCTGGTTTGTTTTTTCCTACCCAGATCCTTTCTTCACAGTGAGATCTCCTGCAAAGTCTTCTACTGACTCTCAGATTAAAAGGTGCATGGAAATCAAAGCCCATCAATTTTTTATTCCAACCTTAAGATCAGGCTACCATCTGGCTGCTCAGAGCTCAAAACAGTTGGTGTCTGGAAGAAGTCATGAACCCCCACTTAATGTTAACATTGTTTGGAATAAAACTCCATTATTCCCTCCCTCCCTCCCTCCCTTCCTCCCTCCCTTCCTTCCTTCCCTCTTCTTTCTCCCAGCTCCTTTCCCTTCTTTCTTTCTTTTCCTGTATGTTGGTGGCTAACGAACAATACATATTCATACATGCTGATGAGGTGGTAGATCTGATCTGACATGGCCTCCAAAGAGCAGGCCATTTTCTTTACAAAGGTCACATTTCTTTTAGTGCACCTATAGTGAACTCTCAGATATTTCTGACTTTTGTTGGACTATACTTTTATTATTAAATTTCTTTTGCAAAGGGATCATACAACATGTTTCTTTAGTGTTTATTATAAAAAGGGCACTGTGTTAGGGGCCAGAAAAAGAGTCACATATGATCTTACCCTCTTGATCAAAAATCAAGTATTGAATTTTATTTGAGGCCCAACAAGTATTAAAGAGGGAGACTCAAACAACACTAGTAAAATACTTAGCTTTGAGGGGCTTGTAGTCTTGGTAGGAAGCTGAGAGTTGCATTCAGAGCAAGAAAACAAGAGCAATACCAATTGACTGCTGCAGTTGGGAGGGCTACTATTTGAAGTTCAGGATTTGGAGAAGGGAAAGTGCCTACATGCGTGACACTGCATGCAGGGCCCTTCAGGAGATTTCAAAAAGGATAAAATATGGTCTACGGCATTTACTACCTTATACTCTAAAAAATAAGATGACCTAAGTAGTTGAATTATTTTTGCATAATTTACTCTATAATGCAATGGACAGAAGACATGAATAGATATTTTTTCCAAAGAAGACACGCAGATGGCCAACAGACATGTGGAAAGATGCTCGACATCGCTCCTCATCAGGGAAATACAAACGAAAACTACAATGAGATACCACCTCGCACCAGTCAGAATGGCTAAACTCAACACAGGATACAACAGGTGTTGGCGAGGATGCAGAGAAAGGGAACCTTCTTGAAATTCTCAAGCTACTTTAAATCCATTGTCTCACACTTAACTTGAATTTCTTAAAAGAAGACAGAGAAGAAAGAAAAGGGAAAATGATGAGTAGTACTTCTAGACATGGAAGGTTAGTGTATTTAGATTAAATGAGGTAACGAGGCCACGCAAAGAGAGCTGGAGAATAAACAACGATGGAGAAAAGATACCGGGACCAAAGTGTTAAGACAATGTATTTTTTAGCCATGCACGTACTCCTAGTTAACCAGGCCGACTCATGCTCTAGTTTTATAGGTAGTGTTCACTGCTTTTCATTTTAAACACCACTTTTTCTTATTTTTTCTTCTTTATTATTGAAATGTAATTGGCATACAGGATTATATTAGTTTCAGGTGGACAGCATAGTGATTTGACATTTGTATACATTACGAACTGATCACCACAGTAAGTCCGGTTCCTATCTGTCATCATACAAAGTTAATACAATATTATTGACGGCATTCTCCATGCTCTACATTACATCCCCCTGATTTACTTATAACCTGAAGTTTGTACCTCTTGATCTCCTTTGTCCATTTGGCCCACTGCTCCTCTTTACCCTCCAAACCCCTTTGCTCTGACAACCACCACTTTGTTCTCTCTGGATCGATGAGTCTGGGTTTTTTTTGTTTTGTTTTGTTCACTTGTTTGCTTTGTTTTTTGGATTCTACTTATAAGTGAGAGGATACAGCATTTGTCTTTCTGTCTGACTTGATACATTAGTATAGAGACCCTAAAGACCATCCATATTGGTGCAAATAGCAAGATTTTATTCTTTTTTATGGCTGAGTAGTATATAAACTGCAATGAACATAGAGGTGCATACATCTTTTCAAATTAGTGTTTTCGTTTTCTTTAGACACCCAGAAGTAGAACTGCAGATAGTTCTATTTTTAATTTAGTACAAACTACATATAATTTTCCACAGTGGTTTCACCAATTTATACTTGTACCAATAGTGTATAAGTGTTTCCTTTTGTCCACATCCTCACCAATACTTGTTATTTCTAGTAGTTTTAATAGCCATTTTGACAGGTGCAAGGTGATATTTCATTGTGGTTTTGACATGCATTTCCCTGATGATTAATGATGTCAAGTATCTTTCCATGTGTCTTTGGAAAAATATCTGTAAACATTCTTTCCCTGTTTTTTATTCAGATTATTTTGTTTTGGGCTTATTTTGTTTTGTTTTTGGTTATTCAGTTGTCTGAGTTCTTTACATATTTTGGACATTACCCCTTATCGCATACATGATTTGCTAATATCTTATCCCATTCGGGAGGTTGTCTTATCATTTTGTTGACAGTTTTCTTTACTGTGCAGAAGCTTTGGTTTGAGGTCGTCCCATTTACCTATTTTTGCTTGTGTTGCCCCTGGAGTCAAATGTGTTGCCCTTTGGAGTCAAATCCAAAAAGCATCGCCTAAGACAGATGTCAAGGAGTTACTGCCTATGTTTTCTCCTAGGAATTTTATGGTTTCAGGTCTTACATTCAAGTCTTTAATCCATTTTGAATTAATTTTTGTATATGGTATAAGATAGTGCTCCAGTTTCATTCCAGTTTTCTTAACACCATTTATTGAAGGGACTGTCCTTTCTTCATTGTATATTCTTGCCTACTTTGTCGCAAATTATTTGAACATATATGCATGGGTTCATTTCTGGGCTCTCCATTCTGTTCCACTGATATATATGTCTGTTTTTATGCCCATACCAGACTGTTTTAATTACTATAGCTTTGTAGCACAGTTTGAAATCGGATCATGATACCTCTGGTTTTGTTCTTCTCAAGATTGCTTAGGCTATTTGGGGTTTTTGTAGTTCCACAGAAATTTTAGAATTGTTTGTTCTACTTCTGTGAAAAATGCCATTAGGGAATGCACTGAATCTGTAAACTGATTTGGGTAGTATAACCATTTTAACAATATTAATTCTTTTAATCCAGGAGCACCAGATATCTTTCTATTTATTTGTGTCTTTTTCAATTTCTTTTAGCAGTGTTTGATAGTTTTCAATATACAGGTCTTTCACCTCCTTGGTTAAATTTATTTCAAGGTATTTTATTCTTTTTGATGCAATTGTAAATGGTCTTTTTTTCTTGAATTCTCTTTCTGATAGTTTGTTATTAGTGTATAGAAATGCAACGTTTTTTCATTATTTATTTTGTATGCTGCAGCTTTACTGACTTCATTTATTAGCTCTAACAGTTTTCTGGTTTATGGTTTTCTATATATAGATCAAGTCATCTGCAAATAGTGACAGTTTTACTTCTTCCTTTCTAATTTGGATACCTCTTATTTTTTTGTCCTTGTCTAACTTCTATGGCTAGGACTTCCAATACAATGTTGAATAAAAATGGTGAGAGTGGGCGTCCTTTTCTTGTTCCTAATCTTAGAAGAAAAGTTTTCAGCTTTTCACCATTGAGCATGATATATTATACATGGCCTTTATTATGCTAAGGTATGTTCCCTCACTACCTACTTTGTTGGGAGTTTTTTCTTTTTTTTAATCATAAATGGCTGTCACATCTTGTCAAATGTTTTTGCTGCATTTATTCAGATGATCATGATTTTTATCTTTCATTTTGTTAATATGGCATATCATATTGATTAATTTGCAGATGGTGAACCATCCTTGCATCCCAGGAATAAATCCTACTTGATCATGGTATGGGATCCTTTTAATGTATTGTTGAATTTGGTTGGCTAATATTTTGTGGAGGATTTTTGAATCTATGCTTATCAGGAATATTGGCCTGTAATTTTCTCCTTCCTTCCTTCCTTCCTTCCTTCCTTCCTTCCTTCCTTCCTTCCTTCCTTCCTTCCTTCCCTCCCTCCCTCCCTTCTTCTTCTTCTCTCCCTCACTCTTCCTCCTCCTCTCCCCTCTCCCATCTTTGTGTCTTTGTGTGTGTGTGTGTGTGTGTGTGTGTGTGTGTGTGTGTGTGTGTGTGGTATCTTTGTCTGGTTTTAGTATCAGAGTAATCCAGGGTAATCCTGGTCTTGTAAGGTAAGTATGACAGTGTACCCTCCTCTTCAATTTTCTGGAAGAGTTTGAGAAGAACAGGTATTAAATTTTTGAATGTTTGGTAGAATTCACCAGTGGAACCAACTGGTTCTGGATTTTTGTTTGTTAGATTTTTTGATTACTGATTCAGTCTCCTTACTAGTCATCCTTCTACTCCAATTTTTGTTTATCTTTTCAAAGAAGTAGCTCTTAGTTTCAACCCTCTTTCTTATTTTCAACTGATTGCATTGTTAATTTCTGAAAGGCAGGGACCATAAGAGACTAGCCTATTTCTAATATGATGAATAAGTATGACTCTTCTCACAATTGGGGACCGTCTCTTAAACACAAAGTTGATATTAAAATATGTCACTGGAATATGAAAATAGGGAACTTTTAGGGGTGAAACAGGCTCTAATCTTCAGTAAAACTGGAAAAGTGGGGCCCTGGCCACTGCAGAGGCCCAGGGTAAGTCTATTTCTGCAGAGACCAATTGAGCTCTGATTCTAGAAACTCACCAAGTGTCTTTCTGTTCTTGATGTGGTTTCTCAAGTATACTTGCCATCTATTCATCTGCATGGCAGGGAGATTTCTCAGTACAGGTTAGGAAATTGACTTTTTGCAACAATTCTATCATGTCTGAGTCTGGGCAACATTTAGTTCTCTTTTCCAAGGCTAATTAACCGCAAAGCGCTGAGTCCCACCTTCCTAGAAGGCAAGTCAGGGTGCACGGTGAAAAGATCATGGTCCTTGGAGTTCAGACAGACCTGGATTTGAGGACTGGTTCCCCCACTAATTAGGTATGGCATCTTGAACAAACTGTTTACTTTTATTTGCAAAAATGATTATTAGGAAAATTGAAAGGAAAAAGGCACAAAAAGCATACACCTAAAAGCCTATGTTATTGCAAATAATAAAGGGCAGTTTCCTTATCTCAACAAATATAGGAAACAAGTCTTTTCTGCAAAGGGCTGGATAGTAAATATTTTAGGCTTTGTGGAAGATACAGTCTCTGTCATAAGTACTCATCTCTGCCATTGTCCTGCAAAAGCAGCTGTAGACAATATGTAACTGGAAAAGCTTGACGCATAAAATTCAATTTATAAAAACAGGCAACTGGCCTGACTGGCAAGTAGCACATCTCAAACGAATGAGTACGAGTCACCCAGGGATCCTGTGAAAACGCAGACTCTGTCCTGTAGGTGTACAATCGGGCCTGATTTTGCATCTCTAACAGGCTTCTGGGTGCACTACGGATACACATAGCTAAGGGTAACCCGGGTAACCTTTCCGAACGTCAGCCCACTGTATTTATTTCATTTGACCACTTAGGTAGCGTGCTAAGTCCTTTTGGACTGCTATAACAAAAATACCATATACTGGGTGGTTTAAACAACAAACATTTCTTTCTCATGGTTCTGGAGGCTGGGCAGTCGATGAACAAGGCACTGGCAAATTCAGTGTCTGATGAAGGCCTTCATCCTGGTTCACAGACAGCTTGTCTTCTTGTTGTGTCCTCACGTGGCTGAAAGAATGAAGGAGCTCTCTGGGATCCCTTTTATCAGGGTATTAATCCCCCCAAGGTCCCACCTCCAAATACCATCACACTGGGGATTAAGTTTCAACGTACGGATTTTGGGGGGAACACAAACATTCAGTCGGTAGCAGTGGTCAACTTCTCACAATCTTTCAACTAGCTCATATTAAGATACAGTTACCATTTCTTACTCTATATATCTTTGATGATCCGTACTGATTTGGGTCCTGAACTTTAGTTTTAGTGAGTTTTAATGCTAATTTTACTTAGACTAAGAGCAATTCTTCCCTGGTTAGATTCCGTGTCATTCTCTTTCTCTCATTTTCGTAATAAATGAGCTCTTAACTTAATGGGATTGTTCTGGAATTACACAAACTGGCCATCACATCTCACTTTCCATGGTGATGTTTAATGATACACTCTCCCAGTCTACTCCAGGAGTAATGACTTCCTATGATGGCCTCCTACACCATCATTACTGTAAAAATGCCATTCTATAAAGCCAATGAAGGAAGTACCAATCGGCTGGAAGCAGATGGCAGGTAGTAGATGCTAATTGGCCTTGCCCAATGCTGAGTCAAATCTAGCTGCTCAACTAGGTACTGAATGCCTTGCTCTTTGAGTAGAAAATCTTTCTCTAAGGGCCTGGCAGTGATGGCTTTCAAATTCATTTGGGCTTCCTGTGAGCAGAAGCCTACTTCTGCAGAGGGCCAAAATACCAGCTCAAAACAACTATGTCCTAGCATTTTTCATCCCAAATAATCTCAGCACAATATTCTAAAATTAACCCACCTTCAACCTGAAACTTAGTAACTGAGATGTGACATAAAAATGTTCTGTCTACTAGTAAATATCCTAGTCCTCCTTCACAGCCTAATCTGCTGAGTTTATTTTGGTGGTGGCTTATCTCGTGAGTTTAGGAGTATTACAACAACAAAAAAAAAACAGCATCTTAGTGAGTTCAGATCTAAACTCAAATTATCCAGAAAAATAAAGGAATACACTTTCTGTTTCTTTCTAGGCAAGGAGACTCCGTAAACCTTGATAACATTTTAGTTCTTCATGTTATCAGTTAGCAAATTGTCCTTAAATTGAACCTAAATTCTTCTTGCTGCAAAATAAACCCATCTCCCTTTTAAACAAATTTTTAAACAGCTGCTGAACACTACTTATCCAACAGCAATTAGCCTGAACTAATCTTCAAAGTCTCTTGAGAGGAATTCGTTTTCCAGAGATTTGGGTGGGGATTCTAGGCAAGGTGGAAAGGCCAGAAGGAAGAATGGCTTGAAGAACACTGTGTTTACCAGCTGAATGCAAAGATAAAGATAACTATTGCCTAACTGTCAGAAATATCCAAAAATTGTCCTTGCTTTGTAGGCTGGTGCTTTTTAAACTGTTTGTTGAATTAGTATGGTCTTTAAAGCTTACTTACTTCTGTGCTGCTTAACTAGAAATTTAAATCAGTGTAGCATTTTAGAGCTAGGATTATCTTTGTTCATCTTGCCTTTACCTTAGTTTTATAGGTGAAGATAACTAGGCACAGACAGAGGTCAAATGATGGACAATGAAGGATTAACTAAGGATTGTCTATACTCTGCACATCTCAAATAAATTTTGGGGCCTTGTCAGACTCCTGAGAGGTAACGTACAAGTCCTTGGAACATCTTTCCTGATAAGCCTGTCTTTGTGTATCTGGGGGCTTTGGGTCATGACAGAATCCATGCTAACAATGTGGTTTATGGTGGAGCATTTGGCCCATGTACTACCAAGTTACCTCTGAAGGGGCTGAACACTAACTTCAGCCACATAGGGGGTCAGCCGTGTTTGTGAGATTAACCCCCCAGGAAAGACCTTGGCCTCCTAGACTCAGGTGAGCTTCCTTGGTTTCCTTAAATTGAGTATTGTCACACATTATTCCTGGGAAAAAGAAGTGCTGATTACACTAGGAGAGGACATCGAGAAGCTTACACCTGCTGTCTCTTGGACCCTGACCTATGTTCCTTTTCTGTGGCTAACTTTAATCTGTATCCTTTTGCTGTAATAATGGTAATCATTGAGTATAACAGCTTTGCTGAGTTCTGTGAGTCCTTCTAGCAAATCACTGAGCCCAAGGGTGGTTTTGGGGAATCCCTGAATACAAGAGATTTTTCTAAATTCATAAGTATCTGTGGCAGAATTCGAACAAACCAACTCTTCTCATTTTTTACAACTCCGCATGGTTAATTAGTTACTCATTAATGCATTAGTCCCTGTAGCCAACCATGAAATACATAAAGGGAGTCTATCATTACCAGGAGCTAGAAAAGCAATAGTAACCATGATGAGCTTTCTTGCATACGGAGTTACCAAGTCTACTGTGATCTTCATATTCTCAATGATTTTGATCCTAAAACACCAGTTTTAGTTAGTTGGTTCTTATAGAATTTGTCTGTCTTTTCTTTGGTTTGCCATTGTGAATCTCTTAAAAAATCCATCATAGTCTCCTCTGTATTATAACAATTGTACTGGCTGATTTTAAGTGCTGTATATATGGGAAAATCTGCCATGCATGTTTGCAACCACCTTTCTCCCTACAAGCACTCATGGAAAACTTGTATGCTCAATATACATTTATATGATAAATTAATCAATGTATGAATGAGTAACTGATGAATGGATGAATGTTTGGTAGCATAGAAAAGTGCCATCAAGTTCAAGTTATAATCAAATGGTCTCCAAAGTCTCTGTGGATGAAACACAGGGGATAAACTATTCAATGAATAAAATAAAGGTCTCCAAGGATTTAACAATGAAGATAACAAAGACCTATCCATGCAAAACATTTTCATTAATGAAATATATTTTCACATATTGTATTTTCCAAAATACAATAAATGTGACAGTTTTTTAAAACTATGATCTGTATCTTCCAAAGTGAACATATCTGAAGTCCTCAGCTCCACTGAAGCTCTGTGTAAAACTATCTCAATCCATTGCCACCTTTGTAGGCAAAGAAAATTGAAGAGAGCAGAGTCTCATTTCTGAAACTCACGATCACTCCAGCAAATCAGTCAGGACAAGAACAATATCATACTGTCTGTCCTACTTTGTCTAGCACCAGAAGGGTTGGTTATATTTAGCCAGGAGAAGAAAGCTCAGAATGGTAAAGACAAAGGCTCACTCAGGGACAATTTCAACAAGGAGATGAGGGAGAAGTATTTCTGTGTAAAGAGACAGGACTGTGAAGAGCTGGGTAGATTTGCCAACATTTTATAAATACAAAAGTTTTATCTATTGACCATAAAAATGTAAACATTCTCAAATGATTGGAGCAGATGAGAGAGACAGAAATTCCCAAGTAGTCAGTGTAGTACAAGTATCAGGGAGAATTCCTTTACAGATAAAAGACACTATGCCAAGTACAGGGGTTGCATTCAAGGATGATATCAATTCATTGCCTCTCAGCTCTGTGAATATGGATCCGGGTCCTTCAAACATTTTCCCTTTGTCAACTGGCATGATGTTGGGAGTTGTCAGTAGAGGGCACTAGAGAGACATCAGGATGAAGGGCCTTCCCTCTTGGTTCTAGAGTGTTCAACGGGGCAGGCTGCAGCCTGCTGTGCTGCTTCTCCAGCGTGGCTTGGCCTCTCCAGCACCAGGCTCCTGTGACCCAGCTCCTGCAATGTAGCTTCTCCCGTGCATGACTTGCATTGCACGCAGCCAGGCGTAGCCCCCTCAGCTGGCCGCTTCCCCCAGGAGAACCCCCCTGAGCAGCTGTGCAGCCAAGTGGCTCCAGAGAGACATGTCCTGTGAAGAGCTTTTCCCAGCACCAGACAGGGTAGATTTCTAGCAAGCTCTGCTGGTGCAGCACCAGAGCGCTCTCTCTCCCACTCAGCGAGCCAGAGTCATGCCCTCCACCAGTCCTAGCACACCGGATGCTCTGTATCAGCACCAGGGCTGGTGACTGCTTCTTCTTTCACTACTCCTATTTTTTTTTTTGGTTTTGTTTTTAAGACTTTATTTATTTGAGAGAGAGAGGAGGAGCAGAGGGAGAGGGACAAGCAGGGCTCGATCCCACAACCCAGATATCATGACCTGAGCTAAAATCAAGAGTCAGATGGACACTCAACCGAACCACCCAGGCACCCAGGCTACTCCTATATTCTTTCTGGTTCTCTATATTTCTTATTAGCCAATCCCTTGGCACTCCAACCTTACGTTAGAATTACTAGTTCTTTATATTAAACTTATCTTGTTCAAATTACCATGTGGTTTTGTATCTTGATTGGGCCCTGGCTGGTATAGTCTGGTTTCTGTGAGTCATTACAAAGTAATTTATATCAGTGGGATTAGGGCTTGCATAATTGCTTTTTTCCCCCTATAAAACAAAGCAGCCATGTAATCTGTAATTTATTTTCCCTTTCCAAACCTACTATTAAAAATGCTGCTCTCAATTATAGGTCCAATTTATTGACATATTACTACAGAGCTCTATTCCAAAAACTCCTTCAGATCCATGGCTTTCTCGACACAGAACACCGAAGGCACAATGACTTCAGGGTACAAGCCTCTGTGGAGAGCATTATATCAGAGAGCAGACAGAGCTCTGGGAAAGTGATCTCATTTCCTCCTCCCTTCTTCTTTTAATCACTCTTAGGTCACTAGACAAAGTCTAAAAGAACTTTCCATTGTCCTTTTCCATCTTCTGGCTCCGTGGGGATGCGGGCTTTTCTCAGCAAATATAGAGTAAAATAAAGGTGTCTAAATTCAACCTCTCCAAGGCTAAACATGACAGAGAGATTCAGACATTTGAAAAATCTTCAAATTCCTTGACACCGGTAATAAAGATATGAAGAAGCAGGAATGGCAGAAGTTAATACGGTCACATCCCCAAATGCATCCTATTCGTGGGTTCACAAGACCTCCTGCCTTAGAGACTTCTAAAACAGGCTGAAATGTAGTTACAGGCCAAGAAGGGAGAAACAGACCTCTGCTTAATTTGAAATCTTAAATGGCTTTATACACTGTTAATTTACAAACTGCTATGTGAAAAGTTTATCTTGTTCAATCAGATATCCTTTTAACAATCTAAAGCCCTTTTTAGTGATCTATGAGGAGAAACAATGTCAGCTTTTGGACATAGTCCATAATTTACTACTCTAAAGTATTCTTTTCACATGGTCATATTATAATCATGCTATTTAAGAAATTGTAGAGTATGACATATTTAAATGTTTAAGACCCCAGAAATAAGTAGAAATTTAGGTATATTGCCACATAAAGGCATGAGAATGAATTTGAAGTCAATTTCTTTACTGTTGGAGAGACCAGTACACTAGCTTGCTTGCTTCCTCTCTCTCAATAATCTGGATCGATGCCAGCTTAGACTGATAGTATTTCTGGTATATAACCATGATTTGGCTGCATCTGTTAATAATCAATACAGACTTTGAGTACCTTGAGGGAAGCACATGATATTAGCTTCCCATTGCTGTGTAACAAATTACCACAAACGTAGGGGCTTAAAACAACATCTACTTATTAGCTTGAGGTTCTGTACGTAGAAGCCTGGTACAGTATGCCTGGGTTCGCTCAGGGAATCACAAGGCTGAAATCAGGTGGCGGCTAGCTTTTTCTTCTGGAGTCTCTGGGGGAAGAACCTACTTCCAAGATCCTTATTATTGGCAGGACTTTGTTCCTTGCCGTTGTAGAACTGGGGCCCTGCTTTCCTTGCTGGCTCTAATCTTGGGCCCCTCTCAGTTCCTAGAGGCCACCCACATTTCTCGCCACATGATTCTCACCATTTTCAAACCAGCGATAGTGCATCAAATTCTTCTCATGCTTCAAATCTGATTTAGCTCTTTCTCAGGCAGAGAAAGCTCTGTTTTAAAAGGTTCATGTGATTAGGTCAGGCGAACCAGGGAGAATCTCCCTACTGTACCATAGAACATTACCAAAACCAGCCCATTCACACTCCTGGGAATTATGCAAGGTGTGGAGACCAGGGGAGCAGTAAATTTGGGGGGCTATCTTCAAATTATGCCCACCCAACATATCTAAGATGGAAAAGAATTAGACAAAGTTAATGATTTAGAGTTGCCCCTGTATGAACTGAAGTTCAAAAAAATTGGTGGAGAGATACAATTGAATTAAAAATAAATAGGGGCCTAAATGTAGTAGATTAGGATTGTTAACAAAATGCTGGAATAATAGAACCAGAGGGCACATCCTGGAACAGAAAAGAAGCAAAGTAAGTATGGAATGCATTTATAAAAGGGAAAGAAAAACTGAAAATTCATTAGAGCAAAAGGTGATACTTGGGAACAATAGATTCAATTAAATAAAATATTTGAGTTCCTACTATATGTCAGAAGTAGAAATCAACAGAAGATAAAGTAACAATAATAGTTAACATGTACTGAGTACTTATATGTGCTAGAGCTAGAGTAAATCTGAGTGATTTACACATATTTCTTCATTTAGTATTCAAAACATACTTACAGACTATTATCATTCTTGTTTTGTATTTGTGGAAAGTGAAGTAGAGAGAGATTACCTTGCCCAACATCACCTTATAAAGTGGCCGAGTCAAGAGTGAACCCAGGAAATTAGTCTCTAGTGCCTAGTATATTATTATGTTTCCTGTAAGGAAGGGAATGAGGGAAGCAGGAAGGGAAAATTGCAAGGAGGAAGTTGGAGAAAGATCTAAGGGCAAAAGCAAAGCCTACCTGTTTCCTATCTTTCATAGCAAGAGTGTTAGTGAGTTGATGACCAAGTGTCCTCTCCTCTTGGTAGTTCTTGGATGGGCACCACAAGCTTTTGCCTCTGTGCCTCCATGTTCTAACTAACCTATTCTATGACTGACCTTCCTTCAGACACATCAATACCTTAAACCTTATTTATTACAGAGCAGACTTTCTGGATTAGGAATCCTCCACGTCCCCTGTATTCATTCACTCATTCATTTATTTATTCAACAAATATTTATGAGTGCCTCTTACGTGTCAGATATTGTTAGAGGTGCTGAGATTCAATTAGTGACAATACAGACAAACCCAAGTTTCTAGAAAGCACACATTCTGGTGGTGGAGGGGGGCAATGAGGGGGGAGGGAGATATTCAAGTGAACAAATGCACATCAGGTAGTAACAAGGACTATGAAGAAAATAAAGCAAGGCTGAAGTAATAGTGATTGGAGGGGTAGAGATGTTAGATTTAGTGGTCAGGGAAGGTCTCTCTGATAAAATAGTATTTAAAGTGTGACTTGAATGACCAAGATGGAGCCAGCCTGTAGCTTTGTATATTTCTGTTCTGCTCTGTGTTGGTTTTACAGTTTTATGTATAGGGACAATGTATTGCCTTTCTAATTCTTGTAGGGAGCACCTCACTAAACTCATAACACTAAATGAATCATTAATTTTTTTAAATGAATTTGGATGGCAGAATATCAGTAAACTTAAGGGAAGTTAGGAATCTGAGTGGTACCCCAATGTTCTCTCTCCAAATAAAAATTGCTCCTGAGACCTAATATGTTATATATTATTTTTGTTGGATTTATTTGCAGTCAGTTTTAGATATCTGAGGACAAATGCAAGTCATGGGCAAGCAACGGTTATGTGGCCAGCCACTATAAAATATATTCTTGGTTCAGTTTTATTATTCAAAGAGTATGGGATATAAATATGTTGCTTATTTTCAGAATGAACTCACTGCTTCAGTTCTTCCACATTGTTGCCTTTAATTAGATTTTCTAATCAATCATCTCTGGGTATTGTTCCATGTCCAGAAGTCCATATTAATAAAACGTCTGCTTACTTATAACAATTTGGTGAAAAGTTTAATTCCAGGATGTTAATCCATCTGGCCTTGCCAACTGCCGAACTACAGAAGGATAAGTTGGTGGTAGAGGGAACACCATCTGTTTCTGAGAATTTAGTTGATCTCTGCATGATGAGCATGAAGTCAATAGCAAGACTGAAGAGCCAAGATGAAGAAGAGAAAACTGAAGAGTTTATTGGGCCTTTGTTTCATTCATGAGCACAATTTTCACAAGATGGATCAACATTAAAACCAATGAGCACAAGGTTTACATTATTCAGCTACTCACTTGGAAGAAATCATGTCCACATATTTGTTTTTTTTTCTTTCTCTTTGGCAGCAACCAATTGTTAAAAGAAACTCTATTTGTTCTGCCTAAACATATATTTCTTCAAATGAAGTAACCTGATTATCTATTAGTGTTGAATCAAGAAGGCAACATATAATGTAACTTGAGTCACATGTCTAGGCTAATTAGCTCAGTTGACCATGGTATTTTATCGATGATCCCTAAATCCTAAACTCTACTTTTATATAGTCAAGTTAGTGTTACACAGGAACATTCCATACCCAGAACTCCATCTTTATTCCTAGCTAAGTAGCTGAAAGATGCCATCAAGAGATACAGATGATGCAATCCATCACATTTATTCAAAACAAGTCCTTCTAAGGTCATGTCCTAGTGATGGTGACGTGGTTGAATTGTGACCAGGAAGAGCAGCACGTTACAAAAATCAGTGAGAATGGTTTGGTTTTTGGATAAAACTAAAAGCAACTGAAGGAGTCAGTGATAAGGAAAACCAGTTCAACTGAACATTTTCTAACCATTTGACATGATCTTTCTAGACAGCATTAGAAGCTCAGGACCACGGCTTCTCTGAACTCCCTTTTCCACAAGCTTCTGTGACAGTTAAAAAGATTTCTACTCTTAATCCACTTCTTTTTTTTTTTTTTTCTTTTCATTCTCTTCTCCTATGCTTCTCCCGGCTTTCTGTTCACTTTTAACCACTTTACTGAACTAATCCCCTGTCACTGATTCAGAAATAACTTATATCCTCATTGATGCCTCAATTTATATTTTTGGTTCTGACTTCTCACCAGAACCACAACCTCACAATTTCATTTTCACTTAAATATCATACAGTCACTTCAAAGTAAATATATCTCAGACTGAATCATCTTCCCTCCTAAACCAGGCCCTTTTCTAAGATTTACATGGTGTCAACATTCTCTAAGTCAACAGGACTCTTCATCAGGGGCTCTTACCCACTTCACCAAGGCCTTCTTTTATCCATCCAACCATTCATTTAAGTAATGGCTCTTCCATTCTTTTAAGCAGAGGCATTTGGGCCATCATTCTAAGTAAACAAACTGTTATCACACTGAATTCCAGCCACAAGCAGAGATATTTGATGTGTATCTAGTCTGTGCCACCAGCTCATATAGGGTATATAGGACAAGTGGGGAGGTATTAAGTGTTCTGTTACTGTTTGAAGGCAATTTGACTGTTAAAAAAGTAATCAAACCTAACAAGCATAATTCTTATCTCAGATAGTCACTATATTTGTATGCCCAACTTCTTCACAAAAATTTGCACCTAGAGAAAGAGCCACAAAATTGTATTAATGATTATTCATCCACAAATTTCGATGGTTTTCTGGTGCTGACAGATGGAGAAATATGTACTCTAGGTGGCCTCTCTGAAGTTTGGCAGTAGATATGCATGATCTCATGCAACAAAGATAGAACATTCTCCAGTTCTCTTGGCAGAAGATGATGAGGAGTGTAAAAGGAGATTAAGTTTCTAAGCAATATTTTCTTCTAAAAATCTTCTATAAGTATTCTACAAAGAAGTAGCACTCCTAAATGAAACCTGCCAGGAACTAAAGGTACACGTTGCTATCAAAGAAGCATATTCTAGATTCTAGGTGTTTGACACAGCTTTGAAATCTATGAACTTGAATAACAATGGATAAAAGCTAATTAATCATTTCTTAAACTAAGCCAAACCAAAGTTCTGACATAATGTTTACAGATATCACTCAGTCATTCACTTTTACTGTCTTGTCCTGTTAGTAACTTAGCACTGAGAATCTTGCCAAATATGGGTATTTTGACCCCAATGATCTGCTCAGAAACAGTTCTTTTTAATGGAAGTTGCACTATCAAGGGCACAGTTGACATCCTATATAATTCCCTAATTCAATTTGAAGTAGAGGAAGCACTGACATCAACCTTGGACCAGTACCCAAACTACAGCATGTTCAAATTATTAAAGAGCTTTAATCCATTTCCCATTTCCACCTTCACTGAACTTTATCATATGGAAACCAAAATCCCAAGGATAGTAAATGGGTTCCAACTTACATTCCAATTCAAATGGAACAGTGGCTTCCTGGAGAGCTATATGGAAAAGGATCTTGGGCTCAGGTGAGTAGAAATGAGGATTGTGGTTAGCATTGTCTGCCGTGGACAGATAGTAGTAGAAACAACTAGAGGACAAAGTTCTGGAACTTGAGGGTGTTTAACACAGAGAAAAGAAATCTCAGGTGAGCCATGGTATTTTCCTCAAATGCTTGAAGGACAGCTACATGAAAAACAGAATCAACTTTTTCTAACATACCAAATTAGTATCAGTAAGTGGAATCACAAACTCCACGTAACAAAGAACTTTTAAATAATTAGAAAAGTCCAAAATGGAACCTATGCTCTTGAGAGGGAGAGTCATACCCAAGATGAGAAGTGCTCAAGCAGGGGTATGGATAGTATGGAAAGGATCTCAGCAAGTGTGGGGAATTAGAATAAATGATTTCTTAGGGATCTTACCATATGCCAACAAGCCTCAAATAATGAAAAACATTATCTTTCAGAGGAGGGCTACTTGTGTTGAGATAAAAACAAACAAAGGAAAATGTCCAACTATTTCAGATCAAATATTTAGTACTTCCACTGAATTTCATCCCAATATGAAGCAGCGTCTATACCTTGCACAGTGTTTCAAAAGTTATTTTGTATTTGACATTAAAAAAATGCACTTGAAAATTGGACATCATCTTTTAAAAACCTCAGCATTCAGGATTCTAATGTGGATATACCTGAACTCACAGTCCTTGCCAGAATGCAACTTATCAAAGGCATTTGTGCCATATATTGGAAACCAATTGGTTGCCCGGGAAGGTTAGGTTATTGTCCCATCAGCGATCAGCATCTTTGTCACAGAGCGAAGGAGATGGCGTGAAAATCACACAAGACAGAGATGAAAGCTGTGTAGTCAGAAGAAAAAAGCCTTCTTGATTATGCTGTGGACTTTCTGAAGTCTTTAATTCTCCCTCTAGCCCATCTTCAAACTGGCATGTGGGACGTACGGTAGATGGATGGTGATGCTCATCAGGAGAAGCACACACATATATCTTGTGGGTTGATTTTTTTATTTGCCAGCTCAAGAGGAGCAGGGAGATTTATTTGGAAGGATGGTAATGAAGGTGGGGAGGCACTAGTTAGACTGCAGTTTCTGTTCCCAATATGTTATTCTCACTTTTTTTCTCTTCTTGATGCTGGGTTGCTCTCTTTATTTCCACTTATTTTTCTTTAAAGGGGGGATATTTTGGTATAATAAGCCAGTGGCATGAGAGAGGAGGGTGGTAAAGATGTGGGAATACAGAATCTTTGTGTTGTCATTTTTGCTGAGATATTTCAAATGTTTTAATTACATTCTACATCTTTATTCCACACACACTTACTTATACACAATTACATACTATTTGAAATAATTGTTTTCTTCATCCCCAAATGAGATTTCACGTTTCCCTTTCTTGCTATCTTTCTTTTGCTCTGCTTTACAAGAATGAAATAATTCACTATTAAAAAAAAAAATCACTTTCTTCCTTCATAACAATAGCACAAGGAAATGGGCTGAGTTTGCTGGACCTTATACAGGGGAAGAAATCACCATCACCACCATGATCTGAGCCAAAGAATGGAAATATTCACTAAAAAGAGGGAGTAAATTGATATACTCTTGATTTCCAGAACGCTGTTTCCTACCAAGGAGTAAAGACATGGCCTTTGGAGGCCTGTTAACAACTCTCATCGGCACATCATTCTAATGCAACAACGAATCACCTGAGTTGAAGAGTCATACTAGACCTGAGTCCAATCTCAATTTTGCTCTTTATAGGACCAGTTTAGTTACTTACCCTGTCTTAGTTTTTTCATCTGAGTATGGGTTATGATAAATCCTAACTTCACATGGCTTTGGAAATATTAATCAGAATAATTACGAACCACACCATGCAAATAGTGTTTAATTATTGAATTTACTGATTTTCAAAGTAAATATTGGGTACAAGTCCAGATGGATAAGTACATCCAAATGCTTTCTAAATTCCTAAAATCATATGTAGATGGTCAAAATTTAGTAGAGCAAATTCTTGATTATATAGGTGGTTGTTATTCACTTTCTGATTTACCCTTAAGGTTTATATCTGTCTGCCAAGGTTTGTCTTTTATTTTCCCTATTTCTGCAATAGAATATTATAATAAAAAAATATAGGATCAGGGATTTTGGAATATAAAATGTTATTTTTTACTCATGTTTGTAAAATTCGACTTATAAAAGCCAAAATAAAAATTTAATTATCTATGGGTTTTTTCATTATGAAATTACCCTTACCATTTTGTGTATGTATGAAATCTAAGAGTCGTAATATTGTGGTACAAGAAGTTTCGTGTCAAGAAACAGGTACGTACCAGGGGCGCCTGGGTGGATCAGTGCGTTAAGCATCTGCCTTTGGCTCAGGTCATGATACCAGGGTCCTGGGATGGAGCCCTGCATTGGGCTCCCTGCTCTGCTGGGGGCCTGCTTCTCCCTCTCCCTCTGCTGTCGCTCCCCCTGCTTATGCCCACTCTCTCTCGCTCTCTCTCTCCCCCTGCTTATGCCCACTCTCTCTCGCTCTCTCTCTCCCCCTGCTTATGCCCACTCTCTCTCGCTCTCTCTCTCCCCCTGCTTATGCCCACTCTCTCTCGCTCTCTCTCTCTCGCTCTCTCTCTCCCCCTGCTTATGCCCACTCTCTCTCTCTCTCTCTCCCCCTGCTTATGCCCACTCTCTCTCGCTCTCTCTCTCTCCTCTCTCTCTCTCCCCCTGTCAAATAAACAAATAAATACAATCTTAAAAAAAAAAAAAGAAATAGGTATGCACCAAATTTTCTTTTTTGGGCAGATTGAAATTGTGAATGCATATATCTCTAAAAAATAATGTTATATTATTTATCATGGTTAAGTGTCCAGGGCAGTCCAGAAAAACCTATCCAAATCATATCCTACTTTTTCTAGAAGAGGCATAAAATTTTAGAAATAAATTACCACCTATCATAGTATTTCTACGGGAAAACATGAGTTTGGAGACTCAATGTGGGGAAACAAATTGACCATCCAGCTGCCTCACCCCCATTTTCATTCTAAACGGGGCGGTGGCTACGATGGCCTTTCGTGGCGCCCTAGCAAGAGGAGATTTAAGATAGGAAGGCAGTTCGTGAGAGAGAAGGAAGACAGGGATGACAAGAAGATATAGGTGTGGGAAGCTGGGGCTGTATGTCTTTGTTTCAAGCTGTCACCCCTTTTTCTTCTCAGGTATCCCGAGGGGACTTTGGCAATAAAAATAACAATGATCATTTGTTGAGAGCCTGCTGAATTAGAGGCCCAGTCTTCAGTGTTGTTAACATGCAGTCAATCCTCTTAATAACCCTGAGAGGAAAGTATTATTATTCTAATTCTTATAGATGAGAAAATTGAGGCTTAGGGAGGTTAAGAAATGTTGCCAGGACCATGCACATAGTAAGTGACAGAACCACCTGAATTAGCCACTTCAGTTGCCAAAACTACTAACCAAGGGCAAAGTCCAGCCCCGGTTGTGCTTTGCGTGGTTTTTACAACATTTTTGTAATTGCCTTCTCTTGAGTGAAACCAGCTGGACTTGAGGAGTGGCTGTCATCCTCAAAGAGAATGGGTGCCCTCCAGGGTTTTGGTTTTTGTTTGCCCTACATCCCCTTATGCCCTTACAGAACTATAAATGAAGTCAAACATACATACAGGAAGGTGCACAACCCATAAAAAATACAGCCTTTTGAATGCTCACAAATAAAACAAGCGCATCCATAACCTTAAAGCAAGAAGTAGAACATTCCCAGCACCTGCACTCACAAAAGGCCCCTCGAGTTCCCTTCCGTCACTATGGCCTCATGCCCACCAGGGATTTTGTCTATTTTTTCCACTTTAAATGCATGCATTAATATATCTGAATGTATGTTGTGCGTCTGATGGCTTTTACTCAACATCAATATTTATGAGGCTCTTCTATGTTATTGAGAGGAGGAGGAGGAGTTAATTTTCGTTGTTGTATTCTATATACCACAAATTGATTATACCACAATTTATTATCATTTCTACTACTGGTGGCAATTTGGGTTGTTGCCAATTTTTGGTGGCATTATAGATGGTGGTTCCATTAACATTCTTGTATCTTTCTTTTAATGAGCATATACACACATCTCTTAGACATATACACAGGAGAGGAATAACTGGGTCACAGGACATATACACGTTAAGTTTTTGTGTCTATAGCCAGAAAGTTTTTCCAACATATTGTAACAATTTATATTTCTACTAACTTACTGGATGAGAGTTACAGGAGTGCCATATCATGTTGCCATTCTTTTAAAATTTTACCTATTATAATGAGTATGTACAAGTATCTCAATGTATTTTTTAAAACAGCTTCATTGAGTTAAAATTAACATATCATAAAATTCAACCATTTAAAATATACAATTTGATGGTTTAGGTATATTTACAGAGCTGTTCACCCATCACCATAATCTAATTTTAGAACATTCCATCACTCCAAAAAGAAACCCACAAACATTAGCAGTTGCTCCCTATCCCCACCACAAGACAACCACTAATCTACTTTCTGTCTCTATATGTTTGCCCATTCTGGACCTTTCATATAACTAGAACCACACAACATGTGGTCTTTTGTGACTGGCTTATTTCACCTAAGCATAATGTTTTTGAGGTTTATCCATGCTGGGGTATATATATCAGTACATTATTCCATTTCATTGCCAATAATATTCCTTTGTATGGATGTACCACATTTTGTTTATCCACTCATCAGCAGATGGGAATTTGGGTTGTTTCTGCTTTAGGGCTATGAAAAAGAAGGCTATGAATATTTTGTACATTTTTGTTGGTGAACATATGTACACATTTCTTTTAGATATATATCTAGGAGAGGAAGGGCTAGGTCACAGAATATGCATATGTAAGATTCTAATGGCTATATACAAACAGTTTAATAAAGATATTCTATAAACTTATATTCCTACCAATTTACTGGATGAGAGTTATAGTTACTTGACATTTTGGTATTGCCATTTTTTAAAAGATAAAAGCCCTTGTTTTAAAGAGTAGTTTTAGGTTCAGAGCAAAATTAAGAGGAAGGTACATAAATTTCCCCTATACCCCTTGCCCTTACACAGGCACCCCCCCCATTACCAGCATCCCCCACAAGTGTGGCACATTTGTTATAATTGATGAACCTACACTGATACATCATAATCACCCAAAGTCCTTACTACTATATGTCTTAACTCTTGTAATCCTCCAAGAAATTGTTCTTAACCATTCCCATCCCACTTTAATCCAATTTTCTCACATTTTAGGCATGTAGTAAATTAAAAAGTATATCTTATACTAAATAACCACTCTTCATTTTTAGTTACTCCTCAGATTTGTCATGTCAACTGAATGTAACCCGCTGAGGGTAGCAATTTCATTTTCTGTATACCAAAAAATTTCTGTACTCACATGACTTGTAATAAAGTAACACTCAAAAATAAAAGGTTCCATATTGAATCCTTGTTAAGCAGAGAACCCAGGTTTCAAAAGAATGAGTAAACTATTTAGGCTATAAAAATCACAAAATGATCTTGTATGTGTTCTCTTCTCCCAGTCAGTGATGTTATTAGTTTATAATAGTAAGTATGAGTGAAGGACTACATTTTTTAAGAACTATATTTTTACTTATCTTTCATTCAGTTGGATTATTTTCACATTGAGAGGTGTGAAAATTAATTTCTGCTAGGTAGTTGTAGTTTGGAATTAAATATAAATGCCTTAAAATATATTAAGTAGCACAGATTACTTTCGAGCTGAAAAATAGGTTAACTATGGAACAAAGCAAGCCTACTAAATAATCATTATTAGATTTCATTATAGGATCTTGGGCTTCACTTACAGTTTGTAGGGTCTTACAGTCTCCCTGTATGGCAGCAAATTAACTTCTCAAGTTAACATTAAACACACACTGTATGTTTCCCTTCTATTTGCTTCACTGATTTATTCCAACCAGTATGCATAGTTTCATCATTTCTTAATATCAGGATTCCTTAATGTACAGACACCTGTAGCAAGGACTGCTTAATGCCACAGTGTGCTAATGAGCTGCATTTCACAATCATAAATACAAGTCTGAGAACTATAAACTCAATGTACTGATAAATGACTGTATCTGCTAGTACCAGAAGCAAGGTGATTTCCTCCTCAATGAGTTGAAGTGTTTAGACATGAAAGAGTACTTAGCAACACCCTACTACGCCCTGTGAGGGAGCCTGCTGGGGACACTGAGCTCCAAAAGGAGTAAGCCAAGCATAAGCCACAGACCAAGCTGGGATTTCATTCTATTCTCACAGGAGAATGTTTTGAATTATAAAATGGGAGGACAGATAAGTGTTTTGGTATTGTGTGCTTTTTGTAGGATACAACAAATAATCAGTTACATTTTCAGTCCAAATTAATGCCATTTCTCTCATTTAGAATCTTTCATTGGCAGTGGTAAATAAGAGTTCGCTTATTGTAGAAGAGTTAGGAAGTTTATCATTAAAGATGTAACACAAAAGATGGAATGAGTTGTGGTTTTAGATAAGTTTAAAGACAGATGCTAACTAGAATTTAATTCGTGGAACAAAGACCAACCCAAACTATGTTCACTCACTCACTCATTTTTCAACAAAATTTTATTCTGATGTTTTATGTAGTTTTTTAAAAAATATTATTTTAAATATTCTCTACACCCAACATGGGGCTTGAACTCACCACCTGGAGGTCAAGAATCACATGCTCTTACGACTGAGCCAGACAGGCAGCCCTCTGTAATGGTTTTTTATAATCTGGAACTTGGATCAAGTGAGCTCTACTAGCTCAGCAATTCTGCTGCTTTTAGTCATCATTATGATCTTAGACAAGTTCCACATAAAATTTTGTGATTTTATTAACATCCCACTTTGTTTGAGCCATTTTACAAGAGGAAAAAAGTAAAACGGAAGAGAACATCAGGGCAAAGTTTAAAGAACTGGAGGAAAAAAATGTGACTGAAGGTAAAATTAGCACATAAATGGACACTATGTGGATGTGAGAGGTAGGTCATAAATGTGGGCGACCACAATAAAAAGGGGATACAATCGGTAAGAAAGATTCAGGACTTCCCTAAGATAAGAATGCAATCTTGGGGCACCTGGGTGGCTCAGATGGGTAAGCATCTGCCTTAGGCTCAAGTCATGATCTCCAGGTCCTGAGATCGAGCCCCATGTCAGGCTCCCAGCTCCCTCTCCTTCTCCCCCTGCTTGTGCTCTTTCTCTCTCTCTCAAATAAATAAATAAAATCTTTAAAAAAAAAAAAAAAAACTAAAAAAGAAAAGAATGCAAACTTGACTTTACAACCATAATACTATATTATATAAATAAGGATAATTACTAATTTACAGATATGAAAGATTATTTCCCAGAAGGAACACTTTACCCAAGCATCAATCATAACTTGACCTCAGGATCAACCAACTTAGTGTATATCCAAATGTGTATCCAAAATCATATACAACATAACTATAAATGAGACTAGTTAGAAATAACATTCCACAAAGCATGCATTCAAATGAGCAATGGTGTCATTATAGGCATTATTTTTGGAACTTCCTTAACAACATTTATACAACAGATATTTTACTCTGTGCCAGGTGCTCTGCTAGATGTTGGATAGAGGGCATTTATCATGAGAGACATTAGAGATAGGTGGGCGGGGGGGGGGGAGAAAGACATTACTTGATTAACTGTAAGAAAGTTGATGAGTATTTTGATTTCAGAAGAACTGGAGATCCAACTCTGAATGTCCTCAAGGCGTATTCCTTTAAACATCCACAGTGTTCTTCATGTTTTTAATGGGGATCAACATTCATTCAGAATTGAGTTTGGTAAAAAAGATGGGTAATCAAGTTATCACTTAGTTTTAGTCAGACATTATGTTTAACTTTCTTGAATGGCTCGTATTGGGAATGTAGAAGGAGATTTTATATAAGTTGATGTAGCTAAGTAGTTTTCCAGATGAAACAGATTGCTTTCCTCAGTTATAATTGAGGTGGGGATGGGCAGAGGGAGAGGGAGAAGCAGGCTCCCCACTGAGCAGGGAGCCCACTGGGGCTCCATCCCAGGACCCTGGGATCATGACCTGAGCCAAAGGCAGAGTTTTAACCGACTGAGCCACCCAGGTGCCCCACCAAATTTGGCTCTAAATTAATGTTAACTGTTTTAAAAGTGAATCTGTTTCCTATAAAACTTCACAAATAATAATTCCTTGCATAATGCCTCATTATATTAAACAGTTTTAAAATTCCAGCTTAGACTATCATACAGACAAGGGCAAGGTTATGGACTGAATCATTAGACTTGCCACATAGCTTTGAAGTGGGCAATGTTCAGACTCTTTCTAATACCAGCCAATTGTCTTCCAAGTTTGTGCTGAAGCCAGAATCAATAAATATTCATTCAGCACCTACAAAATACCCAATAGACTGCTAAATGCTATGAAAGATTCAAAGGGTGAGAAGGTGTACTCTAAAATTTCACAATTTAACCAGTCAGATATTTGTTTTTCATTCAGAAGCCACTTAGTAAGTGAATACAATGTACTAGGTACAACCCTAGTACTAGATTACCTTTTCACTCTCTTTGCAACAGAGACCCACAAATGTCTTCTCTATTTGAGGGAGCCCATGTTTCTGGTCCCACACCCATTGGTCTTGTCTGTATGTTGCAAGTTCAACATCCTGAAGGGGTTCTAATTGGTCTGATGGGTCCCTATTTTTCCTAAGGCTAGAGCTCTCACACAAAACCACTTCATACCATTCATATTTCAAACCATTCATCATTCACACTTACATGTTGGTTGCCCTTAACTTGGGTACCCAAACTGGTCTCATCAGTTGTGACTAGGGCGATGGGGTCAGAATATGGCCACTTCAGTGGAGCCATTTATGGCACTTTTGATCACCAGAGGCTGTGGTTGTGACAGACATTCTCAGAGGGAAAAGACCCACTATCCATATACTATGTGTACATAGGTCCACACTGTAATTAATTTATGAGCAGTTGGATATAAAGTATTATAGTTTATTGAATCACTTTAAGAAGTGTGGTTTAAGTGTATTTTCTGTAGGATATATTTTTATTTTACTTTTAGAACTAGAATATTTGAATGAACAAAAGATGTTTCCAATTTCTCCTTTGGACAAATGAGAGAGAAAGAGGGGGCAAGGGAGAGAGAGAGACAGAGAGAGAGAGAGAGAGAGAAAGAGAGAGAGAGAAAAACACTTCAGAGGTTAAGAGACTTGTGTCAAGGTTACTCAATAGCCACAGAAGTAGAATCCAGGATTCTAGGCAGTGGGGGTCTTCTATTCCACACTCACTTCATACCTTAACCTCATTTTTACATTTTGTCTTCTTTTATTTTCTAAAAACAAAAGAGTACAATGAAAGAAGAAAAAGAACCCAGGAACATGAGTTCTCAAATTCTCTATTTATATCTTCCTCACTTAGAGTTAGCTCAGTTAAAAGTCTGGGAGGCTACACTGTGATTTGACTCATGTCTGCTGGAATTATCTTATTCTCTAATCTCTGTTTACACCGCTGCAGATGTTGGTAACCAAAGCTGATCGTGTGTGCCATTAGACACATGGAATGCTCAGCCCACCTGCCTCAGTCATGGAGAAACACAGCAGAATGTCTTCCTATAGGCAAGTGGGTTCTTATATCATCTTTATTCAAAGGACCACAGAGTCAAGAAAAAGATACTAAAGAAATCTTGGGTTTTGTTTCATTTTTTTTTGCCAATTCATTATGACTAAATTGGAAAGGGTTATAAATTCACATAGTGTCAAACTGAGTGACAAGGTTTAAATTATTTCTCTTGTTGAATTAAAAAATTAACCCCCAACAGGTGTATATATAGCTCATATGCTTGATTATTACTTTCTCCTCACACAACTTCTTTTTCCTTACACAGTTGCTAAGACCTTATTTCTTCTGGAGAAAGACAATAGAATTTCACCTGTTCCCTAATTCAGGGGCTAACTAAACTTACGTTTCATTTTAATTTTTTTCTCAGCTATTTGAGTCATTTATAAGCCATGAAAAGGCGGGGGAGTTCACTGGTTTTCATGCATAATTTAATTAAAACTTAACTCATCTGGTCTCAAAATTGAACCACATTTTAGCAGAAAGACAGCCTGGACCAAGGCCCATCACAAAGAAGAATGCGAAAAACTCAAGGAGCACATAATGCAAGAAAACTCACATTGATGTCAGATTAACCAACGCTTTCACCTCATTTTGCTAAGTTTTCTTCACACAAATCCTTAAAGGGACTCTTCTGCCTGGAAAGATGAATGTAGCTAAAAAGACAGCAAAACAATTCATACCCTTGATGCAACATAGTATAATCTCATTTCAACCAAGCTGCCTTTAGGAAAACTATCAAAGGTTACAAAAACGACCAGTTACAAAGGACAATTAAAGAAATTAAAAGGAGTCATATTCTAGTCAGAGAATAGATTTTAAAATATGCGTGTATTTAAAATCTAATTCACTCTCAGCAATTTCAGTAGCAGAAATCTTAGTGTATTAATCAAGATGGGTAGTGTAGGTTCTGTTTATCCGAAACGCAGACATGCTAAGGAAAGAAAGATTAATCTGGTAAAGGCATCACTATTCTAATCGGACTGATGGGAAAACGTAGTATGGGGGTAAGAGGCAATGTAGGGTGAATTATAGTGAAGTGATGAACTACCTTGAAGCTGAAGCAATCAAATAGATAGCTCTAAAAATTACTATGGCATCTTTATTCAACACTTTGGTGTAAGTGTTCCTGTCTTGGCCTTCTTTACAAAGAACAGGAGCACTCTGTTGTATTTGGTGAAATTAAATCTTAATAGGAGAGCTTCAGCTAAGGCTGCTACCCTTCACTTACCAAAATTAAACACTAGACATTAATTTCCTTTCCAAGAAGAGGAGATGACATTTTGATAATATTTTCAATTTACAAAATAGTTAAAAATCCAAGGGAAGCATTAGCAAACATTTTTAAAAATTTCTATCACATATTTCTGTCACATATCTGTGCATTGTGCACACTTTTTAATTAAAAGTAATGTGAAACATTTGTTACTCATCCTTGTCTTCTTTATAAATAATTTAGCAAGTAATTATTTTGTCTTTAGAAAAAAAAGATAATTGTCTCTAAATTATTATGATTGAATAGAATAAAGTCAAGATGTTTTTGTAATTGGTAGAGAAGAGCAATTAGTCCCTACTGGAGTATTTTAACACTTTGCTTTTGTCTGATTTGATATAAATTTTATAAAATGAGACCACAAAGAACTATCACCCGAAAAGGTAAGGCAATCATAATCTCACTATCTAGAGATAACTATCATTAACACTTTGCCTTATAAGAACGTATACATATACATGTAATACACAAGTCAGTGCATGCAAGTGTTTTTATACATACACACACATTATATATGTGTACACACACACACACACACACACACACACACACACACACACACACACACCTTTTTTAAAGGATTCATACTACACAGGTTCTTTTGAATCCAGCCTTCTTTTCTTAGAAATACAGGCATTTTTTCAAATTAATAGGTAAAGATCTATGTTAGCATTTTTAATGTCTTCATAGTATTGCATTTATGTCTTATTTATTTAACTTACCATATACTGAGTATACACATTGTTTTCAACCTTTCACCATTATAAACAGGCTGTATCTTTTCTTTTTATTATGTTCAATTAGCCGACATATAGTACATCATTTTTTGATGTAGTGCTCAACAATTCATTAGTTGTGTATAACACCCAGTGCTCATCACAACACGTGCCCTCCTTAATGCCCATCACTCGGCTACCCCATCCCCCCACCCTCCTCCCCTCTGTAACCCTCAGTTTGTTTCCTGGAGTCCAGAGTCTCATGGTTTGTCTCCCTCTCTGATTTCTTCCACTATATCTTTGAACTAATATCTGAAGTCATACATAAATACGAAAAATTTTATTTCCACTACTGCATACTGTGAATCACAAATACTAGATAAATGTTCCCATATGTAATGGTACTTTATAAACCTTTGAAACCGCAATTCCGCTTAGCACTATGTTTTTCTATTAGCTCAGAATATTTCATATTTCCCTTCCAATATTCCTTTGGAGTAGTTAAGAGGTAGATACTACTATCTACATTTAACACACTGATTTTTGAGTTGAAGCATCCAAAGTTGTAAGTGGGGGAGAAGTGACACTAACACTAAATCTACAGAACAAACATAAGTTGCTTGAATCTACTCTGTGCTCTTTCCAATGGACCAGTGCTTTCCCCTCGCTTCCTGGTGTGGGAGGGTACCGGGGTCTTCCACCCAGTGTGATTTTGAATTCCTGCCTCTTTTCCGTCAACCACAGTGATCTTTGCTGTCTTCATCCGATACCTCCTTTATATTAGGCTGAAAGTGCCAGAATACCTATTAGTCTTACTTTGATTATAATCATGTCCTATTCTAAAACTCAACAATTAAACAGTTTTCACTGAGAGCTCATTTTGTGATCTTGAAGTTTATGTGGGTATCTCTGTTCTTCTCTATACTGTAAACTTTGATAATCAGAGATCCTTGGCACTCTTTATTTGGAATCCCCTAAAGACAACTCATACTTCAAATAACACACATACTGAAAGCAGTTATTTTAAACTATTTTAGCTTTTGGACACTACCAATATTTTTTCATGGCATTATGTAAAACTTTTATTGTATTAATTAACTTAAAGAAAAAGATTACTTCAGATTTTTGTCAATCCTATTTCTTAATGTATTTTGAGTCTGTTTTGGAGAAGAGCTTTGAAAAATAAAATCCATGATTTCTGAATGTTAAAAACCATTAAATTAGAATGAAAAATGGAGTTTTATTATATATAAATATTATATCATGGTTTTAAAAATGCTAAAAAGTTAAAGTCAATCTCATTTGATTTTTTAAAATGTTTTTAATATACTTTTTGAAGTACTTCTTAGCAAAAATGCATACCTTTAGATAATTTGTCCAGCTTTTGAATAAAGTTTTCCGTACTTTGAGAAGAGATCAAATGATGGTAATACAGTTTGGAAATCCTGGGAAGAAAAAGATCAAAGATTACCACAGAGATCTTATTGACTTTGTATTGTTATTATTATTTTATTATAACTTATATCATATTAAATTTATAGATAGATATCTAACCGTACTTCAAATTTCCCATCATATCCTCAAATAAGACAAAATTGGCAGTTAATTTTTATCATTTGAAAGCCAGACATACTGAAGCTTCCTTAGACACATGGCTTGCCATAGCTATGGGTGGTACTATTAAAAACCTCTGAGCAATGCAAAGACCAGACCAGTTCTTCAAGGAACTCACAATCTGTATTTTTTACCTTGACCTATAAGGCCCCCACATAGTTGTGCTTTTGGGTCCTTCTCTGACGTGGCTTATTGGCCTCTACATTTCCCCTCATTTAGTGTTCTTTAGCAACACTTGTTTACTGGACACATTTCCTCTAGTCTTTATACTTACAGATGCTTCCACCTAGACAGTCTTATCTCCACTTATTTCCATGGCTCATTCCCTCCTTTTATGACATCTCTGTTCAAAGAGGCCTTCCCAGACTACCTGTATATACAAAATAGCACTCCTGAAACTTTCTGTCACCTCAACTGGCCTCTATCTTCTTAATTACCACTCCTTGATATTACATGTTTATTTATTTTGTGTCCCACATGAATGTATAAGCTTCATAGGAGTAGGTACTTTGTTTTGTAAAAAATAAAGATTTGTTGACTGCATGAATGAAATGGGAAAGGTGATATACTGTGCTAAGTACCACAGTGTTGTAGCATTCAAAGGAATGCTACAGGAGTTTAGAGGGCAAAAGCATTCTTTTACTCAGTAGCCAGAGAAACCACATTTGACTGAGGACAGAAATGAATACTCTTCATGCTTGGTAAAAAGGCAAATAAATTAAAGAAGTAAAGTACTAAATCAACTAAAGTACAAAGTACTAAAGTACTAAATACTGTAAATAAAATGGTCAGACTAGATAAAATCATATGTGTCTCCTCCTATGGGAGGCCTATCCGTAATGGAGATGATTTGGGACAGTTTTTGTTTTTTTTCCCTTTAAGGAAACCTTGGAAAGCAGGACCTCTACCCTGAGCCCACCTCTTTTAGAGAGTTCATACATTACAAACACACAAAACATAAATGTACTGAAGAACACACAGGTGTCTCTGCCGCCGGCTCTCTACTCTGGCCCAGCAGTGCTCTTAACCCTAAATACCTGCTTTTATGACTGACGCTGTTCAGGCCCCAAGGAGAAGCTCACATCTGTTGCTCTGTGTTAGTGAAATAAAAGTGACTAAGCCCAAGTGACATGAAGGACAGTTACGCTGTAACAGACACTGCTTTCAAGGATGAAAAGAATTTAAGTGACAAAGATGCTTAGATAAAAAAACTAATTAATTTGAATAAAATCATTCCTCTTGGATAGCAGAAATGCAGTAGAACTTCATATGATGAAGGGTTATTTTTCTGTGGTGCCGAACATCCATACTCTTGCTTTCTTTTTAGTCCAAATTGTGATTCTAGAGGTACTCAGGAATTGATACCATATTTACGAGAGTTGCCCTTGACATAGCAGGAATATTTTGCAAGAGTAAACAATTCAAATTACTCTTAAATTTGAATGTATGAAGTTTAGGCATATGTGCGAAGCATGGTAGTGATTTTTTATGTAGGCACTTGATGAACTCAGAAACCTAGAACTGTGAATAGTTTTAGTTTTATAAATACACACAACAATTTAAATTTCAAAAAAGTAAATGAAAAGGTTAATTTTTATCTAAATGATCTTAGTTTAAACTTTTGTTATTTATTAATTATATTTATTCCTCATTTTGACATAATAGATAATTCTAAATAAAATAACTCATTTTTAAGACATGTAAATAAGTTTAAATTTTTGTTTTTTATGTTAATTTACACTTGCTAAAAATGTATTCGAACTGTATATGCTTTAGATTTATATTTTCTTTTAAAATCCAGCTTATATCATTATTGATAATGTAATAAATCAAAATCTTGATTTTAAAAATGTAATTAAAAAACTCAAAAAATAAAAATATAATTAATGATTCTGCTGAAATAAATGCAAGAAAATAAACTATATGGAATACATATTATGCATAATTTATGTGTGTCTTTATTACTCACTCAAACATTATAGACCCACCAATTGGTAACCCAGTCATGGGAACAATTAGTAAATTCTGTTGTCTTTGATATCTTGCCAACTTTCATTCTTAATTTTACATGTAGTTCTTGATGTTGTTATAAAACTATTTTTATTATGGTAAATGAGAGAACATATTTAACAGTTAACTTGATCTGTAACTTTTCAATCTGTCATATGATGCATGGCTTCCATTGTTCTGGCCTTGTGCTCTGTAAATGGTAGAGGTGGGCCTGCTCTTCATATGCTTGGAGGCCTATTCAACGGACCCCCAGCTTCTTCTTCTCTAGACACAGAGTACTCTTCCTCCAAAGGCCTCACTTTCCAGATCCTCTTTGCATCTGTCTTGTAAACCACTTTTATATTCTGAACACCTGTCCAGAAGCAGTTTACTAAACTGATAAAAATGGAAATGGGGTAGTCTGAGCTTTCTTTACCTCTTACATCTCAGTTAGTTGTCCACATTTGACCAAAGTATTCTAGTGCTGATTAGGCTTACTTTATAGCAATTCTTTCCCTTGTTATGTAAGTAATTTTTTGTTTTCTTCACTAATACCCTTAAGAATGTTCCATTCTTTTATTTTTTTTATTGAGGGAAGTTTTCATTTGGTTATTTTCTTTATTCTCTGAACCCTAGACCCCATCTAATCACTGTACTTTTGATAACGGTGGTATGATATAGTGGAAAGGGGTCTGGCCTGGCCTTGGGGCCACTGATTCATTTGTCAAACATGTGCTGGGCCCTACTCCAAGCCCTAGTCTACCCAGAACCAGGTGGGAATCCCTGGACTACCACTTACTAGTGTTTTCAGCTTGGTTGAGGTATTTAAACTACCTGAATTTGTTTACTCATCTGGACTCTAGTTTCCAGTCCAATATGTAAAGAGTTTGGAAGTCATCACTTCCATCATCACAACAGGTAAAAGCTGAACAGATTTCAAATCAACTCTTCTTAGATCCATCAGAAAACTGAGGTCCCAGGGCAAACTTCTGCTCTGAAAATGGGAGAGATAGGCAGATAGTGAGGTTCACAACCTCCTGGGAGCAGAAGCTCAGGAAGAGAAGTGCACTGAAGACAATCTCATAGGAATACCTTCAACTACAATTGACAAATTGCTGGTGGCTCAGTGTGGGCCAGTTGAGAGTTAAGAACTGTGAGGGGCCCCATCACAGAGGGGCTCCCATGCTATCCTGAGTTTTACTAGTAGGAGGCCTACCAGGTTCTCACTGTGAACCTCACTCTTGCTTCCCACAGAGGGAGGGAAAAAGTAGCCATTTGGGAATATTCTCAGAGCTCTCTGTTCTTCTTAATAAGGCATGTCCTCAGTGAAACTATTTTACCAGCCTGGGGGAACATCAAAGCCTGACCAATCTGAGGGAAGAGAAATAAGGCTCCCTAAAAGACTGAGACCTAATCAGAGGACGATGGAACATTTCCCCTCCCCACAATTTACCACCACATCATTAGGTTCCTGTGTAATAACAGGAGATCAAAGCCAAAATAACTGCAAGCCTGAGACCCCATTTAAGAGTCTCTAGGGACACTCAAAGAAAACCAGGGGAGAAGGAAAAGGACACTAAAGAAAATTTTAGCTCTGACACCACAGCTGTAGTCAACAGGGAACAGCCTAATTCCTTGGCAGAAAACATAAAAGCTCACACTAAAGGCCTACGTATTTTAGTTTTTTCCACTTGATATATCATGTCTAGTGTCCAACAAAAAATGACAACTCATGCTAAAAGGCAAACAGCAACACCCACCACAAACCCCAAAAAACTCAAATCTGAAGAGGCAAGGTCAGACATCAGAAACAGACTCAGATATGCAGAAATTTTGGAATTATCAGACTGGGGATTCAACTATGATTAATATGCTAAAGGTGCTAATGTAAAAAAGTGGACAACTTGCAAGAACACATGGGTAATGTAAGCAGAGATGAAAACTAAAAAAGAACCCAAGGAAATACTAAAAATCAAAAACACTATAAGAGACATAAAGAATGGCTTTGATGGATTCAGCAGGAAACTGGACATGGCTGAAGAAAAAATCAGAGAGCTTGAAGATATGTCAGGAGAAATTTCCAAAGCTGAAATTCAAAAAGAAAAGAGAATGAAAAAGATGGAACAGCATATGCCAGATATGGAATAGATATGCAAGAACTGTTGGACAATCATACTAGGTGTAACTTAGGCATACTGGGAATATCAGGAGAAGACATAAAAAAAGGAACAGAAGAAATATTTGAAGTTTTTTCCTAAATTAATGACAGACATGAAACCAGATTCAGAAAGCTCAGAGAACATCAAAAATTTACACCCAAGCATGTCATATTCAAACTGCAGAAAACCATACGAAGAAAAAATATTGAAAAAGCCAAAGGGGAAAAAACCCACCTTCCAGATAGAGGAACAAGGATAAGAATTACATTGGACTTCTCTGAAGAAACCACACAGGCGAGAGTGGAGTGAGAAAGTGTTGAAAGAAAATAATCACCAACCTACAATTCTGTATCCAGAGAAATTATCCTTCAAAAGTAAAGGAGAAACAAAGACTTGCAGACAAACATATATTTTGATAACAAACGAAGAAATATCACAGGTAGCCCTACTATGCAAGAAATGCAATTTCTTTTCTAAAGAAAGAAAACATTAAAGTTATCCGAGAGAAGGAAAACAAAATAGGTTAGAAATGAGGGGCATTAGAGAAGAAATAAATGAAGGTAAAATAAAACCTTTTATTTTCATTTTTCTTAATTACCTTTCAGATAACCATTTTCTTCAAAATAATATTATACATATATAATACATAATAAATACATAATATGTACAATATACATAATAAAACATAATCAGTGACTACAGCTTATGGATGAGGTAAATGAATGACTGCAATATTATAAGGGATCAGGGAGTTGTGAATAATCTGTTATAAGATAGTCGAACTACCTACGAAGCAGTACAGTGTTATTTGAAAGTGGACTTTGATGAGTTATATGTATATTCCAAACTCCAGAGCAAACACACAAAAAAAATTTTTTTAAAGAAGTATAACTGATATGCCAAGAGAGGAGAGAAAATGGAATCATATAAGATGCTGAATAAAACTAGAGAAGCCTGAAAGAGTGGAAAGCAAAAACAAAACAGAAACAAAAGACCAACAGAGAACAACATAATTGATGGAAAACACCTACAAGTAGGGTAGATATTAATTTGACTATATTAGGGCGCCTGGGTGGCTCAGTCGTTAAGCGTCTGCCTTCGGCTCAGGTCATGGTCCCAGGGTCCTGGGATCGAGCCCTGCATTGGGCTCCCTGCTCCATGGGAAGCCTGCTTCTCCCTCTCCCACTCCCCCTGCTTCTGTTCCCTCTCTCACTGTGTCTCTGTCAAATAAATAAAATCTTTAAAAAAAATTAATCTGACTATATTAACAATCACTTTAATTGTGAAAAGTCTAAATACATGAACAAGAGGCAAAGACTGTGGACAAAAACAAGATTCAATTATATGCTGGCTCCATGACACCTGCTTTAAATAAAAATAAAAATATAAGCAGATTAAAAGTAAAGGGATGGAGAAGATATACCATGCTAACATTAACTAAAAGAATGCTGCAGTAACTATACTAATTTCAGACAAAATAGACTTCAGAGTAAATAAATTATCAGGGATAAAGATGGTATTTCACAATAAAGGGGTCAATTCTCAAAGAAGACATAACAATCCCTAATGTGTATGTGCCTAGCTACAGAGCATCAAAATACATGAAGCAAAACTGATAGAACGGCAATGAGAAAAAGTCATTGTAGTAGTTAGAGATCTCAACATCCCTTTCTAAGTAACTGACAGATCCAGCAGGCAGGAAATCAGTAAGTATACAATTGAAAAGAACATCTATCAATCAACTCTAACTGACATTTATAGACAACAATAGCTGACACATTCTTCTCAAGCTCACATGGAACATTCACCAAGGCAGAACACATTCGGGGCCATAAAATACAGCTCAACAAATTCAAAAGAATAAACATCATACAAAGTATACTCCTAGATCACAATGGAGTTAAACTAGAAATCAGTAACAGAAATAGTTGAAAAATCCCCAAATATTTGGAGGTTAAACAAAATACCTCTAGATACATTTGGGTCAAAGAGGAAGCATCAAGAAAAATAAAATATTTCAAACTAAATGAAAATTAAAATACGACTTAGCAAAATTTGTGGGATGCAGCAAAAGGAGTGCCTAGAGGGAAATTTATAGCATTGAATGCATACAGCAGAAACCACTAATTTAAATTTTCACTTTAGGAAACTGGAGAAAGAATAAATCAAATCCAAAGTAAGCAGAAGAAAATAAAATCAGAGCAGAAATCAGTGAAATTGAATACAGGAATTCAATAAAGAAAATCAACAAAACCAAAAGCCAGTTCTTTGAAAAGATCAGTAAAATTGATAAACAGCTAGCCAGGCTAGGAAAAAAGAGGAAAGACACAAATTACTAATACCAGAGATGAGAAATGGACCATCATTACTGATCCCATGGATATGAAAAGGATGATAAAGGAATATTATGAACAACTCTATGATCATAAATTTGATAACTTAGGTGAAATAGACCAATTCCATGAAAGACACAACCTACTAAAATTCACACAAGGAGAAATAGATAACCTGAATAGGCCTATATCTATTTAAAAAATTGAACCAATAATTGTTAATCTTCCCAAACAGGCCCAGATGATTTTACTGATGTAAATTCTACCAAATACGGAAGAAATGATACCAATTCTGTTTACATTATTCCAGAAAATAATAGCACAGGAAGCACTTTTTAACTCATTGTTTCATCATCTATAAAATGGAGATATATGTCTCACAGGGTTGTTGTAAGGATTAACCAGGAAGTCTATTCATATTCTACCTATCATGTTCTTTAAAAATCAAATTAAACAAATTCTACTGGCACCCATGAGAGACGAATTATGGAGCAGTAATGAAGTGAAGTGGGACTCAAAAGATTTTGATGATAACCCCCATCAGTAAAGATATTTTAAGCAAGCACTATTAATATATGTCTAGTTATTTATTTTAAATTTTACATGTGTAATACTGTGATAGCAAAATGACATGTTAAACAGGTATACAAATGAGGTAAAACTCAATATAAATAGAAATTCTAACATGTTCTTCCTTCATTCCTGTGGATCTTCTTGTGTACTTACTTTTGGACTCCTCTAATACAGTGAATGAAGTGTGACTTAATCCTGTGTTATAGTCTCACCTGTGCCTTCCACTAACATTTGAACATCTATAGTGTGTAAGTACTATGCTAGTCAGCTTCCAACTGATGGTAACCAAAACTTAGTTGTGTCTTCCCAGGAGACCTCACAGGCGAGTGGAAGTCAGACAATAGGCATTTACAGTTGTGTAGATAAACATGCATTGACTCTTCAAGTACCTACACTTTCTATCCCCTAAAAGAAAAATTTTCATAAATTCTTTATCATTATTTTTTAAATTTAAAACCCCAAATTCTTAGTTGGCCCTAGCTAACCAGTAACTGCTACCTCTGGTATAGGAAAAGATGAATATGCCATTAAGACAGCTTTGGTTTTGGAGAAAATCTGGTGCTGGTTCTCATTTGTTTAAAATTTGCCTCTGATACATAAAACAGGCCACCCTGCCATGGGAAGCTCTTTATGAGCTCAAGAAAACCACCTGCACAACACTCATGCAGTGTCACTTTTTAAATGTGGGGTGGGGAATTGCTTTTCTGAAAAATAACCTCATCAAGAAAAACACTGGGGACACTAATTCTAAATCCTGCCATAGCCTTTGCTTGCCAAAGCAGACAGCTTTTGCTATTAGGATGCCCAGCCAAACACAAATAATCCACTGTTAAAATGAGCTCCTTGGGACAATTTAGGAGTCTTTGGAAGTGAACGGCTCTTTGAGCTGGAATGCAGCCCAGGTCCATTTTCAAACCCAAGTCAAAATGACAAAGAGCAAATTTCCTGGGCCACTCACCCCCTAAGTGTAAGATTACTTTAGGTTGGCAGCTGGGCTGTTTATCTAGTTATTTAAGGTTTTTCACCAGATACTCACAACTGAGTACTTAAACAATCAGCTTCAATGTTGGTAAGCAGGACAGTGCTGATAACACTGTAGCAAAGAAAACCTCTGAGATTGGAAGGACAAGACAGAAATCAAAGGTTATGCACATACGGTTCAGCTTAAATTAAAAAAAAAAAAAATATTCAAAAAAATACCTCTAAAGCATTGCAAAGATTTTTCTTAGAACTTAAAAAGAAAAGAGAGAGAGAGTGTGGCAAGAACTTTTAGCTGAATACTAAATACTATTTTAACTGAAAATACTTCCTGAATGAGATCACAGTTAAGTCTAGTTTGCACCTGGAATTTTCTATAGTCTTCAAATGAGAGTTCATAGGCAGGTTTAAAAGACAGCCTGGCATTATTCCCGTACAATAAAACTTTGCTCTCATTACATGTGGAAGATGCTATGATGGCATGAGCATTTCTATAGTTTAGACAAAAGAATATGGTTAAATGTTGTAGGAGTTAGTGTCTTCTCCCTGTTCACTCTGTGTTTTCAGGAAAACATCCTAAAGTGTTCTCTATTTGTGTTCTCATTCCCATACCTTTACGATTTATCATGTTACTCTTTCAATTAACCATTTGTGCAGTTTCCCAAAGAAACCATTTTTAGCTGATAACAAGTTCACGATGCATTGTCAGTCTGAACGTGGAAAGGAAACCAAGTTCATTTGCATATTACATTATGCTTAGAGTGTCACTGATGGTATTTGCAAGAGTGCTTTGAAAACTAATAACTTACAACTTCTACTCTGAAGTACTATTGCTTTGGAGCCAAGCTGCCTGGGTTTGAAATCCAGCTTTCTTCTTTTTGAAATTTTTTATTGTTATGTTAATCACCATACATTACATCATTAGTTTTTGATGTACTGTTCCATGATTTACTGTTTGTGCACAACACCCAGTGCTCCATACAGAACGTGCTCTCCCCAATACCCAAAACCAGGCTAACCCATGCCCCCACCTTCCTCCCCTCTAGAAACCTCAGTTTGTTTTTCAGAGTCCATCGTCTCTCATGGTTCGTCTCTCCCTCCGATTTCCCCCGCTTCATTCTTCCCCTCCTGCTATCTTCTTCTTTTTTTTTTTTCTTAACATATATTGCATTATTTGTTTCAGAGGTACAGATCTGTGATTCAACAGTTCTGCACAATTCACAGCGCTCACCATAGCACATACCCTCCCCAATGTCCATCACCCAGCCACCCCATCCCTCCCACCCCCCAACTCCAGCAACCCTCAGTTTGTTTCCTGAGATTAAGAACTCCTCATATCAGTGAGGTCATATGATACATGTCTTTTTCTGATTGACTTATTTCGCTCAGCATAACACCCTCCAGTTCCATCCACGTCACTGCAAATGGCAAGATCTCATTCTTTTTGATGGCTACATAATATTCCATTGTATATATATACCACTTCTTCTTTATCCATTCATCTGTCGATGGACATCTTGGCTCTTTCCACAGTTTGGCTATTGTGGACATTGCTGCTATAAACATCGGGGTGCACGTATCCCTTTGGATCCCTACATTTGTATCTTTGGGGTAAATACCCAGGAGTGCAATAGCTTGATCCTATGGTAGCTCTATTTTCAACTTTTTGAGGAACCTCCATACTGTTTTCCAGGATGGTTGCACCAGCTTGCATTTCCACCAACAGTGTAGGAAGGTTCCCCTTTCTCCGCATCCCCGCCAACATCTGTCATTTCCTGACTTGTTGATTTTAGCCATTCTGACTGGTGTGAGGTGGTATCTCATTGAGGTTTTGATTTGGATTTCCCTGATGCCGAGCGATGTTGAGCACTTTTTCATGTGTCTGTTGGCCATTTGGATGTCTTCTTTGGAAAAATGTCTGTCCATGTCTTCTGCCCATTTCTTGATTGGATTATTTGTTCTTTGGGTGTTGAGTTTGATAAGTTCTTTATAGATTTTGGATACTAGCTCTTTATCTGATGTGTCATTTGCAAATATCTTCTCCCATTCTGTCGGTTGTCTTTTGGTTTTGGTGACTGTTTCTTTCGCTATGCAAAAGCTTTTCATCTTGATGAAATCCCAATAGTTCATTTTTGCCCTTGCTTCCCTTGCCTTTGGCGATGTTTCTAGGAAGAAGTTGCTGCGGCTGAGGTGGAAAGGTTGCTGCCTGTGTTCTCCTTTGGGATTTTGATGGACTCTTGTCTCACGTTTAGGTCTTTCAACCGTTTTGAGTCTATTTTTGTGTGTGGTGTAAGGAAATGGTCGTTTCATTCTTCTGCTTGTGGCTGTCCAATTTTCCCAACACCATTTGTTGAAGAGACTGTTTTTTTCCATTGGACATCCTTTCCTGCTTTGTCAAAGATGAGTTGACCAGAGAGTTGAGGGCCCATTTCTGGGCTCTCTATTCTGTTCCATTGATCTATGTGTCTGTTTTTGTGCCAGTACCATACTGTCTTGATGATGACAGCTTTGTAATAGAGCTGGAAGTCCGGAACTGTGATGCCGCCAGCTTTGCTTTTCTATTTCAACATTCCTCTGGCTATTCGGGGTCTTTTCTGGTTCCACACACATTTTAGGATTATTTGTTCCATTTCTTTGAAAAAAGTGGATGGCATTTAGATGGGGATTGCATTGAATGTGTAGATTACTCTAGGTAGCATTGACATCTTCACAATATTTGTTCTTCCAATCCATGAGCATGGAACATTTTTCCATTTCTTTGTGTCTTCCTCAATTTCTTTCATGAGTATTTTATAGTTTTCTGAGTACAGATCCTTTGCCTCTTTGGTTAGATTTGTTCTTAGGTATCTTATGGTTGTGGGTGCAATTGTAAATGGGATCGACTCCTTAATTTCTCTCTCTTCTGTCTTGTTGCTTCTGTGCATTGATTTTATATCCTGCCACTTTGCTGAATTCCTGTATGAGTTCTAGCAGTTTTGGGGTGGAGTCTTTTGGGTTTTCCACTTAAAGTATCATATCATCTGCATACAGTGAAAGTTTGACTTCTTCTTTGCCGATTTGGATACCTTTGATTTCTTTTTGTTGTCCGATTGCTGTGACTGGGACTTCTAATACTATGTTGAATAGCAGTGGTGAAAGTGGACATCCCTGCCGCGTTCCTGACCTTAGGGGAAAGCTCTCAGTTTTTCCCCATTGAGAATGATATTCGCTGTAGGTTTTTCATAGATGGCTTTTATGATATTGAGGTATGTACCCTCTATCCCTATACTCTGAAGAGTTTTGATCAAGAAAGGATGATGTACTTTGTCAAATACTTTTCCTGCATCTATTGAGAGGATCATATGATTCTTGTTCTTTCTTTTGTTAATGTATTGTATCACGTTGATTGATTTGCGGATGTTGAACCAACCTTGCAGCCCAGGGATAAATCCCACTTGGTCGTGGTGAATAATCCTTTTAATGTTCTGTTGGATCCTATGGGCTAGTATTTTGGTGAGAATTTCTGCATCCATGTTCATCAAGGATATTGGTCTGTAATTCTCCTTTTTGATGGGGTCTTTGTCCGGTTTGGGGATCAAGATAACGGTGGCCTCATAAAACAAGTTTGGAAGTTTTCCTTCCATTCCTATTTTTTGGAACAGTTTCAGAAGAATAGGTATTAATTCTTCTTGAAATGTTTGGTAAAATTCCCCTGGGAAGCCATCTGGCCCTGGGCTTTGGTTTGTTGGGAGATTTTTGATGACTGCTTCAATTTCCTTAGTGGTTATAGATCTGTTCAGGTTTTCTATTTCTTCCTGCTTCAGTTTTGGTAGTTGATACATCTCTAGGAATGCATCCATTTCTTCCAGGTTATCTAATTTGCTGGCATAGAGTTGCTCATAATATGTTCTTAGAATTGTTTGTATTTCTTTGGTGTTGGTTGTGATCTCTCCTCTTTCGTTCATGATTTTGTTGATTTTGGTCATTTCTCTTTTCTTTTTGATAAGTCTGGCCAGGGGTTTATCAATCTTGTTAATTCTTTCAAAGAACCAGCTCCTAGTTATATTGATCTGTTCTACTGTTCTTTTGGTTTCTATTTCATTGACTTCTGCTCTGATCTTTATTATTTCTCTTCTCCTGCTGGGTTTAGGCTTTATTTGCTGTTTTTTCTCTAGCTCCTTTAGGTGTAGGGTTAGGTTGTGTATTTGTTACCTTTCTTGTTTCTTGAAAAAGGCTTGTATTGCTATATACTTTCCTCTTAGGACTGCCTTTGCTGCATCCCAAAGATTTTGAACAGTTGTGTTTTCATTTTCATTGGTTTCCACGAATTTTTTAAATTCTTCTTTAATTTCCTGGTTGACCCATTCATTCTTTAGTAGGATGCTCTTTAGCCTCCATGTATTTGAGTTCTTTCCGACTTTCATCTTGTGATTGTGTTCTAGTTTCAAAGCACTGTGATCTGAAAATATGCAGGGAATAATCCCAATCTTTTGGTACCAGTTGAGACCTGATTTGTGACCTAGGATGTGATCTATTCTGGAGAATGTTCCATGGGCACTAGAGAAGAATGTGTATTCCGCTGCTTTGGGATGGAATGTTCTGAATATGTCTGTGAAGTCCATTTGGTCCAGTGTGTCATTTAAAGTCTTTATTTCCTTGTTGATCTTTTGCTTAGATGATCTGTCCATTTCAATCAGGGGGGTGGTAAAGTCCCCCTCTATTATTGTATTGTTGTCAATGTGTTTCTTTGCTTTTGTTATTTAATTGCCTTATATAATTGGCTGCTCCCATGTTAGGGGCATAGATATTTACAATTGTCAGATCTTCTTGTTGGATAGACTCTTTAAGTAGGATATAGTGTCCTTCCTCATCTCTTATTAGTCTTTGATTTAAAATCTAATTTGTCTGATATAAGGATTGCCACCCCAGCCTTCTTTTGGTGTCCATTAGCATGGTAAATCATTTTCCACCCCCTCACTTTCAATCTGGGGGTGCCTTTGGGTCTAAAATGAGTCTCTTGCAGAGATGGGTCTTGTTTTTTAATCCAATCTGATAGCCTGTGTCTTTTGATTGGGGCATTTAGCCCATTTACATTCAGGGTAACTATTGAAAGATATGAATTTAGTGCCATTGTATTGCCTGTAAGGTGACTGTTACTGTCTATTGTCTGTGTTCCTTTCTGATCTATGCTGTTTTAGGCTCTCTCTTTGCTTAGGGGGCCCCTTTCAGTATTTCTTGGAGGGCTGGTTTTGTGTTTGCAAATTCCTTTAGTTTTTGTTTGTCCTGGAAGCTTTTTATCTCTCCTTCTATTTTCAGTGACAGCTTAGCTGGATATAGTATTCTTGGCTGCATATTTTTCTCGTTTAGTGCTCTGAAGATATCAAGCCAGTCCTTTCTGGCCTGCCAGGTCTCTGTGAATAGGTCTGTTGCCAATCTAATGTTTCTACCACTGTAGGTTACATATCTCTTCTCCCGAGCTGCTTTCAGGATTTTCTCTTTGTCTCTGAGACTCGTAATTTTACTATTAGATGTCGGGGTGTTGACCCATTTTTGATTTTGAGAGGGGTTCTCTGTGCCTCCGGGATTTTGATGCCTGTTTCCTTCCCCACATTAGGGAAGTTCTCTGCTATAATTTGCTCCAATAGACCTTCTGCCCCTCTCTCTCTTTCTTCTTCTTCTGGGATCCCAATTATTCGAATGTTGTTTCATCTTATGGTATCGCTTATCTCTCGAATTCTGCCCTCGTGATCTAGTAGTTGTTTATCTCTCTTTTTCTGAGCTTCTTTACTTTCCATCATTTGGTCTTCTATATCGCTGATTCTCTCTTCTGCCTCATTTATCCTAGCAGTTAGTGCCCCCATTTCTGATTGCACCTCATTAATAGCCTTTTTGATTTCGACTTGGTTAGATTTTAGTTATTTTATTTCTCCAGGAAGGGTGTCTCTAATAACCTCCATGCTTTTTTCAAGCCCGGCTAGTATCTTTAAAATTATGATTCTGAACTCTAGATCCAACATCGTACTAATGTCCATATTGAGTAGGTCCCTGGCAGTCGGTACTACCTCTTGTTCTTTTTGTTGAGGTGATTTTTTCCATCTTGTCATTTGGTCCAGAGGAGAATAGATGAATGAGAGAACAAAATGCTAACAGGGTAACAATGTCCCCAGAAAATATACTCTAAACAAATCAGAAAAGACCTGAAACCAGGGGAAAAGAAAGGGAAAGAAAGAAAGAAAGAAAAAGATAAAAAGAAACAAAAACAGAATAAAACAAACAAAAAAAACCAGAACAAAAAAACCAGAATATGATCAAATATTATCAGGCTGGTGCAGAGATCAGTGCCACACACTAGATTTTGGGTGTAGTTTGCTCTGTTAGAAGAAAGTGTCTCCCAAAATTTTAAAGAAAGAGAAACTTATATATGTACAAAAATAAGGGTTGATACGATGAAGGGATGGAATAGGACTGTAAAGATGAAAATTAAAAAATATTTTATAAAAGGAATCGATAAGAAGTTGTTTGAAAAAAGAACTAAGAGGATTTAAAAAAAAAGGGAGAGAATGTGATCAGGCAGGAGACTAGAACAAAGCCATACACTAGAAATTTAGGGTATATTTTGATCTGTTAGAAGAGACTGTATCTCAAAATTTTAAAGAGGGAACAACTTATATATATATATATATATATATATATATGCCAAAAATAAGGGTAACTACTATGAATGGATAGAATATGACTCTAAAAATGAAAAATAAAAATGTTTTTTAAGAAAGGGATAAGATGTTGGTTGAGAAAGGGAAAAAGAAAAATTCAGAAAAAAAAGAGAGTTAAAAAGAATTAACTTTGAAAGACTAAAGAATCATGGTAAAAAAGCCATTGGATTCTATGTGCAGTATTCCCCTAGCGCTGGCGTTCTGCCGTTCTCATTGATCGGTAAACTTGTTCTTGGCTTGGCGGTTCTTGTTGATCTTCTGGGGGAGGGGCCTGTTGCCGTGGTTTCCAAACGTCTTTGCCAGAGGCGGAATTGCCCCCGCCCTTGCCGCGTCCGGGCTAAGCAATCTGCTCAGGTTTGCTCTCGGAGCTTTTGTTCCCTGCAAGCTTTCAGTACAGCCTTGGAGGACGAGAGTGAAAATGGCGGCCTCCCAAACTCTGCCCCGCAGGAGCCGTGAACTCAGGGCCCCGCTCCTCAGTGCACCCCCAGAGAAAAGCCAGTCAATCACTCCCCTCTCCCCGGTCTCTGGCCGCACTCCGTGCTCACCTAGCCTATGACCGATCGTTTCTATCTCTGGCACCCAACCCTGTGTGGAGTCTCCAAACCCAGCAGATCCCTGCAGTGCGCTCCAGAGCCGCTCCTCCCGGGGGAGGAAGGGGAGTCTCCCCGGATCTGCCGCTTGTTGGGTCCCTGCTGGAGAAGCAGTGGTCCGAGTGGGCCGCGGATCACAGTTTATGGCAACCCCGAGCTGAGAGCCCGCGCCTCGGCTCCGTCTCTGCAGCCGGCTTTCCTGCTCGATACCTGGGAGCTCTGCTGCACTCAGGCACCCCTGGTCTTTCTGTGACCCCGAGGGTCCTGAGACCACACTGTCCTGAGAGGGTTCCACCCCCCACTTAGCCACTGGAGCGACGTCCCTCAGCGGAGCCGACTTCTAAAAGTTCCGATTTTGTGCTCCGCGGCTCTATCACTTGCCAGAAGCAGCCGATGGAGGCCCCCTCCCCCACCTCCTATTATCCCAAATATTGCCTCGGATTCACTTCTCCGCAGGTCCTACCTTCCAGAAAGTGGTCGCTTTTCTGTTCAGACAGTTGTTGCTATTCTTTTCTTCGATTTCTTGTTAAGTTCGTAGATGTTCAGAATGATTTGATCCCTATCCAGCTGAATTCCTGAGACCAGAGGAAATCCAGGTCCCCTACTCCTCCGCCATCTTGCTCCCCCCTCCGAAATCCAGCTTTATTCTTAAGAGTTCTGTGATTCTGGACAACTAATTTAACCTCCGATTCTTGTTTCCTCATTTGAAAGAGATGAAATAACACGAAAATAATAACACTTTACTCATAGGACTGTTACAATGATTATGAGTTCATACACATAAAGCATTTAAAAACAGTGCCTGGCATATAGCAAGGACTTCATAAGTGTAAGCTATTTCCAAACTAAGAAATTGTTAGATACCCTTATGGAGGTGGGAGGGCGGAAGGAATAGTTGTGAGTGAATAATCCTAAATAGCTACTTATTCAAAGGTCATTTATATTTGACTTTGGTATACACATCCCTACTTTTATTTCAGTGTGGGTACATCTGAAATCTAATATTATATATTTGAGTTTCTATTGAATCTTTTCCCATTTTTATATATTTTTCTTCTTATCGGATTTATCTGCTATAGTTTTAATAGTTTTATCTGTTTTCTTTTATTTAGTTCATGCTCCTCTTCCATCTTTATAGTCTTGGTTATAAATGCACAGGTGGGAAATGGCAGGCCAGATATGTAAAAGTGAAGGATAAATAATGGTTTCGTGTTTGACCAGTTCATTGCATTATGGTGTATATGTATTATGGCCACAATCAAAGAGATACAGGATATAAAGATATATCAGAAGGAATAGATCTAGATATAGAAATATATTTGTACATATAAAATGTGGCCTTATCTATTTAATTTCAACTAAAAACAGTAAAAATGTCATCTAAATAAAAGTTACTGAAATGGAACATCCAACTAGATACAATGTTGTAGTTAGAATGATCTGTAGCCTTTTAGTTGGTTTGGTAACAAAGCTAATGATATCAGGGTAAGAGGTTCCAGGAACATTATTTTCATATAGAAAGAGTCCATTTTAAGTAGAGGGGAATGCTATATGAACCTAGCATTAAAGGGAAAGTTCGGGCTTGCCTTTGGTTAGTGTACTGGAAAACGGGCTGCAAAAGTGTTCGGAGAGAATATTGAAATGGCTTAAGGAAAACTCCTTACAGGGGAGCCTGGCGGTGCAGTTGGCTGAATGTCAGACTCTTGGTTTCAGCTCAGGTCCTGATTTCAGGGTTGTGAGATTGAGCCCCGTGTCGGCTCTGTGTTCTGCATGGATTGGGATTCTCTCTCCCTCTCCCTCTGTGAACTAGCCCCCCCGTGCCCCCCCATTCACTCATGCTCTCTCTCAAATAAATAAATTAATTAAAAAAAAAAAGAAAGAAAACCACTTAGAGTGGAGAATAACAACTGAAACCAGGATTGTGACATTCTTAAATACTGCATGTTTCTTAGTAGGAAAGAAACTGAATGCCTTTAGGTAATTTGGTACTTTAAGACAATTCTCAAGAGGGGAAATAACTACTAAAAGACTGGCCACACTATTTTCACAGTTGTATTCCCAAGGTTTAGCACAGTGTATGGTAGGGGCTCGGTAAATATTATTTGGCTGAATGAATGACTGAATGATAATAAACAGACATAGCCTTGGGGAAACCATGAATCTGCTCAAAGTGTGAGCCTTCTGGAACAGCACCTCCTCATCCTCTCATTCAACCCTGTCGCTCTAGAAGCTAAGAGGAGATGGAAACTGTGTGCCCGTTCTCCATCATCAAGAGGGTCCTCCTAAAGTCAGCTACACACTCTGGAATGTTCCATTTTTCAGCTAGTTCCATTTTCCAGCCCACCTCCCTCAGTACCTTCAGGAATCTGAGTCTAAAAGTATTTGAGGGAGAGACAGAAATCAGGAGGGCAGGGAGAAGGAGAGAGAGAGTGAGAGAGAAGGAGGAGGAGGAGGAGGAGAAAAGGAGACAATAAAGTAGAGAAAAAGTGGTAACAGATACTCATCTGTGAGCTCTCTGGCAAACGAACAGGAGGGTGTATTTGTCTTCTATGTCCTATCACCAGCACCATTATAGTGCCTGACCCATCAGGACTCAATAAATCATGATTGAATGGAAATACAGCATTTCTCATTGTGACTCTGTTTTGCAAAGAGGATAATGCCCGGATTCACCAGTAAATACCCAGAGCAATGTGTTCAATGATGACTTCTTTATAAGAACACTAACCATTGATCCTCACTATTCAGATTCCTTATTTGCAAATTTACAAAAATTCATTTGTAACCTCCTAATCAATACCCACAGTGCTTTCAAACTCACTCACAGATATAAGCAGAGTAGCAAAAAAGCTGAGTCACCTGATGTACACATCCCAGCTGAGGCCTGCTTTGGAATTTCAGCTCTTATGCTGCAAACAAGTGTCCCTTTGTGTTCTAATTTTACTACTACCTTTTCCATCTTTTTGTGCTTGTTGTTGGGTGATTTCACTGTTTAAAATGGACCCCAAGCACAGAGCTGCATTGCTGTCTAGTGTTCCTAGGTGCAAGAAGGCTACTATGTTCCTTGAGGAGAAAAGATGTTTGTTAGATAATCTGCATTCAGGCAGGAGTTACAGTGCTATTAGCCAGGAGTTAGATGTTAATGAATCAACAATATATATTTAATGAATTTAAACAGAAACACACATAAAACAATGTTATGTATTGGTTAGTTGATAAAAGTGTTGACCACAGGCTCTCAGGAACCTAACCCTATATTCCCCTTAGGAGCAATGGTTTGGTATTTGCTGACACAGTGTTCATGCTGGCCTTACAGATCATGACCACCTCGAGTACGAGAATCCACTGCATGCCTACTACACAGTCAAGCTCTATCATGATGCACTCACTGTTGCACGGACTTCTATATTCTATAGAATACTACAGATACCATGCCTCTTAGGGCACAAACTATGCTGAATGAATGAGAACATGAATAAAAATATGAACTAAGGGAGTCACAGTATTGTTTACTATTCTTTACAGAATGGGTTGCAAATAACTTTTTGTGACTACTAACCGTATATCAATTATAACCTAACATTTTAGTTTTTTTTTAAAGATTTTATTTATTTATTTGCCAGACAGAGAAAGAGACAGTGAGCACAAGCAGGGGGAGCAGTAGGGAGAGGCAGACAGAGTGGGAGAAGTAGGCTCCCCGCTGAGCAAGGAGGCTGATGCGGGACTCGATCCCAGGACCCTGGGATCATGACCTGAGCTGAAGGCAGACGCCCAACTGAGCCACCCAGGTGTCCCCTGACATTTTAGTTTTAGTTTTATTAAGAGGTTTTCATTTCAGTATAATTTCTCTGAGATTAAAAGTATAAATGAAGCTTAAATGCACAGAATTCTCATAATCCTCTACTAAACCAAGATTTTCATATTATCATCAGGAGTTATCATATTTATTTAATTTCTTTCTGCTCCTTTTAAATAATTGGTTTCACTCTTTCTTCCTTTCTTCCTTTCTTTCAAAAAAAAAAATGTTAAATGACTACTTAGGCCAAGCACTACTCTAGGCTGTGAGGATACAACAATGAATCAGTCAGGCAAAAATTCCTATCTTCATGAAACTTAAATTTCTAGTAACTACAGACAGACAACAAGGAAATAAATCAGTCAGATAAGAAGTGCTATTGAGTAAGGGACAGGCAGAGCTAGGTAGGGAGAGATAAGATGGGGGCTATGTGATCAGGCTCACAGAAATCCCAAAAATGTGGACATGTGGGGAAACCAGAGATAAGGGAACAAACTAGACCACCCTGCCCTAGGCATGTGGGGTGGGTGTCTTTTTTTATGATAATCACCTATGACCAACAAGGAATAACAGGACCTTAAAAAGGAAGTAAGCCATTGAAGGTGTTATCACCAGTCCTTGGTCAATGGTGATTATCAGTATAAATGTTAAAAGGATTTAAGTTCCCTGGTTAGCTTCCTATAAAAGACCAACCCTAAAGGCCCTCATTGGCAACCCTGTCTGGACCCCTCTCACTCTTGAGAGCTTTTTCTGTATCTTCACTTAATAAACTTCTATCACTTTACTCAATCTCCGTTATCTGCAAGATTCATTCTTCAACTCCGTAAGACAGTTCTTCCCCATCACTTCCCTGGTTCTTCCCCATCACTATGAAGGAAAATGAAACAGGGGAGGGAGAAGGGCCGAGGTAGGGCCTGCAGTTTCAAATCACGTGGTCAGGAAAGCCTGCTCTCAGATGACATTTGAGAACGAACTTGAAGGAGATGAGAATGTAACCATGCAAACTAAGAGCATCACTATAACCACCAAATTTGTCACTACAACATTAGTGTCATTTCAAGTAACCCAAATCCACAAGCTACCCTAAAAAGATTGATTTATCTGCCCTAAGACTTTTGGAGGGCAAAATTTTCTGATGTCTGAAAGCCTGTTTGTGCATTTGGCATTAGCAGTACCTAATGTTGGTAAGCATCAAGCAAGTTTTTGTGATGGGATTTATTAGTATTTCTCGGTTAGCTGGAGTGGAGGCCTCTGCCTAACATATCTCGTTCATTCCCTTTTCTCTGTAGGTGGTTAGAAAGGGGCACCTTGGCCTTGTCGTCTATGAACAGAGCTCCATTCATCACTTCTTCAACGGGCACTGCCAAGGCTAATGCTGTCCTCATGCAACATGCATTGACACCTTTCTGGCTCCCCAGGAAGGGGTAGGTGTGCACCAGTCAGCCAGTGCTGGGGCCTAGCCCATAACTTCTAATTCCCACTAGTGCATTGGCATCCCTTAAGTAGCATGGCCCAAGAGAGACATTTGGAGAAATAAAGAGGACTATTAATGGTTACTTCTTTCTTTCATTCAGCCATAAATGGTGTCTAATGTCAAAATGTAATTAGCCAGAAAAATATTCACATAGAAATAATACTTGATGCATTATCTGGGTAAGTGGCTGCTGCAGAATTTTTTTTTTTTTTTTATAGCAATAACTAACTTTAGTCAAGGTTAGGTTTTGTTTTGGTTTTTTTGATTGTGGGCTCCAATGAGAAAACGTGAACCCCCTACAAAAGAAGTAAAGATGCGTCTTCCTCCACTTTCCTTGAAAGTGTTCACATCTAAGTTTTTGTGATGGGATTTATTATTGTTTTTTGGTTAGCTGGAGGGGAGGCCTCTGCATAACATATCTTGTTCATTTTCTATATTACCTACTGAAAATGCAAACACCCCCGAAACAATAAATTGGCTAATTTAAAAGGCATAGCTAACTAAAATAAAGGGCAATTTTCTACTTATTTTAATGGCTTTAAAAGTACAAATCTTACCCTTGGAATCAACTAGTCATCGGATTTTTGCCTTCATAAAAACCAGTCTATCTCCTCCTGTATACCATTTTCATCAAACAGTGTTTTTTTACTTGTTGGTTTACTTTTTCACTGTGAGAATGTCTGTGATAATGTGTGGTATAAAAATCAAGAAATTAGTCTCGCAGCAGGGAGTCTACTAACAACACCATTTTCATCTTACCCTGCAAGCACTGGCAGAAAACATATTAATTGCAGTTTAATTTGTGCAACAAATATTTCATTTTAATTATGCTTAATTTTTGTCAAGCTATAAAAATGTCAATAGTTCTGACACCTTTTTTTTCTTACAAGTTTTTTTAAATGAAAGAATTAAAATCAAGTGCTGTTTCTAAAAGAAATTATGTAAGATTTCTAATTACTGTTTATGTTTTTGAAAAATTGCTAATCTAGAAGCCCCAAAATAACATCTGGGAACATGTGAACTTGAAGCTTTATTACTCAATGTTTATAATTCTTAATAATATACACGCATCATTAATATAATGGAATTCTCACAGGAAGGATTTTTTTTTTTTTTGTAATTATAGGCTATATCAATAACTGTCACTGAATGGTACATTTTCTCTATAAAAGCGCTTTTGTTAATTCCTCTCAGGAAAACTAAGACAAGAATAAGTGAAACTGATTGCAGTTGCTATACTACACCGAAGAAAAGAATATTTATCATTAACAGAAGTAGAAAGAAAAATGTCAAACCACCAAAGTTGAACAGTATTATATTCAGAAAATATTTATTAAGCTCTCACTAGGTGTAAATCCTACCCAAACATTAAGTTCCATGCAAAAAGGCTACCTCCTCCTGGAAATCCTTCTCTCTCCAGATGTAAGTTAGATCTCCCTGCATGCCTATGGTGCATAATTATACCCTTCTCACTCTCACTGCCCTTATTATGTTTTCTGGTTGGTATAACAGTAATTCCTACACATGTTTCATGTCCCCCACTAGATGATAAGGTTCCTGGGGGCAAGATCCAGCCTTCTGTGTTCATATCCTCCATCTATCACATTCAAATATACTTTAAAATGAAAACCTACTGGTATAAAGAAAATGTTCTGTTTTGGGAAATAACACTATTATTTCAAAAGCCTTTATAGACCTGTACTTCAAAATTACTCATCTAGAAGACTTCCAGTTTTAAGATGGCAGAGCAATAAATTTCTTGCCCTATCTTATCCTCTTAGAAATCTGCCCCCAAATACGGAGGATTACAAACATCTGCAAAACTACATCTTCAATGAAACTGGGAGATGGCAGTGACCCCATGTTCAGAAACAGATGAGGAGTGGTACGAGCCCTAAAAAGAACAGAAAACAGAGATACCTTTATGTCTGGATACAAATGAAATTCCACCCTATTCTTCCTTCCAATACCCATATCTGGATTTTGGAATCTTCAGATATCTCAGAAGCCAAAAGTGAGGCACGGGGTTTGGCTGAAAGTCTCTATCAGGAACAGTTCTAAGCTCTCTTCCCAAGTGTCCCCCAGGAACCTCCCTGTTTTTCTCTCCCAGGGTTAGGGGGTCTATTTTCTGAGGGGAAATAAAACAAAAACAAAAACTGGAGACATTAGGCATAGTAGACGTTGAGGGTTAAGGCACTAATTAAGTGAAAATCTTCCCACTGAATGGTGAGAACACCATACTGATCATACCCCAGCTCCATTCCCAACTCCCAGAACACTAGCACATTTGGCAGATTAGGGAATTTTGTTGCGAAACTGAAAGGCTACGAGTAGTGGCCCCTCTATAGAAAGTTACCTTTGAGGTGAAAGCTATCAAATAAGCCTTACTCAGGCACATAATGAGTTCAACTAGCATTTTAGTGTCTCATTTTTAATAATGAACACCCCAAGATTAACAGATGTTTGAGAAAAACCTCCAACCTAAAAGACAAGAGACAGTTATAAATAAGCAAAAAAAAAAAAAAAATTAGATGACTATGAAGCAGAACAAAGTATCATTAAAATCTAAAATATTCTAAGAGACATTAAAATATATATTGCATATATCTTGCATCCATTAAGCAAGTATAGGCTGCTATTTAAAAAAATTAAAAATAAGAAAGAGCTTTACTGAATAATAATACAGAAAAAACAACCTGATAGAAAAACTGGAATTTAACACCAAGGAATGCTCCGTGGAAGTAAAACAAAGGGACAATGAAATGGAACTAGGAGAAAGAAGATTTAAAAAACCAAAAAAAAAAAAAAAAAAAAAACCAACAACAACTTGAGGATCAATGTAGAGAATCTGATCTCTTACTATAGAAACTCCAGAATCTCAGAAAACAAGAAGAAAAGAATTAGGAAATAATGGAAGAAAATTACTCCCAAACAAAATGACAGATACCAGTGGCTTAAAACAGAGTAGAAATAACTTTCAACTGAAAATTCTAGATCTAATTAGTATCAATTACATGTGGGATGGAATTTTCAGAGATAATAATTATACTGAAAGCCTCTTACAGAGTACAGGGAAACTTGACAAGAAGTGTGAAGAAAATCAAGCAAATGGGGATAAATGCAGTCATTAATTCCAGGAAAGAAATTATTACTTTCTTGTATAAAAAGTTATACAAGAAAGAAATATCATCATAGAACACTTCATGGCTTAGTAAGAAACAATCTTTCCACAGTTTAAAAAACAAAACAAAACAAAAAAACCCAATACAGAAAGGCTGAATATTTGTTGACTCGACTTAGAATTACTTCAAGAAAACATGGAGAGGATGTCATAAAAGATCTAAATTCATATTCCCATAGCTGAAAGTCAATAGCTAAACATCTAAAACTGATAAATTAAGAGAAAGCATATTCTTTAGGTAGAATATAAAAGAATTGAAAATGGTGATTTCTGGAAAGGAGGATTGAACATGAAGGATGGGAGAAGAATGGATCACGACTATGCCACTTTACATTCTAAGTCTTTGAACATATTTATTTTTACTATGTACATGTTTTACTTTGATATAAACAAAGTAAATAATTTTAGTGCATCAAAAAGTTTGCTATTCTTAGAATTAAGTTTCCTTTCTACTTGGACTAATTATTTGTCAACTACATTGTTCTCAGTAACTGATGTCCTACTTTTTAAATCATTTATATAAAATACCCAGTTACATTTATCCTAAATACTAAATGTATGGTTTTCCCTATGCTATTTTTAAAGGCCATATTCCCTTTCTGACTATTTTTAACAATGCTTCCCATAAGCAAGTCTATATAATATTATGATACAGAGAAGACAGTCAATGGGAATTAATGTATTTTATAATGCCAACTCCTTTCATAAACTTTTGGAAAATTATATATACATGTACTAGTCTATGTACAATACCTAATGTCTATATTTAAACCAAAATTATTAAAGACAATGTTCTATTTTCTGAACCAGTGTCCTTTTCTCCAACTAAATCAAATTAAGAAAGCAATGTGAATTTCCTCACAAGCTATTTCATACTTGGATGCCCTTGAACTTTACTGAGTCTGAACTAAAAACATGTGTAGGTAAAATACTTTGATATTCAAAATACTAAGGAATGTTTATTTGCTGTTGCCATTCAAAGCACAATTTATTGCAGAACATTTATATATAACTTGTAATTTACTTAAACTTTAAAAATAAAAGGCTGTCAAATTCAAGAACTTATGATACATATAAAAATTTAATCTCAATATTCAATACATTATTTCATTATTATTTTTGAGTAATACAAAAACTAAAGATTGAGAGGATATAAAAATGGAACAATTTAAATAATTACAGCCTCTTGAAACTCTATGGTTAGCATGGACACACAATATGGGAGAAAAATTCTTTTGAATAAAGTTAAATTCAACTGTGTATGTATTGACTTATATCTCCTCTGTTCTGCAAATAAGAACTTATCAGAAACAAAGTAAAAAATAAATATGTCTCACTGTGGTCAATATACAATAACCGCTAATCAGTTGTTATCTTTTTTAAATTGCACTTTTGAAACTAAACCACTAATATAAGTTATATTCTTAGTAAATAAATTACATGAAGTTGATATTTATAAACTTGACAAATTTTGAACTGTTAAGTAGGTTGACCACTTGTATAATTAGCTTAAATTATTATTCTATTTAATAAGACTCTTTTTATAAGAAATATAAAGTAGATTCAATATAAAAAAATAAAACAAGTAGCAAGCATACATAACATTAAGTTGTAAGTAGTTCAGATTTGGCACTGAGGTGAGCAGGCTAAATAGTTTACTGGAGTAGTAAAACATCTTGTAGCCATCAGCAACCTGAAGGTCAATGTGAATTATTTGTAGAAGACACCTCTGATTTTAAGCTTGATAGGTTAAAAGCATTCCAAACAAATCAAAATCTTCCAGAGGTAATTCGTAGGGTCTTTTTAACGAATAAGAACCAGAATGTTCTTCACTTTATTCAGTAAAATTTTGACATGTATATATTCACTTTACTTAAGAAAGGAAAAGTGTAAGAATTATTTTATATTGAAAAGCTACATTAAAACTCTGCCTTATCATGAACATAATATAAATACGGTAGACTGAAATAATTATGAGTTGTAGATTTATTTTATGCAAACATTATTTAGCAATGTAGTTTAGGATATTAATGCATATCACTTGTATATATTTCTTATGTGGATAGATGTTTAGCTAATATAGGTCATGATGTAGGTGTTAGTCATCATTACTGCTATTTCTAGAAACCCATTAGTTTCCAAGAGCCTGGAAATTAATGGTAGAATATTTCAATTGGTTTTGTCTGCTCTACAACTAAGGTTAGAGCTTATCCAAATTTTCAAAAAACTGTTAATGTGATTTAATGGATATTAACCTCACAATGTTCCATAAAGTTCTTATCCATTGTGGGGGGTTAGTTAATTAGCTCGAGGAGGAATTTCCTCTCTATGAAATCTTATATTTAGAGCTCTAAGAAAACTCTTGTCCATCTCCATCATCAATAACACATAAAAGAATTGGCTAAGGATGTGGGGGGTGGAATATCAAACAACTAGTAATGTCTATGTCTTCATGGGTGGAACTAAAAAAGTCATCAAAGAATGATCTCCAATAAATAATCTGGTTCTCAGTTATACCAGTAAGTTTTCTGAAGCTTTCAAATAATAGATCTAATTCTCAATCTAAGTAAATTATTCTGGATCTCCTCCTTACCTATGACCTAATCACAAGTTTTATTTAAAGTTGGATTTCTTTTGGGGTCATTTTTTTTTTTCCAAAAAAAAAAAAAATTCTATCTCTCCAAGAGATTCAGGGTAATAAGGGGAAAACATACCCTTGCTGCACTACAGAAACCAAGCTGTGGGCTGGGCTCTACAGAGGTTCTACACAGATTCACTGCATGCAAGGCCCTTGTGCTAGGCACAGAGGAGTTGCAAGTAAGAGGCAGGACCAGGTTAGAAGTGTAAGTTTTCATCTCTTCCACCAATTATTAGTGCTGGAGAACTACAAAATGAGGGCAAGTGAATTGGGTTGCCTTAGAAGTGGAGCCTGGAAAGAGGTCTGGATCTAAAGAAATAGAAGACCCAAATCCATAGGCTCTCTGTGTGGGTAAACAGTGAATGTGTCTAGTGCTCTTCAGATAGGAGGATAGGAGGAAAAAAATTATACAGGCCCATGGAAGAAAAATCAATTCACATGTTAAAGACATGAAAGCAGACATCTGAAAGTTATAATTTCCAGGAACCTGAAGAAAATGTAAGTGTTAGAGAGTATTTGCCAACTTTAATCAACTCCTAAAAATATGGATTCTATAAAACAGAGCCCATAAAAACAAGGTCAGAGATATTTGGTGAAATAAGTAAATAAACTAAGATCACAGTAGCAGAATTAAAATTCCCTGTAGAGGCAACAACTGGCTACTCAAAGTTGAATGGATGGTAAAGGTTATATTTTAGAATAAAGAAAATAATTCAAAAAAGCAGCATAGCACCCCAACAAACACATACAAAATCAATCAGCTGAAATATTTCTTTCCTAACAGTAATTGATAGAAAGTCACAAAGTAGTATCTCTAAAGTTAAGAGGAAAAGGTTTTGAGCCCAGTACTTTATACACACTCCAGTTGTCACTTACATCTGAAAACAGCAGAAAGGTACTCTTAGATATTGAATTAACTGGGATTAGAATCAGCTGCAACTGATAGAAAGCCCAAATCAATGGTGATTTAAGAAAGAAGTCTATTTCTCTTTTACACAAAAGTCCATGGTTGGTGTGATACTCTACAGGGTAAAGGACCCAGGATTCTTTTACATTATTGCTCTACCTTTTGTGGTCTGCATTGATCCAAGGATTACAATAATTGAAGGTGTCAATCAATCTCTAGCTATGAAATCTCCCATTCTAGACATCCAGAAGGAAGAAATGAGAAGAATGATGTTCATTTTTCTTTAGAAACACCATGGGAGGCTGTCTACCATGGGGCTCTTGAGTTCCTACATATCTTGCTGAATGTGTCAAATCACAAAGTCTTGATCATTCTTTTACTTGTAATAAGGGTCATTTCTCAGTATTGTTTATACAACTGGCACTCCTGAGAAGTGATGTAACACCGCACAATATGTATCACACAGTCCTGCAAAGCACCTGGTCTTCCTCTGGGCAGAGCAGGCTTGCTTACTGCTTCCTATAAACATGGTGAATTTCCTATGTTCAGGGATTCAGAGTTCTCCTCCTAAGGCACATCTGCAAATGCAGGTCCTCCGTGACTCTCTGTATCACTTTGTGAGATTTGAAGGGGACTGGTACAACTAAACTCCTACTGCTTTTGCTCTGAGGAGCAGTCTCCGACCTAGGAGGCTTATGTCTTTTACCAGCATTTATGGCACCGTGTCAGACTAATTTACTAGCTTGTACAGTTCTTTTAACGAGAGTTCTGCTTTTAACTGTCCTTCACCCCATAAGACTTACTTATGTAGGGAAAAATTCTGATAAATAATTCTCGGGAGTTGAACCCACAGTTCTGCTTACATTCCATTTTACAGCACATAGCCACAGGACTATATAACTAGCTTTAAAAGGTGGCTGATAAATGAAGTTTTTATTTCAGGCAGCTAGGTACCCAGGTTCTATTGGAATAGAAGTCAGAGGTTCTATTACTATAGAATATGGATTGGTAAACTATGGCCCACAGGCCCAAGCCAGCCTACTGCCTAATTTGTAAATTAAGTTTCACTGGAACACAGTCATGCCCACTCTTTTATGTATTATCTGTGATTGCTTTGGTGCTATAATGGCCGACTTGACTAGGTTAACATAGGCCATATGGCTCTCAAATCCTAACATATTTACTATCTGGCCCTTTAAGAGAGAGTTTGCTGACCCCCTAGTATAGAAGGGGAAAACCTATATGGAGAGACAGTGAAATCTCTGCTATAGATATCAAGGCCTCAGAAAACGTACTCTCCATGCCCTCCTTTGAATAAAGCCTTCATGTATATCCTATGCGTCAAAGAAATGATTCATTTTAGTATCTCAGGAGAAGAATCAATAATATTAATAAATCTTGAACAAAATAGAAGATTGGAACACTATTAACAAATTTCAAGAGACTGGTAAATACTGTACTCCAAAACTGCAGAAAATATGTTCTTTTTTAATGTACTTGGAACATTTACCAAAATGACCAGATCCTGGGCCATAAATCAACTCTCAATAAATTTAACGAGAATAAAATCACAGAATTTGTTCTTTGACCACAGAAGAATTGGAACTAGTAAATTAATAAAAATATAACTTGGAAATCTTCAAATATTAGAAAATGCAGTAATATACTTCTAAACAAAACATGATTTAAAACAGAAAACATTTTAAGATTTATGATGAAACCTTATGGAATGTCACTAAATCCACGTGTTGAAACTTATAGCCTTATACACACATATTAGAAACAAAGATTGAAAATGAATTATTTAATTATCCATCTCAAGAAGTAACAAAAAAGAACAGCAAATTAAACCCAATAAAGGTGAAGAAGAAAAAAGTAGAGAGCATATATTAATAAGTAGAAAATAACCACTCAACTGAGAAAATCAACAGTCAAAAGTTTTATGAATACTGATGAAATTGAAAAGTCTTAGCAAGATAATAAAACATTTATCAATATCATGAATAAAACAGGTGTCATCACTACATACGCCACAGGCATTAAGTATATAATAAAGGAGATCATGAAAAGTCTTTGCCAGGAAACATGAAAATTTAGAATAATAGGTCAAACTGAAAAAAACACAACCCGGTAGACAAAAAAATAGAAATGTGGATAGTCCTATATAAATTATAAGCACTGAATAAATAAAAACCTACCAAGAAAGAACATCCCAAAACCCAGTGGGCTCACTAGTAAATTCTCCCAAATATTTATGGAAGAAATAACACAATTTTATACAAATTCTTCCAAAAATAGATATAGAGGGACCACTACTCAAATTGTTTATGGGGCCAGCATAACCTTGACATTAAAACCTGACAGAGACTGTATCAGGAAAAAAAAGGAGAGACAAATCTATTTCACAAACATAAGTATAAAAAAATTAAACGAAGTATTAGCAAATTGAATGTGATGACACATAAAAATGATAATATTTCAAGATAAAGTTGAGTTTATGCCAGGAATAGAAGATTGGGTTAACATTAAAAAAAAATCTAACAATATAATTGACTATAATAAAGAAATCATGTGATCATCTTATAGATGGAGAAGACACCTATGATAAAATTTAGTATCTATTATGATTTTATTTATTTTTTAAAGATTTTATTTATTTATTTGACAGAGAGAGACAAAGCGAGAGAAGAACACAAGCAGAGGGAGTGGGAGAGGGAGAAGCAGACTTCCCGCTGAGCAGGGAGGCCGATGCAGGACTCGATCCCAGGATCCCAGGATCATGACCTGAGCCGAAGGCAGTCACTTAACCAACTGAGCCACCCAGGCGCCCCTCTATTATGATTTTAAAAAGTCATCTCTTAAAACAGCAACAAAATGTCTTTAATATGATAAAGTATGATAAGGTATCATGATTATTGAAAAAATAATGTAAGTATTCACTTGATATCAGAAATGACTGAGAAGAAATAAAATTTTATTTTACAGAAAACATGAATTTACATGTAGAGAAATATCTACAGATGTTATTATTGATAAACTTAGCAAAATCACTGAATATAAAGTCAGAAGTGGGAAAAAATAAAGTTTCAAAAGAATACATAAAGTAAAAAAACAGACATACAAAACCCTACAGAGATCCCTAGCCCCTTCCAACATGTGAGTGCACAGCAAGAAGGTAACAGCTATGAACCAGGCAAAATGGCCCTCACCAGAAAGCAACCATGCCAGAGCTTTGATCTTAGACTTGCAGCCTCCAGAACTGTGAGAAATAAATGTCTACTGTTTATAAGTAAAAAAAAAAAGTATGATATCATTTATGTATATTTTAGCTATAAATAATATATATCATGTACCTACCATCAAACTTTAACCAGTATTTTTTGCTGTACTTTATATACCTATGTACTGTATGTATATAGATAGACATATGTAAAATTTTTCATAACTAAGGATTTTATATGATCCTTAGTGAGAAAATAAAGAAACACCAAAATTTATCAAATGTAGTCAAAACTCTTCTCAGAGGCACATTATCATAAATGTTTTCACCATTTCCTCTTGATACCCCCAAATCTTTCCCTTCTTTATCCCTGAAAATAAGAAAGAAAGGTAAGTAACCAAATATATGTAGAGACTTTATATTGCACATTATTTCACTTCTGCATATTGTTTAGTAGATGCTTCATAATAAAAATTGTATGGTTAAGTGCAAAATTCTATCACTTAAACATAAAACAAGTATTCTATTGTCAAAGAATCATGAAAATGCAAAGAAAATGTACTTTAAAAATTAACACATTTTAGGGCACCTGGGTGGCCCAGTCATTAAGTGCCTGCCTTTGACTCAGGTCATGATCCTGGAGTCCCAGGATTGAGTCCCGCATCAGGCTCCCTGCTCAGCGGGAAGCCTGCTTCTCCCTCTCCTACTCTCCCTGCTTGTGTTCCCTCTCTCACTGTCTCTCTGTAAATAAGTAAGTAAAATCGTTAAAAAAAAAATAAGTATCATGGTCAATAGCCCAGACTTTGGCAATGATTAGCATTACTTGTTCTTAATTTGTAATCTATAAAAATGAGAAGAAATGATAGTGATAGAAATGATAACATCTAGGTTAGTTCTAGGGATTAAAAGTGATAAAACACCTAAAGCCCTTCTTAATGCATGTCTGTTTACTAAGAAAAACTTTATCAATAAAAAGGGAAGAACTGAAACATGGACAAACTTTGTTGCTCATACAGCCTGGCTCCAAAGGAAACAATAAGAGACAACATCCAAAAGTGGTTTCTTTTCTTTTCTTTCTTTCTTTTCGTTTATGTTTTTTGTTTTTCTTTTTTTACCATTTTAAAGGACATAACCTATGCAAGTAGAATTTCATACATCTTTTATTGAATTGTCCTACAAATCAAAGCAGTACCCTGAATATTGCAGGTGCTCAATAGTTGCTAGTGATGAATCAACATTAAAAAATGAGATTTAATTGTTAATAGAAATTGCAGTCATGCCTGCAAAATGACTGATTCCCTTTTTTAGAGAAGATAAAAACCTTTATATAGTTGAACTCCAGGTTTATGCAGAGTGATTTAAATGGGAATATACTTCAATATAATTTAATGCTTCAAAATGTTTGGCTCAATGCAAAATGGAGACATCTTATAAAATCGCATTATAATGATAAAAGGAGAGCTATCCTTCCCTGCCAATAAACTACCATCTATGTATTAATTTCACAGAAACTTAGTGGAATTTTAGTCACCTAACCACCACCTATGATTCTCCTATGTTACATTGTACATACATATGAAAAAAATGATATACATGGATATGCTTTATTGCTACCTTTAGCAGGATTGAAACAGTATATCAAATTTTATTTTGGTGGTCTTTTATTAGCTTTCTACCACTTGATCAACTGATATCACTAATAATAAATTTTTTTTTATAAACTAGAGTTTGCAAGTTCTGTCCCGAGACTGTAATATTTCAAAAAACAGTCTAAGCTTTAGGGAAAAAACCAATTACAGAAACAGCATTAAAAATGCCAAGCACCGGGCAGAAGCAATTCTGGATCAGTTTAAAAAAGTGATTGATGAAACTCTAATCCAAGCTGAAGGAACAGTTTCACGACAAGCTGTGACCATTCCACACACTTCATTAGCTGCCATAATTAGCCTGGTGTTTCAATTTGTTAGAACTGGTGGGGACAATTTTCCTCAGAATGCGAACATCAAAAAACAGGGTCCCTCAGACTTCAGAAGAGGCTGATGGGAGGCTTTTCTAGTCTCTGTTAACTAAAAGATTAATTATTGCTGATGGGAGCCTGTGCTGTGATTGTCACTCTGTCTATGTGCATTACTTTTAGCATTAGAAGAAAGATATGGTTGACACTGCACTACTCAATCAAGCAGCTTCACATTAGTGCACAAAGTCGGTTTTAATATCCAGGCTATTTTTGATTGATTTTTCTTCCTGTTTTCTGGGACCAAGATTCACACCTATTTATTTATATCAGAATTTTAAAACAAGTTTCTAACATATTGAGAAGTTTGGTTAATGCACTTTGCCTCAAGTTATAGCTTCCCTTTGTAAAGATCATCAAACGAGTGAGTTCATATATTTCTACGATCATATAGTGGCATCTTCCAAATATGTTTATAAATCTTCTAAGACTATAAATGTTTAAGCAACCTATAAAGCTACATTAATTTTAACTATGTTTATAAATATAATATAAATATAAATATAAACTATAATCTTATCCCTAGATTAAGTGAATATACTCTGATTTCCCACAATGTAAATTCATGAAATTTAATTAGAAGGGACGGTAGGAAAGAAAATCCTATGTCATTTCCTTAGAACAAAAGGAATTTCTTTTAGTCCTTTGGCCACCAGCAAAGCTGATCCAAAATTGATAGTATATATCTATAGACGGTGATACTAAAAATTTCACTGAAGGCTTAATTTTTAATTCCCTTGGAGTTATTACTTATTTGCATTAGGATAGTTATTTTTTAAACCCAAAATTTCCACTTTACATATCTTTTTTAAAAAACTTATCTCTTTGACCTATAATGAATAAACTGAAAGTAGTTTAGTGAGGTATTAATTGTAGTGAAAAAGTTTTAAAATAAAAAAACATAACTACATCAGAGAAAGATGGTTATCTGAATTTCCAGAGGGGATTTTCCATAGGTTCGATTAAAATCAAATCTTTGTTATACCAAACAATTGGGAAAATATATAATATGGAGCAGCAGTGATAGAAAATAAATAATTCTAATTTTTTAGTAATCATATTATAAATAGTGACAAGGAATAGGTGAAATTAATTGTATGGCAATAAGATATTTTAACTTAATACGTCTAAAACATTGTCAATGTAATGTCATTAATATGAAAATATGAATGTTACCTGTTTTTTTGTACTACATCTTTGAAATCCAGTGTGTATTTTACACTTAATAGCACATCTCAGTTCAGACTAGCCACATTTCAAGAGCTCAACAGCTACATAGGTATCACAGCAAACAACACAAATTTAGAGAATGTAGAACTTTCTTTCCCAAAGAGTAGTTTTTCTGCTACTTAGTGAACAGAACAATTCTGGGGTTCTATGGAGTTACATACATAAGATCGTAATACAAACATATGCACTAGCAGTTAAATCAACTTTTACAAAGAGTAAAAGCCTTCTATCTTAATTGACACTGATGAAATCCAAATAGATCATAAGAATCACACACACACACAAAAAGAATCACAACAATCAGTTAAGATAATTTAAGACAAGAAATCAACAGGTCGTGCATGCCACTGAGACTGAATATAGCCACACACAGGGCTAGAAAGGTAGTGCCCATTCCTTGGGCAGGAATGATGGTTAAAACAAAATCCAGCATGCTTCGGTATGGTCCTACCTGTCATTAACACATGGAAATGCTTTTACTATTACTGTCCGTAAACAGCTGCTAACCCACACATTATTTCTACCATTCCTCACAATCCAGTGGTTAAACAGTGACTAAATATCCCAGCAAGGAGCTCTGGGATTATTGTCCATTCTGATTGTTTAGTACCTGTGAAGTAGTTAGTAAATAATATTATCATGCCTATAATATATACGTAATTAGCTGGCCATATTACCACAGTTTGTTATCTGGTAAATCTGTGGTCAATTTCGCCACATTGTTGTTTTTGATCTTTTCATCAAACTGCTTCTTCCTAAAATCTCAGGAAACATGTTCAGAGCCAAGATAGCTAGATTTAGCAGCTCTAAACAGCCATACGAAAGGCATATAGAAACTAATCTCAATTGAGTCTGCCAAGCCATTTGCTATTCAGAAGACATTACAGAGATTATTTCTGTTTGAGTATTGCAGTATGGGGAAGGTTTTACTTCCACAATTTATTTCTACCATTTATCCTTGATTTAATTTTTAAACAGTGGAGGATATACCCAAAGTAACTCTTATAGTTCATACATAATACTCAATGTTGTGTTGAATCATTCATCTTAATAATGTTATAGACAGAGAGAGAATCTTGAGATATAGATTATAAAATAGCACAGAATTTGAATAACTTCTTCAGTAGTGAAGATCCTGCAATTAAAAAATGAAGTAAATAGAGCTGGAACACCTCTGTCCTTTGTGAAAATACTTCATAGAATGTGACTTTTTGTCATAAAAAGTGGGTTGATTTGAGAAGGCTGGAAATTAACCAGACTCTGATTTGCCCCATCCAAGGACTTCTGTCTGGAATCATCTCATAATGCAAATGGAAGAAGCCAGATACCACAGAGGAGAAATCGCAAGGCATAAGACATAAATGTTGATTTGTGACTTAGAACAAAAGAATACTATAGAAGAAATACTTCCTTTTCTCCCAAATAATAGATATTTCCTAACATGTCATAGGGTAAATGACAGAGCCAACATTTTCCTTCAGCATCTGAAAGCAACCAAGTTAAGGATTTGGTCTGGTATATTCCTACTGACAGCATGATAGAAAAAATCCTATTTTGTGAGCCCCTTTTGGAAAATACACAGATTCTCTCTTACTGTCTTCAAAATGGTTTAACAGTTTTACTGCTGAGCATAACTTCGGTTGGAAGGAAACTCTTCAAATTTCATGACTAGGTGTAGTATCTGCAATCTTTGGGAAAACATCTGGTTTTGCTGTTTGATGAAAAACAGTTCCACATACCATCCCGATCACCTCTTTCAACATAAGCATGAATTACTGCCAAAGATGCTGCCCCAAAACCCTGAATCCTGATGCATGCATATTCCTGTAGTCAAGTTTAGAGCCAGAGCCTTTTACAGGACATTTTTATGAGAAGAGGAGAACAGAATGTGAAATGAAAAGTCTTGAAGATAAGGATTCAACTTTAAGTAGAGGTTTAAAAATACTTGAAAGAAATAGGACGTCATGGTCAGAAGAATATAAGGAGTTCACTCATGGGTTGGATTACTTAGGTAATTTTATTATTATTCTTCAACTCACTACAGCTATATTATACATGGGGCTGTAAAGTCATGCATTCTTTTGAGAAAGCTTTCCCTCTGGAAAATAAGATTAGAAGAAGATAATTATGCCAACTCTCTAATTCTGGAGGAAATGCTTTTGCAAGCTGAAGTGGAAAATGACCATTTGTTTATTTCTGTATAGGCAGAAATCTCTGAACACCTAGAAAACATCACAAATCTCTGTTCAAATTCATTTCTGCTTCAATGTCCCTAAAATGGATACATGGATTCATAATTTTAGCTGTCACAGACTCTATAATAATGCTGACTCCAAAACACATAACCTTAAAGGCTTATGGACAAAAGATATGAAATGACATGACTTCAATCTAGAGATTTCTTGAAAAACTTTTTTATTCGTTTACTCCAATCTTTGCTCTCTGACAAAGCAGGTTGCTGGAGTTTTGGTTCCATCTGACACTGCATATGCAGGTAAGTTATTATTTTTAACATTTGTTGTCATTAGAAAAACTGAAATAAAATTAACATCAGAGAAGTGCATTGCCACATCAAAAGGCTACCCCAACATTTCAACTTTTTATTCAACTGAAACCATGGTAGTGTTTTCATTGAAATTCATTTTTATACAATTTTATTTCTTTACTTGCAAAATTTGGATTCATTTCCACATTTTCATAAAGTAGGCATTTGAGAGTAATAATTGTAAACAAATACTAAAAAACCTATTGTTTTATTTGTTTGGTGAAGGAAATTAGTTTCCAATAAAATTAAATTGATGGCATATAAATTTTGTGTTCTTTTTTGTATTTGCACTTTATTTTTAGACAGAAGGCCCATAGCTTCAATTATATATCTAAAGAGTCAGATGTCAAAAAAAAGTATCAAAGTATTAATGTAAAGTCTTAACATTATTTCTAAAGAAAATCGCCATCTCCTGATTTAAACTGAAAACCCACTTTGCCTGCCTTTAAATCAAACTTCCCATATAAAATAAGTAGAAGAAAGCTAGTGACTTGATTTTTATTAGTGATCTAGTGAGTCTACGAGAATGGACAGCTCTTGTGTACTGAACTCCAGGTCCACACCAGGTAACATGCACTTGTAATGGAAGTATACTTAACAATTATACTTCCATAGAGAAAACAATCATAGTGTGGAATATCACTTTTATGTGTAAGTTTCAACATGAGAAAGCTGGTTCTTCAGTTACTTCCCCTTTCCTCCCCACCCAGGGATGTCTTTCCTGTATGTGGGTGTGTGTTCATAGTTGTGAAAGAAAGGAATTGTGCACTTAATGGGGCAAAGACACACTCTGAGTAAGTGAACCATACATACTTCAGGCAACATGTTCTGGAGATAACAAACTTTTTGACTATAATTTTTAAAAACAAAACCAAGAAGACACATAAATAGCCAACAGACACATGAAAAGATGCTCAACATCACCCATCATCAGGGAAATGTAAAATAAAACCACAATGAGATATCACCTTACACCTCTCAGAATAGCTAGAATCAAAAAGATAAGAAATAACAAGTGTTGCTGAGGATGTGGAGAAAAAGGGACCCTCACGCACTCTTGGTGGGAATGCAAACTGGTGCAACCACTGTGGAAAACAGTATGGAGATTCCTCAAAAAAATAAAAACAGAATTACCATATTATCCAGTAATTCCACTACTGGGTATTTACCTAAAGAAAACAAAACACTAATTCTAAAAGATATGCGCCTCTATGTTTATTGCAGCATTATTTACAATAGTCAAGATATGGAAGCAATCCACGTGTCCATCTGCATATATACACAATGCATATTACTCAGCCATAAAAAAGAAAAAGAGATCTTGCCACTTGCAACAACATGGATGGTCCTGGAGGGTATAATGCTAAGTGAAATAAGTTAGACAGAGAAAGACATTCATATGTGGAATTTAAGGAAGAAAACGAATGCACAAAGAGAAAAAGGAGACAAATCAAAAACAGACTCTTAAATACAGAGAATAAAACTGCTGGTTGCCAGAAGGGTGGTGAGTGGGGGGAATGGGTGAAATAGACAAAGTGCCTATCCTGAGGAGCACTGAGTAATGCATAGAACTGTTGAATCATTATACTGTACACCTGAAACTAACATAACACTGTATGTTAATTATATTTTAATAAAAAATCAATTACAAAATAAAACTAAGCACATTGTCATCCCCTCTGAGGTCACGCTATATAACAATAATAATGATTATTTATACCAAAAAATTTTTAACATTTGAAAAAAAAATGGCTTTCTTTGCTTTGACACAGCTGACTCTACTGAGGCTGTACCATAAGTCATATTGTACTTTAGAAAGAAGTTTCTTTGAAAGTGAACTTTATTTTTATGTTACCATGGTATCAAAAATCAACCTTAAAGCTACCATTGATTATTTTAATGCTACTAAGCCATAACTTTATACTAACCTAGTAGCTATATTCTAAGATGAATTTCTTCATAGAATACCAAATACTTAACATTTGATACCTGAAAATCTCCCAATCTGACAGATTCATGCAACTTGAGACCCTTTTATATTGTAAGCATTTATGTCTATTATAGGTAAGTAAGATGAGAGTCAAAGTTAAAGCAAGGAAATTTTATCAGTAATGTTTTGGGGTAAAAAGAAAAAGTATATATTACCCGTGAATATATCTAATACATTCTATCATCTTTTTTTTTTCTGATATATTTTTAGAATTTTCACTCTACCTTGATATTTAGGAAATGCTAGCCACAAATATGGAAACATACTTTAAAAACAAAACATACACTTTACATATATAGTATTTTATAACTCCTCAATTAATGCTATTAGAATTAGAAAGTACATTAATACTTGCAAATTAGATTGCTTCTATCTTTTGGACATTATTTATGTATATTACATGTCAAAACTAAAATGACAGATGATTTCTGAATTCAATTAGAAAAACAATATGCATGTCTCAAAAATCAGAGATAAAGTAAGCAAAGCTTCAGATTCAAACAGTATGGTTCCAAATTCCATGTATTTCTTTTAAAAATAGTATTTTGAAGAAAATGCTTTAGCCTTTTTTTTAATGGTTTATAGGTATTAGCAATATAAATGAATTTCTACTGAAAATGTTGACAAATAAAATGGAAGTAATTTTCTTAATACAAGCATGACATAAAAGTGAAGGAAAAAAGTATATGGCAAATGCTATTTGCCATTCATTATTGCTATAATAAATGTCATCCTGATATATGGCATCAGGCTGGTAAGCTGTAAAGAAATTTGGGCAGACAGGCTCAGTCTTCCAATGACAAATAATTAGATGCATTAACAAAAAGTACTCTGAAAAATGTATAATAAAACATTGAATAAATGCACAGAAATGATATTTACCATGAGAAAATTTAATTTTGGCCTAGAATGGGGTTTTTATATTAAGGTTTGATTTTTAAAATACTACACTTGCCAGTCATACAGAACTTCACGTGGGAGAGGGAGGAAAGTAGTTTGTCTCCCTAGGATTTGGCACAAGTGAGGGTGCAGGTGGAAGGGATTCAGAAGACAACAGGGGTCGTGGAGTACCTTAAGTGTTCTGTCTTGGGCATAAGTGTGAGCTGTCTCTGGAATAAGCAAAGACAAAAAACAGCTGAAGGAGTAATAGAGCAACTTTTTTTCTAATGTTGCTTACAGGCAAGTTACATGATTAAATGAAGAAGGTAAGGAAAGCAAGACATTTATAATACAACAGACAAATGACAATGCATTGCTAGTTAGACAGCATAATAAGTACCATCTAATTTTCTCTTCGAAATCTATTTATTCTTCAAAGCCTTAGATCATCATCAAGGGACCACATTTTCCAACTGAGGAATTACAGAGGAAGAAAATTAGATTTTATTAAATATTCCAATTGTGAGCAAAATCTTTGCAAATAGCTCTTGGAATAGATTTAATAAAAAAGTAAGGTCAACACTTGTATCTTTCCAGCAACAGCATGAAATATTTTCACTATTTTTGTACCTTAATATTATTTAGTAAATATCCTTAAAGTCAGTTGCTGTCCAGACTGGCAAGTTACCACTTTTTAGTCATCTGATAGTTCACATTTGTTACCCTTTGAATATGCTAGCATATTTAAGTTTTTCCCTGAGTTGATAACCTTATAATAGCCACCTAAAAAATAGCTTGTAGATTAATCCAGAGTTAATGACACTATTTTCAATATGCCACCAGTATAACGGAAGTTACTAACTACAGAATTCTCAAAATCAGTCGGGTAGTATGGCTTCCAGCATCCTTTTAGAGTAGGAAGATTTAGTTAAATAACTCTGTGAATAACATGTTTGGGAGAAAATATATCGGATCAGGCATAATTTGGAAAATACTGCGTTAAGTATGTTAAAATAAATTAAATTCACAACAATAATTTTTATAGTTTCATTAAATGAATTCTCAAGTAAGAAGCCCAGTGTATGAAACAGATTAAGTGGAATTCTGAGCTTGTCTGCACATTATATAAGGTGATATGGAACAATAAGCTAACATAAAATGAAAAGAAGTGTTTGACTTGTCCTTTATTTTTATGATCTGTATCACTGCTGGTTTCCTTTTCTTTTTTGTAAGGGTTAAAAACAATATTAAGTACCAACTTGGAAATTTACCAAAAATGATTTTTAAAGTACTGCTTTTTATATTCTGACATAAAAATCAACTGAAGATACAAAAGTATAGGAAATGTTATGTATAAGTAAAAATTCAGCTTGATAGCAAGCTGTCACATATTTGTCCTAGAAGTAGCACAAGTTAAACATCTAATATATTTACATGTCAATAATTTTTGTAATAGTAAAACATGAAATATATATAGTATGGAAAATACACTTATATTAATACAAGGCAAATTAATCTTTTAATCATCTAGGACTTGGTCAATTTATTAATGTTATTTTATTATTACTTTCTAAATAGCTTTTATAATGTTAACACATGAAAATGGGGCTAATGATGGAGAAATTTTAAATGATACAGAGAACAACAGAGATTTAGGATATCATTACAACATTAGCAATCAAAATATACTAATGGAAAAATAGAATAGGAAAAGAAGTCAAAAGCGTCATATATATAATAATAACTAAAATGTATGGTGTTTACCATGTTGAGTAGTCCAAATCACTTATACGATTCCCTAATTCTGTCATCAAAGCAAATTGTAAAGGGTAAAAGATTTTCCCTTTCCACAGATGAGAAAACAGATACAGAGAATTCAAATAACTTGCTCAAAAGCAAGTAGTAGTAATTTGAAATGAGAGATTCTGACTCCAGAATGTAATCAATAGGACTGGTATCACAAGAAGGGAAGAGATTTATTTCTCTACCAATCTCACTCTCTCTCTCTCTCATCCTCTCTCTCTCTCTTCATGCATGCCCAGAGAAGAGGCCATGTGAGGACACAGCAGCAAGAAGGCAGCTGTCTATAAGCTAGAGTCCTCACCAGAAACCAACCCTGACAGCACCTTGATCTTGGCTCTTCCAGCTCCAGAGCTGCGAGAAAGTAAATATCTGCTGTTTAAGCCACCCAGTCTGTGGTACTTTATGGCAACCTGAATAAACTAATACACTAACAAAAACACATACGCACAACAAAAATGACTATATAACAAGAGCAAGTTAGAAAATAAATGAGAAAAGAATTTTTTCACAATAACAATAAAATATTATTTGTTTAGGAATAAACCTGGTAACAAATGTGAAGAATCTATGTGAAAAAAAATTCTTAATTTTTATTGAGAGACATAGTGTGCTTTTACAGAAAAAAAGCAGAACTTCTTTAAAATCAAGAAAATGCTAATTAAAACTATCATGTTACACCTATCTGATACTGGCAAAAAAATGTTAAAGTTAACAATAATACATGTTGGCAGGAATACTGAATATCCCTGCTGTATATCCAATTTGTAAAACATTTGGAAAAATATGTTCTTATGAACAAATTTAAGGATGTACATATACAATCAGCAATACCTTTCTTTCATATAGGAACCAAAAGGTATGTAAAAGAACCAATATAACATTCAGATGAGCATGGTTTATTAGAGCAAAAAGGCTACCAAAAAACCCACATTCATCTCCAGTAAAATGGATAAATTGTGGCAAATTCATGTGTGAAATACGTTACATTAGTGAAAATGAAATGCAGCTAGACGCAGTGAGTATCTTGTATAGCAAGTTGTTAAAAAAACACATGGTATAATTCACACACTTATAAAAACATTTATATAAAGTGCCTAATTATGTAAAATTAACTACTGCTTGGGAATATAAATATGTGTAATAAAGTATAGATAAAAGCAAAGACATTACTAAAAATTCAGGATAGTAGATACTTCTAGTTAGCAACAGAAAGGATAGAATCGTTAAGAGTGCCACATAAGACTTCAGAATAACAGTAATGTTTTTTCTCTAAGTCAGGTGGAGAATTCATTGTACCATTATATTTATAAATAATATTCTGACATTCTGTATCTACTTGACACATAATTGAGATCATTTTTTTAAAATATATAAAACAGTAAGTCTGGTGCATACAATAAATGAGTTAATATAAAGTAATATAAAGTCTACAAAAATCCCAAAGTAAATAAAACAGTAACTAAGTGAAGTGAATAATAAAAATAATAGAATTGCTAACCATAAGAAACAATAGAGTAAATAGTATCGAGGAAACTCAGGAACTATTTGTGAAAAGTGTAAAACCGAATCATCCTTATACAAGAATAAATTTTAAATCATTTTATAGTATATTAAAAGTAGCAAGAGAAACTTAAGTGATCATTTAATATTTAGAAAAACTTCACATGGTTTGCACCTAAGATACACTTGTGAAGTGTATCTTAGGTGCAAACCATTCCCCTCTAAAGTAACTGTACAAAATTAATAGACAGTTTGTTACCTAGCAAAAGTTATTCCAACATGTGAGATAGAGAGAGTGTCAGTACTTTAATCTCTGGCACTATAACAAACTAGACGTTCAGGAAGCTTCTTTCACTTAAAATTTCTGGATACAAGATTTTAAGATCTTTTCAATGCACAGATGACCTGGAAAAAAATAAGGGGATTCTTCGGAAGAAAGAATCGACAAAAAAAAAAGCAAATCTAGTGAGGCCTAAACAGTTGTGTTTGTTCCAAGATATATATTTATTTATAGTCCTAGTGTCTGGGCATAACATGGTACATGGTCAAGAAATTGACAACTGGGCTGCAGCAGAGTGTGGGAGTTATACTGGAGATCTCTGTGTGAATCCAGCACTCCTAACAAAATAACATTCCTAGTAGGTGAACTAGACAAAGAAAAAGACCCTTTTAGGGAGACTTTGACATATGTCCCTGTCTCACTCTTGGCTCTGGGTTAAGTGGAGAGAAAAAAAAAAAGTCTTTCCTGAGAGTTCCTAACAATGAACTTGAACTCGCAGAGGTTTGGATGTCAAATCGAAATTTATTTTTTCCATTAAGCTCTTGGCAGAAACAAACAACAACCTCTTCTGAAGAAACGTACCTTAAATCAGGGATCAAAGAATTCCCATATATAAAGTTGCAAGGAACAAAAGTTCACAAGCAAAAAAATAAAATTAAATTAATGATGATAAAATAATAGAGTTGATGAGATGCAGGGAAATGGAAATTCACATAAATTGCCAGTTGGCCATGTAAATTAGTTCACCCTTTCTGTTTAGACATTTGGGAAGATGAATCAAAAGTCTTAAAAACATGCATACTCTTTAACCCAAGATTTCTCAACAGTGGCACTACTGACATTTTAGGCAAATAATTCTTTGTTGTGGGGAGCTGGTTTGTGCATTATAGGAAATTTAGCAATCCAAAGCCGAAGGTGGGTGCTAGATGCCTGTAGCACTGACCCCCACCTACTTCTACCCAGTTGTGATAGCCAAAAGTGTGTTTATACATTGCCCAAACTGCAAAATCACCTCTGGCAGAGAACAAGTACTTCAAACATATTTGTGGGCAAAGGTTGAGCTGCAGGAGTACTGGCCCTTAGCATTGTTTCTAAATATGAAAATTCAAAAACACTAATTTAAAAGACAAATTAATATAAATCATAGGAAATTGGTTAAATAATAATATCCACACAGCAAAGTAAAATTTATTCATGTTAGACTTCTTCCATCTTTAAAAAAAAAGGATACTTCACTATATCTCTCCCTATAGCCCTTGCCCTACCAATCTCTCTTCTCCCTTTCCAGCCAAATTTATTCAAATTACTATCTAACTTGATCGATCTCTCCCTTCCCCCCATCCTTCCCACCCCCCACTGTTTTTTTACTCCCTCTTCAAACTATTCCAGTCTGGCTTGGTTCCCCATATTGTCACTGAATCAGCTCTTGTTAAGTAACCAATGACTTTGATTTTGCTAAATCTAGTGGGCTTTTTCAGTCCTCACCTTCTTTAACTTCACAGTATCATTTGCCATGGCTCATCACTCCTTTCTTACTGCATTACCTTTCCTTGACTTCTGTGATAAGCATATTCTTTTGGTTTTCTTCACATTTATCTACCTCCTTTACAGCTCATCCAACTCCAAAATGGTTATTAAATGTTGGCATTCCTCAAAACTTCTAGTTCCCCTCTTATTATCCTATGCTTTATTTTAGGCTATTTCATTCACTGTCAGGATTTCAATTATTATTTAGGAACTGAATATACAAAATTTAACTTATGAATGAGATACACTCAGTTTTGTGACTCTGGTCCAAGTTGTTTCAAGCAACAAACATAGATATTTAGCTATTTATTTAACATCTCTACTTGGACGAATCAAAGTCATCTCAATCTCAAACATGTATAAGATTGAGCTCAAGATTTCTTCCCTGCAATTGCCCCCAAAATTCTGATCCTTTTCTTTTCCCAATCTCAGTGAATAGTATCACTATAAATTCAGTTTGTCCCTTGCAGAAACTTAGGAGTAATCAGCAAACTTCCTTTTTTCTTACTTTACCACATCTAATTCATTTTCAATTTTAACACTATTTGTATTCTTAACAATTCTAAAATTAATTCACATCTCTACAAATTTACTGCCACTCTTCTAGAACTATACATTTTCTTTAGGGCAGTTTGACAATATATAACAAAAGCTATAATAATGCACTAGCCTATTATCAAAAAGATAAGGGATAAGTGTTGGTGAGGACATAGAGAAAAGGGAATCCTTATGTATTGTTTGTGGGAATGCAAATTGCTATAGCCATTATGGAAAACAATTAAAAACAGAACTACTGTATGGCCCAGCAATCCCACTTCTGGACATACAGCTAAAGGAAAGGAAATCACTATCTCAAAGATATATACACCCTCGTGTTCATTGCAGTTAACTCACAATATTCAAGACATGGAACTAACCTAAGTGTCCACTGATGGATGAACGGATAAAGAGAATGTGATAATGTAACACACACCCCTGCCACACACAGGAATATTATTCAGCAATAAAAAAGGAAATTCTGCCATTTGAGACAACAGGGATGAAACTTGAGGGCATTTACTAAGTAAAATAAGTCAGAGAAAGACAAATATTATATTATATATTATATGATATATATTTTTATATAATATATATTATATATTATTATATTATAAAATAGTCAAACTCATAGAAACAGGAGATTAGTACCCAGGGACTGGGGGTGGGAGGGAATGAAGAGATATTGGTTCAAAGGGAGAAAATTTCAGTTATAAGATAAAAAAGCTCTGAAAAACCAACATTGCTAAGAGTGTATATTTTAAATGTTCTCACCACACACATACACATAGAAAGGTAATTTTATGAACTAACAGATGTATTAACTAATCCTGTTGTGGTCACCATTTAATAAGGTATATGTGTATCAAATCATTATATTGTACACCTTAACCTAAAACAATATTATACATCAATTATATCTCTATAAACCTGGAAAAATCCAAAAAATTAGAAAAAAAATTAATGTGCTAGCCCTCTATATCAGTCATGGTTCTCCAGGGAAAGAGAACTAATGATGAAAGATGACAGATAAATAGACAATCAGACAAGAGTTTTTTAAGGAATTGGACTATGCAGTTATGGAGACAGGCGAGTCCAAATCTGCAAGGTAACCTGGCAGGCTAAAAATGCAGGCAGGAATTAATATTATAGGCTTGCGGCAGGATTTCTTTTCCAAGAAACCTCAGTTTTTGCTCTTAAGGCTTTCAACTGATTGGATCAGACCCACCTACACTACTGAGGGTAATCTGCTTTGCTTACAGTCAACTTATGGTAGATATTAACCACATCTGCAAAATACCTTCATAGCATCACTTAGATTACTGTTTGATTAAATAATGGTACTAATGCCTAGTCAAACTGACACGTAAAAGCAACCATCACAGCCCTGATTCAGAAATTTCACTTTCCAGATTGCCTGGGTCACTCAGTTGGTTAAATGGCCGACTCCTGATTTTGGCTCAGGGCATGATCTCAGGGTCCTGGGATCGAGCCCCATGTGGGGCTCCATGCTCAGCGGGGAGTCTGCTTGAGATTCTCTCTCTCTCCCTCTGCTCCTCTCTTGTGCATGTGCACTTGTGTGCTCTCTCTCTCTCTCTCTCTCTAAATAAATAAATCTTAAAAATAAGAAATTTCACTTTTGGGAATTCATTAGGGCAAAGATGTATGTGTAAGAATGTTCATTGCAGTGGAAACGCTCAAACATTATTATTTAGTGTGGTTTGATAGGGGCCCACCAGAAGGACAAACAAATATCCCCTTGACTTCTTCATGCCAAACCTGCAGACATAGCCAAATGACACTTGAGTAAGTACTGTTAATGTTAACTCTCATGTTCATATAATGCTTCAAACACTTCCACGATTTCTAAGATCAAAGTCAGCCTCTTTCTAAGACATTAAGAATATTTACTAGCTATATTTCTAGTCATTTTGGGGCTCTTGATTCTGGGAAATCTCCTCTTTTGCCAAGTCAGATAAAGACATCACCGGGGGGGGGGGGTCACAGAAATAAATTAAAGTTATGATCCTATAACTAGGAATGAGGGCAAAAGGTCTAGAAGACTAAAGTTTTTGCTGATATGTTAACTCAGTTTCCAACAACAACTACAACAAAATAAATTGAGGCATTTAACGTTTTTTTTTCTTAAATTAAGGTTAAGAGTTTAATTACAGAGAAGTACAGATAACATATTCCAAGATTTTTGTCAGATGAAGAATTTAATTCTTGTTATCTTAGATTAGTAATTATGCAGAGAAGACTGGCATATGTTGAATTTTTAGAGGCAAACTTAAAGAGGAACTCTTAATAAAGTTCAAGAATCATATTGGGACCAAAAACTTCCAAAAGGAGAATTTTATAGACAAGCTGTTAAACCTCTGGCTGTCAAAGACTCTGTGCTACACCTAGAGCTGCACATCTAGAGTGAGCACCTTACCAGGGGTGATGGAAATCTTACAGATCTCAGAAGGAAATGTTTGCCATAGTCTCTTTAGCGCTCTACAGTTATTAATAATCTGGTGGAGAGACCTCTCAATCTCAGACTTGACTGCAGTTACAAAATAAAAGTTTTTTTTTAATGGCTTAGCAGGCTTTATGAAATGTGTTCCATTATGTTTGTTCATCACTCAAATGTAATATTTTAGACTCAAATGCAAATTAAGCCCTTAGGTTAATAATCATAAACTAATACAGTCAGATCTAATCTACTGAAAATCTTGGATACATCACTGTACATATTATTTTCATCCACAAGTTAAAATTCAAATCAGAAATCCTTTGTAAAAGTATAACTGAAAATTACTACACAATATAATAAATCTATCAGAAACAAGGTGGTGGTTAAAAAGCAAAGGTAGTGCAAATATACATATCTTAACATTATTCTATAGGTTTAATATTATTTTGATAAATAATATTTGGCTCCATCCAGTTTTCTAAAGTACGTAATAGAGTATATATAAATATACACATATGCAAATACATCTAGAGATCTATAATAAAAATTATTTAAACTTATTATTTTCCCTGAAGCCTAGTGACCTCAAGAAGACTGGTACAAGGGTAATCATAGGAAAAAAAATGGAAGAATTTCAGTCCCTGGTATACTGTGAGAGAGAAAGAGAGAAAAAAAAAAAAACACTTAAACTGAATACTTGATTATTGAAGGCCATCCTCATAAGCAAAATATTTTCCCTCAATTACACCTAATTATTTAATTGTTTACATTTACTAATGAAACGAAACAACACAAAACAAACAACTGTAAGGGGCTGTTTTTCAGCAAGTGCATAATCATCAATCAACATGTACAGAAAGATTCTTAAAATCATATGAAGCTGGTCTGTTTAAATAGAAAGGCATATTTTATCCCAATCAATGCATAAAAGTAAAATTATCCATAACTGAGGCATGTTTCTCTGCTGTACAGTTCAGCTGTAATGATCCCCACACACTGCACTTGCACATCAATTATGATAATCATAATCACGGTCGTTAAGCTGAATGTTCATTATTATCAGGATGCTGGTGACAGCAGATTCAATCACCGGGTGCCATGGGCAAGCAGTCCCAGTCCCACCCAAGCTTCTGCAGACAGCGATGTGCCACATTAAATCTATGATGTGCTCCACATCCCACTCCATTCCAAAAGCCGTAGACGGTAAAGGTCAACTTTATGTTCTGTGCAATATGCTTAGGTTCTCTAAATTAATTCTTTGGAGTACTAGATATTTTTATGCTTTGTGGCTTATGAAATCCTGTTTAGGACCAAAATGCATGTGAAAATAACAAGAAAGGGCTGCCCTAATGTTGTAATTCACCTACAATAAGGCAGATGAAGAAAGGCTCTAGCAACATGAACCATCTTAAAGTCTCTTCCTGAATTCTGCAAACGTGGGAAAACACGAAATTGTTCCATTAAAATCAGTTGTCTAAAATGCATATGAGAACTCATTCCAATTCAGATAAAGGCCTTTGACTATTATTTCTGCTTCAGTAAATATGAACATATGTGAATGTTTTGACAACCAAAAGGATGTTTTTAGTATACTGAATTTTTGTATTGTCCAGCTCATTTAAATTTACCCAAATAGATTAAATTAATAGTGAATGACTGGTATATGCTCCTTACTGAATTTCACTTCTATTTTAAATATTGATATCAGCACAGTAAAGAGTTTATAAACACAAATTATTTACCTGAACTTAAAATTTTTACCATTTAAGACACAGGCCTTGAATCTAACAACTTGGGGCATTTTGCGAATAGATTAAAGAAATGTGAGTAAAGAAGGGAAAGAAAAATAAAATGAAATGAAAACAGAGAGGGAGGCAAACCATAAGAGACTCTTAACTCCAGGAAACAAACTGAGGGTTGCTGCAGGGGAAGTGGGTAGCGGGGTGGGTAACTGGGTGGTGGACATTAAGGAGGGCACTTGATGCAATGAACACTGGGTGTCATATGCAACTGATGAATTACTGACCTCTACCTCTGAAACTAATAATATAGTATATGTTAACTAAATTGAATTTCAATAAAAAATTTAAAAAAAGATATAACTTAAGTTGATTAAAAGTTATCATCACTAATTACATAAAAAAGAAATATGATATGTTTTATTACATTTTTATTACAGATGTCCATGCTTTTAAGAAAAATGATATATGTTATTTTTCATTACTGATTTTCATACTATGAAGAAAAAACTGTACTATTGGCTCTCCCTCTGTTGACTTTCTGATGTCTTTGTACAGTGTTCTTCGAGTCAATAGCATTAAAAATAAAACAAAAATATTTAAACAATATTTGATATTTAATTGAGTTAATGTGAATGTGATCAGAGAAAGAGTATCTAACATTTGATTTTCTCTCAACTGATACCCTTTATCACTGTGTAACAAATGATTTGAAAATTATAACCTCCAGGCTTATAGATGATAGAAGAAAAGGAAATTCTCCATGTAGATAATCTTAAAACATGACGGAAAAGGTAGAGAACAGGAACCAACTATATTTAATTGAGCTGTTTCTTGGCTGAAATCAATTTATTGCTTTCAACTAAATGTTATGTATAATTTAAATGTCTGTAAACAGTCCATCTTCCCACAAAAGAAGCATAAAACCAGGTCAGCCTTTCTTCTTCAATATTTTGACCTTAATAACTCTAGCCTACCTAAAACTATCCTGACTCCACTAATAATGAATAAATTGTGGCCTCTAACTTCAGTAATCAAGAAACTTAAGTTTTTATTGGACCCAATTCTCACCCAAATGACTTGACATCAAATCAAAATATAAATTACGTCTAATAGTGGTCAGATTTAACATATAAACAATAAAATGGCTACCTCTCTATCGTGCGGATTACATTAGCCACACAGAAAGATAATTTGTTTATTTAATACGTTTATTTGAAGAGATCAGAAAGTAGGAAGAAATAAGAAGGAAGGGAGGGAAGGTGGGAAAAAAGGAATTTCAATTTGCATTTAGTATTTTTCTACATGCTTTTATGTAGGGTTAAGTGGATTCATGATTTATTAAGACTTAAAGAACCCAGGGACCCCTGGGTGGCTCAGTCAGTTAAGCGTCTGCCTTCGGCTCAGGTCATAATCCCAGAGTCCTGGGATGGAGTCCTGCACCAGGCTTACTTCTCCCTCTGCCTGTCGCTCCCCGCCCCCCCGCTTGTGCTCTCTCTGTTAAATAAATAAATAAAATCTTAAAAAAAAAAAAAGACTTAAAAAATCCCTATACTTTTCTCTCTTAATTTTCGGGGTCTACAAGAGCAACTATTTGTCATTAACTTGTTAAGTATGTATACTTTCTAAAAGTATGGAGGGGCACATGATTCCTCAAAAGAACAAAATAAATTTTTTCTCTTTAGTGAGTATCCAGAAGTCTCTATATTTCCATGAAGTTGCTTACTTCTGTAAGATAGATGCATATTCTAAAATATGTTAGAATGTATGAGGTGAATCTGTCATATAAAGCCAAAAAGTACTGTATTATTCTAGGAAAGAAACATTTGCACAAGGATCTTATTTACTCAGAAGTAGCTTAGTGTCCTGAGGTAAATCATTTATATTTAAAGAAACGAACACTTCCGTGAATTAAATAAAATGGTGAGGGGACATAAAAGCAAAAAATGTTTATGTCAAATAGCAAATGAGATGTAGATCACATTATGCACATTCAAAATATGAAATTAAATAGTTTAAATATTATATTGAGCCTATATTCTGAATGGCTGCATATCAAGTACAAACAAATGCCAAGAATAACATCGTCACCAGTACTTAGGTTTTTCAATCAGTGAGCCAAATTGAACTACTCACCGTACCTATTCTTTATGATGTGGAATTATTGTTTAGTATTTTAGATCATTTTTTAAGAAAGAGGACTTAGCAGGTGGAAAAGAAAAAGGCACCTTCTAAAGTATCTGTGTTACTCCCCAGTGACTAACCCTCGGTAATCCCATATTTACAATGTCATAAAAAAAGTCTTTTTCTTAGAGTTTGGTAAAATAAAGATATCATTTTTCTTAAGGGTCTAACATGTGTCCTCCTCTTGAGTAATGAGGATGTGTCTGCAACTTTTGTTTTCCTCTTCATTTTTGCCATCCACAAGCTGAAATTCCAATCACTTACCACTGCTGTAATGGTTTCCTTTATTTTGTGAGTATAGACACCATTCTCATCTAAGATCATTTCCCCATTTTTATTTCTAAAATATAACCTTTACTGTATTTACCTTTTAGTAATGTGTCTTAAATCCTTTTGGAAGGAGGCTGTGTGTAAATGAATAAATCCTCACTGACAAACTATTAATAGAACCAATACGTCTGGTATACCCTATGGAACTCAGTGGCTTTAACCCCTTTTCAGAGTGTCACTTACAACTTGATTTTATCTGCATAATTATTTCCATAAATAAGTTATAGTTTCTGTTAGATAGTAGGCTTAACATGTAGTAAGAACTTTCCTTTACCTCACATTGGTGTAAGACACCTTGGTGTTTTCCCTATTCAGAAAATTTTCTCTAAATGCTAGCAAATGTAACTCTGGAATCAATAAATATTTGCTTTCTTCTTTTCTATATCGTATATATATACATATCACATATATCTCTATCTATTCCCATCTATGTATCTACCTACCTACTTATTTACTATCTATCTATCCACAAACACACAGAGATTGAGAGAAAGCAATCAAGCGCTGATCTCCATGTCTTGAGAGCTTGGCTATTCTGTAACCACAGATTCAAGTTTTGACCCTGGTTGGCTTTGGGAAAGCCATGATGCATGCCATAGATCATTGGGTAGCTGAGCCATTACACATAAAAACATATAACACTAAAAAACAAAAACATAAATCTCTTACTGCCTAGAGAAGTCAGCAGTGTCATCTCTACATGAAATAGCTATAAATAATTTTATAACCATGAAGGTGTTAACTGTAATGAGAATATTTATATTTGTTGTAATCAGTGTATATGTTTAGCCTTTCCAAAGGAACATTATTTTTTAATGTTGCATTAACATACCTTGTCACAGATCCACTTCTTAGGATTTTCATCTCTAAAATGTTGACTTCCATAGGAATTGGGACCATACTTGCTTGATGAATGCATTAATGGGGTATACTTTTTATTTTTATGGTAGGAAGAAAATGGCAAAAACCTGAAAGAACATTTAAGTGATGTTAATTTTATTTCTGTAGACATTTGATTAAAGGCATTAGAATTTAGAGAAGTAGTAAAGCATAGTGAAAATAAAACATGGCTTGGAATCAGAATACCTGGATTCCACTTCAACCTCTGCCACTATCTCTGTTACTAACTTTTATGAATTTCACTTCTTATTCAGCAAAAGGAGATACTAAGACTTTTTTTACAGAATTTTTATAAGTCTCAAATATTTTGGAAATATAGAAAATTTTAAAGAATAAATTTATCAATTAATGATGCCAAATAATTCAAAATTTACTGTGTAAATAAAAATGTTAATTTAAAAATGGCATCCAAAAATGAAAAGGAGGCCCAGTATAGGAAATTCTCATTGAAATGGGCTTTCTTCAAAGTTTTTTTCTTTTTTTTATTGCAATATAATGGACACACAAGATTATATTGGTTCAGGTATACAACATAATTTGATATTTGTATATATTGTGAAATGATCATCACAAGTCTAGTTAACATCCATCACCATACATAGTTATCTTTTTTCTTGTGATGAGAAGTTTTAAAGATTTACTCTCTTAGCAACTTTAAAATATGCAATACAGTATTATAAATTATAGTCTCCATTATACATCTCCATCTGTACATTATGTCCTAATTACTTACTGATTTTATAACTTGAATTTTGTACCTTTTGACTCCCTTCACCCATTTCACCTACCCACCACCCCAGGTCTCTGGCAACCACCAATCTGTCTTCTGTATCTATCAGCATTTTTTTTTTTTAAGATTCCACATATAAGTCAGATCTTATGGTATTTGTCTTTCTCTGTCTTATTTCACTTGGCATAATGCCTTCGAGGTCCATCCATGTTGTTGCAAATGGCAAGATTTTTGTTTATGGCTGAATTATATTCCATTGTATACAACACTTTTTCTTAATCATCCAGTGATGGACATGTAGTTTGCTTCAACCCATATCTAGGCTGTTGTAAATAATGTTGCAATGAACCTGGGGGTGCATATGTCTTTCTGAGTTAGTGTTTTTGCTTTCTTCAAATAAATATCTATAAGAGGAACTGCTAGATCATATGGTAGTTCTAGTTTTAATTATTTGAGGAACCTCCATACTGTTTTCCATAGTGGCGGCACCAATTTACATTCCTACCAACAGTACACAAGGGTCTCCTTTTGTCCATATCCTTGTCAACACTTGTTATTTCTTTCTGATACTAGCCATTCAGACAGGTGTAGTAGGGTAATACTTCACTGTGGTTTTGATTTGCATTTCCCTGATAATGAGTGATGTTGAGCATCTATTCATACACCTGTTGGCCATCTGTATGTCTTTTTGGAAAAATGTCTTAAGTCCTCTAACCATTTTAAAATTAAACTGTTTTTCCTTTTGCTATTGAATTGTATGAGTTCTTTATATACTTAAATATTAACCCCCTAACAAATATATGATTTGCAAATATTGTCTCCCATTCAGTAGACTTTTCACTTTGTTGATGGTTTCCCTTGCGGTGCAGCTTTTTATTTTGATGTGGTCCCACTTGTTTATTTTTGCTTTTGTTGCCTTTGCTTTTGGTGTCAAATCCAAAAAAATCATCACTAAGACTGATGTCAAGGAGCTTACTGCCTATGATTTTCTTCTAAGAGTTTTATGGTTTCAGATCTTCCATTAAAGTCTTTAATCCATTTTGAGTTAATTTTTGCATATACAATAAGATAGTGGTTCAATTTCATTCTTTAACTCACCGAAATAATGAAGGCATTTTTGGTAGGGGTTATAAATAATGGGGTTTTTGAGTCAACCAGACCAGTATTCACATCTTAGCTTTGCCCTTGCTACCTCTGTTCCGTTATAGAAGTTACTTGACCTCTGTGAGATTTTACTTCCACATGGGGTTGTTGTAAGGAATGAATAATTTAGTATATGTAAAGCTTAACATGGAGGCTGAAAGAGCAAATGCCCAATAAATAATGGGGGTGTTAAAAGTAGAAGTAAATGTAGAAGTAGCTTGTTCCCATGGCCATCATTATCATTAGCATTAGCATTATTATCTTAATGTGTTATCATGATCAACATAAAAGATCAAAATTTTAAGACCCATATAATCTTTCACGGAACATCTAAGACTGTGATAATACTTTTAGTGTAATGTGGTGAAATGCTTAAATACCTCACCAGAACCCTCTGAAATAAGAGTAAAGAAATTAAAAAAAAAAAAGTTATAAACCTGTAAGAAGAAAGTGGAAAAGAGAGGAGAAACAGCAGGTGAAAATACCAACAAATTTTTGCCCAGTGAGAAGCAGATAGGAGATTCAAAAAACTGAAATCTCAGTTCCAGAAGAGGGAGAGGCCAAAGGGGAAGGGCCACTTTGCAGAACTCCAGTGAAGCTCAGGAACAAAAGCTACAGTTATTGCAGAAGTTTAGGGTGAGGGACAGAACTGGGAACAGATCAAAAGTCTGTGCAAGAAGTAAAGAAATATTCACGTTCCTCTCCTAGGCCATGCATCCATGAGAAGAGCCTTTTCTCAGAAACTTTACACCAGAGAGCTCTGGTCTCAGGGGGAAGCAGGCACAGGCCAATGGGAGGCACCAAATGGGATATATGATTTTATTTTTTTTTATTATGTCCAGTTAGCCACTGTATGGTACATCATTAGTTTTTGATGTAGTGTTCAATGATTCATTAGTTATGTAAGTATCTACTCATTGAACTCTTCCCTTGCTCGTATCTATGTGAGCTGGCAGCTGGACTTAAATACTTCATTCACATGAATGCATCTTCTCAAAAAGATACTGGGAGGGCCCAGAGAAACAACTTCAACTATTGACATTTGAAGAATTGTTAATTAAAAGTCGATCAAAAAGCGACTCTCACGTACAAATATATTTCTAGTCTGATTTTTAGAGTCTCCTTTAATATGAATCTAAGAATGGATTACCAATTGGGGAAACTACCAACATGAAAGAAAGACACAGATCCAAACACAAAAGATAATCTGGAGGAAAGAGATTTAATGAAGGAAATAGGAGTAAACCTCAAAAATTTTAATTAATATAATCAAAGAGGATATGGTGCTAATGAAGTTGGAGTTAGATGCTGTTTTAAATAAAAGAAACTAGAGAAAGAGATCTGGGCAATAAAAAAATATATATATATCTGGCAAAATGAAATATTCTGCTGAGAAGAAAATTCTGAAATTCAGGCTTTGAAAAAATAAAGTTGAAGTTCAACAGATTTATTGACCCCATAACCGTATGTCAATATTTTCACATATATTATCTCATTTAATTAAGACAAGGAAGGTTTTTATTATCTCAGCTGAACTGAAAATTTGATTCTTTGCCATGATATTCATAAATTTGTTTAAAAAATAATAAAGGAAAGCAGCATTATTTTGTTAATTTTAGTGCTTCTCTACAATTCCCCTTTAATGTTTTTTCCTTTTTAATGTTTATTAATAAACTCTTTTTTAATATTTTTCCTAAGAAAACATCTCTAATACTATTTAAAATATAAAAACAAACAGAACACAGAGCTTTGAATTACACAAAATTACACAAGCATGTATTACACATGCTCTTGGGAAAAGAGCTCTCATATAAGACAGATTATGGTCCTTCCAGTGCTAATTTGCACATGGGATGGACATCACACACACACAAATTAATGTGGCCCCAATGTCCCTGAGTATACAAAGGGGGTGCTGTGAGCCGGCTGCTGAACTTACAGTTTTTATCACTTCTGAATTGCATTTTAATAGTACATTTTTCTTTTGTGTCTAAACAAAATTTGCTTTCTCAAGGGAATGGATGGCTGAGGAGACAAGGCTGAAAGACTAAGTATTTTCCTGTCCACGAGTTAATTTTACTTTCATTCAGCCATAATGTTTCACTGAAGTAACATGTATATGTATGTATGTGCAAATATAGGCATATATGTTCAAAAATATTTAAATGTTTTATAAATAATTTTCAAATATTTATCTTCAAATTAGGAAGAACTCATTTAATTCTCAAATAGGATTTGCTTTATAAAAGTATAAATAGCTATGAAAACCCTATAAAACCAATTTAGTTTATAATCAAACTTCTAGATAAATACCATTTACTTTTTTAAATGTTATCTTTTAACAATTTTAAATGTATTTTCAGATTTACCTCATACTTGCAGTGATTTCTTTTCAATTAGCTGGAAAGCATATTAAAGAAGATATGGGTTAGCCTATTATTTTAGAATCTCATCAAAGATTCAGATCTGGAAGAAATTCTAAAATATAATGTGGAGATACAGTGGCTTCATGAACACATCATTCCATGAATGTGTGGGCAGTTAGGGAAGAACTTGTAGAGGTCTCAGGAAGCAAAAACTGAAAATAGTCAATTAGCTTCAGGGAAAATGGGTTCACTGCAAATACAAAGTCTTTATACTTTGAGTATTAATATACTTAATATTATTTTCCAAATAAGAAGACTAATGAATTATACTTATCTTTTTTTCTCTTATAACTCCCTTTTATCCTCCCCTTTTTTATAGTCTAATTATTGCCACTCATAATTCTAGGTTTTCCTTCAGTCTGTTTATTTCACTGCCAAATAACTGAAATCTGCAAACTATGAAACCCTCTTGCCTACTGATTCAAGCCTATATTCTTCAGCCCAGCTATCAGGCTTCTTAGACTGCACTTGGATTTGTTCAGTCTCCTGCCACTCCCCATCTGCCATTCCACTGATGCCACTCTCCTGTCTGTCTTTCTGTCTTTCCATCCTACCTCTGCCTTTGTCCATGCTCCTCTCTTCCTGATATGCTGATCCATATACTGCTCATCTTTCAAAATCCAGCTTAACACCCAGTTTTCCTAGGCAGCTTAATTATCCCACTCCAGTCCACGCTGATCTCTACTGTCTTAATAATATTCATTCATTAAACAAACATTAAATTAAGTGCTTTTGTATATTAAGCATTTTGAAAAACACTGAGGTAGAATGATGGAAGATACCTAAAAGGAATTCACCTTAAAGTAGGGAGTGGAGACAAGACAACACAGTAGAATGTGTTAAGTTTTCTGACAGATGTACACACAAGAGGCTACCAAGGCACAGAGGAAGGTTTATGTTTGTATATGCATATGTGTTCATAATATGCATATGTTTTGGGGGCTTACTGGCAAGAAGTTGGGAGATGGGACATAGAAAAGTTATCTTTTCAGACTGTGTATGCAGAACTCAAAGACAAGTAGTTAGTCAAGTTAAGAAGCTGGTAGAGGCTATTTTAAACAAAAAATATATACAAAGATACGGAGGTGAGTTAGAGCATAAAAAGGAATGCTGAAAGAACTGAAAGGGGTTCAACACAGCTAGAAACTGGGTTCTTTATATAGGAAACAAAGTAGATCATGCAGAGTCTTATGGTGAAGATGACTGCATGGTAAATAAGGAGAATATATATATATATATCTATAGTTTTATATTACTATTAGATCTTTATACACTACAAAACATCTGTCTTTATGTTTACATTTACATAAATTTTGACTGCTTAGGAGGGTAGTTATGCAAGTCATGATGGATTCTACCTAGGTAAATCATCCCAAAATGGACATGGTGATAACAATTTAGAGATGCCAGATACATGCCTATGGGAACACATCTCAAACACCGAACTTGCCCTAGATCAGCTCTCTCTCTATTGAACGGCTCCTGGTAAAATATATGCATTAACACAAGGCAAGATAAAGGGACACTTTATTCAGGAAAAAGGAACGCTTTATTACAAGTTAGCAATTCGGTTCCAGATCATAATAAATTTTCCAATGAGCTATGCAAAAGAATGCAAATAAGTTTTTTTGCCTAGGCCAGAGGCAAGAGAAATAGTAAACCAGAGCAAGACAATATCTAACCTGAGCTGTAACAAATGGGTCAGACCTCATTAGACATATATGGAAATTGAAGAAGGGCATGCAAGTCAGGGACTGGTATGGGTAGATACCTCTTACAGAGGTAAGAGCTTGGAGCACACATGTGGGGTGTTTTAAGTGCATAGCTAATTTGCTTGGAAAATAGAAAGAATGCTTTTCATAGGGTGCATTCTGGCTCCTATCAGAACAGGCTAAGCTTCAACAGTTTTATCTTAGTTAACATCTGTAGGAAATATTGCCCCAGTGACTTTATTCTTTCCTCACAAATACTATTGCCAAGAGTGGGCTCATCATTTGGGCTCTAAGCTGATCTTCTCCCTGAGAGGCAGACTTGACCATAGCATTACAAAGGCTAATAAATCCTGGGGATCGAGGTAAGGTGGCTGATTACCACATTGCTCTCTTTAAACTATGCTGTTAAATCAGATGTTTTGTGATCCTTTGATACCAAGACATGTCTGACATTTTCCACCTTTTATTGAAAAAAGATATTTTTCTTATATATGAATTATAAAATAAATACAGGACTCTTACATAATAAGTGACTATCAGATCCAATTCTTCATGTGGGAAAGGGAAACAAAAATACTTTTCCATCATCCCAGATTGGTTACAAAATAATTTAGTCTTCAAGTTTTTAAAACCTCCTACACTTTATAGACAAGAAAAGTAAAGTGATGAGATGATGGCATAACGAATAAGGTCTTATGAATTTTACTGCCTTAATATTTGAGTAATTGAACTTCATATGTGCAAGCAGTAGTTTACTTCTAACCTTATTAAGAGTTACTCTAAGATAATACCTTGATCATGCACTACTGAGGTAATAAATGACCAAAGAAATCTCTCAGCAAATCAATTATCAGTTTTATCTTATGTACAACACAGAGTGGGAATCATGCCATTATTTTTTCTTATAGCAATAATGGTTGCTATAATTTTTTTTTTAATTTTGGGGGGGTTGGTAGCAGAAGTGTAGATATGCTCAAAAGATCACATGCTGCATTAATAAAGATCTTAGTATATGAGCAGCCCCTCCCAATCATTAACAACACTGGAAGGACAGACACTCACTAATGGGGATATAGGAGTGAGTGCTAGAATTCATCCCAGGATCTTTGCTTAAAAGGCATGTATTTAAAATACTTGCAAAAAAAAAAGGGGGGAGGGCAAGAAAAAAAAAGAAGCAAAGGTTCAGAGCTTTGTAATGTTCAAAATAGAACAGTTATTTAGTTGTAGGTAAAGAAAGTAAAATAGGAGGGAAAAAAATCCACTATGGGCTAATTAAGGGAAGGCATTTCCTTTAATTCCAGAGGGAATTCTCTCTAGTCTACAAAACTTAATTTGACAAGCAAAGACACCTAAGTGTAAAAGTTTGGAAAGAGGTGATGAAAGAACTGAAAGATTAAACATGAATCAAGCAAGTTGATTTAATCTAATAAACCAATCAACAAATAATTTTCATGTTATCTTAAAAGTACACCTGCTCAAAAATGATTCTGTTAGACTTTAATATTACAATTGTTATTATAAAATAGAAAATAGTAAATTTAATGTTTTGAGGGCTGAGTTATAACCAGTTCATTTCTGGTCTTATTATCAGATGACTCAGTTCTCATTAACCAATCAGAGCTTTTTTAAAAAAAAAGATAAAGCACTTTGATAAAACACATAATTGGAAATATGCAAATTATTTTTGTCAATTATATTTTGAGACATGTTTTAGATTTGTAGTGTGTATAATTAATAATGAATACTGAATTAATATAATGAATAATGAATGCATATCATTTTGCAATATATGTAAGTGAAATCATTATGCTGTACATTTTAAGCTTATACAGTGCTATATGTCAATTATGTCTCAATACTGAGTAATTTTAGCTCTACTAAAACACTAATCAGGTTAAGTGACTCAGGTCTGATTCATAAAAAAGGGCCACAAAAAGCTGAATATTTTTCCTTTAAATACAGAATAATCTAAATTTTAGAATAACTTTAGCAAGTAAGACTTTTTCACTACGTTCAATATGAGAAAAAGTGTTTTCACTGTAGGTATAAAGAACCCAAATTTCCAGATAAACCTAACATATAACTCATTAATCTCAATAGAAAGCTCTCAAAACATAGTCCACTGCTCTATTAAGATGTTTTAGTCTACTAGAATTTTGGTTGAAGAGATGTTAATGAAATAAGCAACAGATTGGGACAGGAATTAGATGGGCTTCATTTGTGGAAGAAGACAGCTTTCACTGAGATTTTAATGTAACCATAGCTCTAAGTGTTTAATATATAAAGTATTTTATACTTAGAGTGGAATTCATAGCAGAAATTTAAAACTCATAAACTATTTAAGCAGCAATATCAATAACACAGGTCTCTCCCCCAGGGTAGAGACAGAAATGTAATATTTAAGGAACGCAAATGGTAAGACTATCTGTTCAACTAGACAGTAAGCTCGTATTGCAAGCTTCTAAATTTAAATGGAAAGACATATTTTGCCCTTCTTTTTACATTTTTCTTAGCTTAAGAAGAATAGAACTTCCAGATATATTATTATTATTATTATTATTAACAATCTCAAGGCATGCTGACTCAGTAATTTCATTACGGCTATGCAACAACTTCCTGACGTATGTTTTGCAGAGTTAACCTTTCTCTAGTTAATTGTGAAAAACCTTTAAAAAATATCTCTGCTAAAAGATACTAAATTTAAATGTTCCAGCTAAGTAACAGTCACACAGGCTCTTCTTTTAGGCCATTTATATCAGATGTTTTAAACTAACAAAGATGCCAGTATAGCTAAAAAGGATGAGCTCAGATATTTTAAGGACTTGTATAATTGATATAAAGAACATATAATTATGCATGTTAACTATACTAGAATTAAAATGAAAAACTTAATAAAAAAGAACATATAATTAAGAAGGAAAATAAGGCTGTGGGACACACTTGTACAAATTATTGTTAAGAAGGTCTAAGGAAAAAATAAGCTGAAACTAAAAAAAAGAAAAAAAATCGTTAAGGAAAATCAATTATTCTTTGTTAAGTAATATTCCAGAGTAGCATATTCCAAACTATGGTCTGTGGATGAGGAGATTTCATGGCCAACTATATTACAACTATATTATTAGATCAATAAAGCCAGGAGATCTCTGTCTATCTTATTTATTGCTCTGTTCCCAATGCCAAATATAGTGCCTGGCACATAATGTAATAATATTTGTTGAATGAATAAATAAATAAGTTTCCAAAATACTATAGATTATATGTTCCTTCTTTGAAGTTCACACTAAATAAAAGTCTATTTAAGACTGAGACTATAAGACTACTTAAGACTGTAAATGCCACAAAAAAAAGTTTAACTGTTTTAAATATAACTTTTCCCAAATTTATTTGACAGAAAACTCATGAACATTTTCCAGACTAGCATTTTTTTTATATATGTAACTAACTGTGTGTGTTTGTGTATGTGCATGGTTTATTTATTTTATTTTTATTTTTTATTGTTATGTTAATCACCATACATCATTAGTTCTTTTTTTTAAATTTTTTATTGTTATGTTAATCACCATATATTACATAATTTGTTTTGGTGTAGTGTTCCATGATTCATTGTTTGTGCATAACACCCAGTGCTCCATGCAGAACGTGCCCTCCTTAATATCCATCACCAGGCTAACCCATCCCCCCACCCTCCTCCCCTCTAGAACCCTCAGTTTGTTTTTCAGAGTCCATCGTCTCTCATAGTTCGTCTCCCCCTCCGACTTACTCCCCTTCATTCTTCCCCTCCTGCTATCTTCTTCTTTTTCTTTTTTCTTAACATATGTTGCATTATTTGTTTCAGAAGTACAGATCTGTGATTCAACAGTCTTGCACAATTCACAGCGCTCACCATAGCACATACCCTACCCAATGTCTATCACCCAGCCACCCCATCCCTCCCACCCCCCACCACTCAGCAACACTCAGTTTGTTTCCTGAGATTAAGAATTCCTCATATCAGTGAGGTCATATGATACATGTCTTTCTCTGATGGACTTATTTCACTCAGCATAACACCCTCCAGTTCCATCCACGTTGTTGCAAATGGCAAGATCTCATTCCTTTTGATGGCTGCATAATATTCCATTGTGTATATATACCACATCTTCTTTATCCATTCATCTGTCGATGGACATCTTGGCTCTTTCCACAGTTTGGCTATTGTGGACATTGCTGCTATAAACATTGGGGTGCACGTACCCCTTTGGATCCCTACATTTGTATCTTTGTGTTAAATACCCAATAGTGCAATTTCCAGACTAGCATTTTAAGAGATACAGTTTGGAAAATGCTATTGAAAGTAAGAGAAAGAAAAACAGAAGCATAAGACCACCTATTACTGGGACTAATAGGGTAATGTTAATAAAGATCAAAGAGAAATCAAGATGGAACTCATTTTCTTTTGCTTGATTTTTCTTTCAATGAGAATAATTTTGGTGGGTGATCAGATAGATTAGGACAAAACAAAGCAGACTTAGTTTAAGCTCAAGCTCAATATGTAAAAAAAAAAATTTTTGATACCTACCATTTGTCAAGCATTATACTCAGTATACTGCATAAGTAATGGGCTCTGTTCTTGAGGAGTTTATCACCTAGAATGAGGGTCTCCAATACTTTAATCTAGAAGGGCTAGGCAGGTAACACCAGTGAGTCAGATGTAAAAACTAAGAATGTAAACTTCAATTCTTGCCAGGTAAGAGTGTGGGCCCACTGTTTCTAGATCACCTAGCATGTAATATAAGCTGGAAAATCTGGATTTTCAAAAGATTTAATTACCATTTTTAATTACTTTTCAATTAATTTAATTTTTAGAAAATTGTAGGATCCAAATATAACAGACCTGGAGACTGTATGCAACTCAGAAGCCACTAGTTTGTAACCTCTAATTTTAAAATTTACATGGAGCATATAGCACTTTCAATGACTTCAAGGTCTCTAGCCAAAATATATCTCAAGTTACTGAGCAGACCTATGGATGAAATGCAAATCACAATCAGTTATTCTTAAGAAACTGTGACTGTACCAAAGATGTTCCAAAATGTATTTAAAAGCAGAAGAATATAGATTCTACAATATATAGGTGGCTTAATTTGATGTTAATTTTCAGCACAATTCTAAAGTGGAATATTCAAATAAAATTCTAGAAAAGTGGTGACTATATATATATATATATATATATATATATATAGGCATGGACATATATATGATACTGGCACAATTTTATTTTATTAAATTTAATATGCCCATATTGTCATATTTTAAAATATATTTTAAAATTTTAATTTTATATTAAAATTTAAATTTAAATGTCTGAATATTTTAATGTGCATACACATTATATGCATAATACACACATATATAAATATAGAAAGAGATGTATATGCATATAGACATAAATATCACCATGGGTAAGACTAGAATTGTAGATATATGCCTGAAGTTTGGCAAAGAACTGGAAAGTTCTTTTATGATATCCTGAAGAATATGGGAGAAGCAAGAACTAGCTGATATTTAAAGAAGAAAGCAAAGCTATCAATGAATGACTTCCCAATGGCCAAATCTAATATATACTTTTAGTTCTCACATGACTTGACCTCTGCATCATGCTGTTCATCCAGTCCTTGCACTGAAATTTCTTTTCTTTACATCTGCACAATATCTCCTGGTTCTCTTCCCTGCTTTCTCAATTTCTGACAGGCTTACCATTTTCTGCCAATATATTGAGTTAATGATGCTTATCTTAACCAGAACTATGAATTAGAATCACCGTGGCATATATCTCAAACACATCTGCCTACTGAGTCAAAATATCTGTGACTTAGGAAGGCATATGTATATAATATTAAGCCTCAAGGTGATGGAGATGAGCAACCTAATTAAGAACCATGGTCCTAACATTAAAGCAACTCCCAGAAATCTGTACTTAATCTTCTTGCTATATAGTTTCGCCCTAGGCGATTTTTCCACCACCAAGGTTTTAACTATTTCCTCTACAGTAATGATTTCTAAATCTTTATCTCTATATACAGTGTTTTTATTTGACTCAAGACTAATATTTTCAAATGCTCACTAGGAATATCTACCTAGATGCACAATAGGAAACTTAAACAGAGCTGCCCCCAAATTAAACTTATATCTAAAACCTCCATTCTATCAAACCTATAATTCTTCTTATACAGACATACTTCATTTTATTACACTTTGCTGTATTGATCTTTTCAGATATTGTGCTTTTTACAAATTGAAGGTTTGTGGTAACCCTGTTTTGAGCATGTCTACCAGCGCCATTTTTCTAATAGCATTTGCTCATTTTGAATCTCTGTGAAACTTAGGTAATTATTACAATACATCAAACTTTTTCATTATTTTCATTATTCATTATTTTCATTTTTCATTATTATATTTGTTACAGTCATCTGTGATCAGTGGTCTTTGATATTACTATTATAATTGCTTTTGGGGCTCCGTGAACTATGCCCATCCATATAAGACAAGGAACTTAATAAATGTTCTGTGTGTTCTGACAGCTCTGCCAAACCGGCTTTCCACCATCTTTCCCTCTCCCTCTCCTCAGGCCTCCCCTTCCCTAAGACACAAAAATATTGCAGTTAGGCCAATTAACAATCCTACAATGGCATCTAAGTAGTCAAGTGAAAGTTAGAGTCATATGTCTCTAAGCTTTAGAAATGATAAAGCTTAATGAGGAAGGCATGTCAACAGACAAGACAGGCCAAAAGCTAGCCTCTTGTTCCAATAAGCTAAGTTGTGAAGGCAAAGGAAAAGTCCTTGAAGGAAGCTGAAAGTGCTTCTCCAGTGAACACATAAATGATAAAGACATGAAACAGCCTTATTGCTGATATGGAGAAAGTTTGAGTGGTCTGGATAGAATTATCAAACCAGCCACAGCATTCCTTTAAGCCAAAGTCTAATCCAGAGCAAGGCCCTAACTCTATTCAATTCTGTGAAGGCAGAGAGAGGTGAGGAACCTGCAGAAAAAGTCTGAAATCTAGCAGAGGTTGGTACGTGAGGTTATGGAAAGAAGCCATCTCCATAATATAGAAGTGTAAGGTGAAGCAGCAAGTGCTAATACAGAAGTGATAGCAAGTTATCCAAAAGATCTAGCTAAGATAATTAATGAAGGTGGCTGCACTAAACAACAGATTGTCAATATAAACAAAATAGACTTCTATTGGAAGAAGATGCCATTTAAGACTTTCATAGCTGGAGAGAAGTCAATGCCTGGCTTCAAAGCTTCAAAGGACAGGCTTACTTTCTTGTTAGGGGCTAACGCAGCTGGTGGCTTTAAGTTGAAGCCAGTGCTCATTTACCATTCCAAAAATCCTAGGGCCCTTAAGAATTATGCTAAATCTACTCTGCCTGTGTTCTGTAAATGAAACAAAAAAGCCTGGACATCACATCTGTTCACAACATTAAAGCCCACTGAATATTTAAGCCCACTGTTAAGACTCACTGCGAAGAAAAAAAGATTCCTTTCAAAATATGACCACTCACTGACAATGTATGTGGCCACCCAAGAGTTCTGACAGAGATGTACAAGACTAATGTTGTTTTCATGCCTGCTAACACAACATCCATTCTGAAGCCATGGATCAGTGAGTAATTCTGACTTTCAAATCTTATTTAAGAAATATAATTTTGTAAGGCTGCCTTAGATAGTGAGTCTTCTGATGGATGTGGGCAAAGTAAACTGAAAACTTTCTGGAAAGGATTCACATTCTAGATGCCACTAAGAACATGCATGATTCATGGAAAGAGATCAAAATATCAACATTAATAGGAGTTTAGAAGAAGTTGATTCCAATCTTCATGGAAGACTTTGAGGGGTTTGAGATTTCAATAGAGGAAGTACCTACGGATGGAGTAGAAATAGCAGAACTAGAATTACAAAAGGAATCTGAAGATGTGACTGAATTGTGCAGTCTCATGATCAAACTTGAGCAGATGAGGAGTTGCTTCTTATGGATGAGCAAAGAAAGTGGTTTATTGAGGTGGAATCTACTCCTGGTAAAGATGCTGTGAAGACTGTTGAAATGACAACAAAGGATTTAGAATACTACAAAAAGGTAGTTGATAAAACAGTGGCAGAGTTTGAGAGGACTAACTCCAATCTCTCAAGAAGTTCTACTGTAGGTAAAATTCTATCAAATAGCATCGCATGTTACAGAGAAATCGTTCCTGAGAGGTAGAGGTAACTGCTATGGCAAATTTCACTCTTGCCTTAAGATATTGCCACAGTCACCCCAACCTTCAGTAACCGCCCTGATCAGTCAGCAGCCATTAACACTGAGGCAAGACCCTGTAACCAGCAGAAAGATTACATCTCGCTGGAAGCTCAGATGATGGCTAGCATTGTTTAGTAATAAAGTATTTTTATTTTTTTATATTTTTTGTTAGAAAAGAATGCTTTAATTATCCTTATACATTTAAATTTTTAGAGCCTTTAGAGTATTTGTTTGTCTCAAATTTTTATTTAAAACCTAGTTAGTTAACATGTAGTGTAATATTGGTTTCAGGAATAGAATTTAGTGATTCATCACTTATATATAGTAATAAAGTTAAAGTATGGACATTTTTAGAAATAATGCTGTTGCATACACTTAATATATTGACAACTTACAGTGTCAAAATAACTTTCATATGCATTGGGAAAACAAAAAATTCATTTGACTTGCATTATTGCAATATTCACTGTATTGCATGGTCTGGAACCAAACCTGCAATATTTCTGATATGCCTGTATTTTTCCCTTAGTCAAGTAAGGACATCACCATCTGGCCAATCAACTCAGCCAGAAGCCATCAAGTCAAGGCACTAAAAGGACTCCCTGCCTGGTAGCCCTCAATCTGAAGAAATATTTGCTCATGGCCCTATTCCCATAAAACACTGCATTTGATATAGTGTAACACACCCTCCCCAAGATCACAACTGTGACTTATTTATATACATTTGTATGTTATGTTTTATGTTTATATATGTTAGTTTTATTTATATGTTAATTTAACATATCCATTACATTAACACATATTTATTATTTATTGTGTTCCAATCCTACCACTTACGTGGGCTAGTTCGATTTTATAAATTGAACAAAACAGATTCTCTTTCAGGAATCTGAACTGAAAAATATAACTAGCTGTGGGTTCTAGAGCTGGAACGTTATACTGCATCAGGCCTGGAACAGCCATGATAACTAAGTGTAAGCTGAAGATTTATGAGAAAGACACTACTAGCAGATAAAGCTAACCAGCAGAAAGAAGATAAGAGGCAGAAATGCAGAGAAAAGCAGAGATGACACTAGAGAGAGAAATCATGCCCCTGCAGCCCCCAAGGTCACTTTAGTCCAATTTCTCTTTGGTTCCTCATATTTCTATAAGATTCCTTGCTGTATCTTTTCAAACACACCCTTACACCCTTTTCAGTTACCTTGAATGGATCTTTGTCCTTTGCAGCTAAGGAAGCTCTAAGACAGTGATTCTAAATGTATCTGTGCCCTTGACCACACCATCAACACCTTATCAGACTGCTCCCCAAATTTGGTTTAGGGTTTATAGGATTCTACCTATAAAGCTGTCTGGCAACCTTTCTCTTCCCCTCCACTACCAATGTCCTTATTCTACTGTAAGTCCTCTTTATCGCAGACTTGGACTATGATAACTCAGGTCCCCTAACTGGTCTTTGTCACCACTGACTCCCATATCTTACCCATGGACTGAGCTAGTATAGAGTGATATTTTTAATCTATCTGACCCCCTCACTCCAGTGAGGGTTTTATACCACCTTTTATATGGTAAAGTCCAAATACTTTATCATTGTTCACATGGCCCTTTACACTCTGGCTCCACCTAGACTTTCCAACTCGTCTCTGCCCCATTTCATGAGGTACCAAAGCCATGAGCTGAGTTTCACAAGATACCTCAGAAGGCAAGCTGAAATCCTCATAAGCTATGCACTTTGTAACACAGAGATGGCTTTATCCAGGCTACCTCCTCTCGCCACTCTCCTTGCTCTGTCTGGCAAACTTCGGTTCAGGTTTCAAGCTTCTTCTGACCCCAGCACACTTTTTAAACACTAAACTGAAACAGGAAAATCCAGGCTGTATAAATGCCAGAACAATATAAGAATGTTGAATATGGCACAAAATGACTATACCTCTTTCAAAAGAGCAATTCCATGTACTTCATCAACTGACCTAAAGTCGACAGGGAAAACTTTATCTAGCATACGTCAAGGCGTTGTATTAGGAAGAGTGCATAGAATCTGATAATACCAAACTAAAAGACTGCAAGTGTTGTTTTATGACTTGTTCAATGACATACACCAAAAGTGTATTTAATATTCTCAGGATATCACTAAAAGTATTCCAAATTATCAGTTATGTTGATGTCATAAATATTAAACTTCTTTAGCCTTAGATGTCTGCCAAAACAGAATTCTAGTATTCTGTGGTCATTTATTTAAAAAATCTTTTTTTTTTTTTTTTTTTTTAGGGACATTGTGAACAAAACAAGAGCACAGTTCTCACTGTAGAGCCAAAGTAATAAAGGGCTCTTTTGTAGACAAATCCTAGAACTTCTTAATTATACACAGGCTTATTATCTGTATCTCCAGTTTTATAAAGTACCAGAACTTCATTAGAAAAATTAAGCTGGAAAAATGAAGGCAGCACTTTGTAAATTTCCAGTGGAAATTAGCTGGGAGAGGCAGAGGAATACTGGATCAAAAGAGGGTAATCATGCTTAACTGTGCCCTAGAGCACCCGCATGTTTAATACGATTTGCACAGTAACTACCTCTCCTATTACTGCTTGTTTGGAGTAGTCTGTGTTAATGGGGTTAGCTAATTTAGTATTTTAACTTAAAAAGGCTCTGCTGATTAATAAATGTTGCACACTGTGCTAGTAATTAAAATAAATGGAAGAGTTACAAATAAAAGTTGAATTGTTAAGAAAACATTATCTGAAAATATATGATAATCCCTATTTATAATACAATAACAGTTCAGAAAATATGCAAATTATAAAGGTCTAAAGTGTTTGAAAATCCCAAAAGTCAAAAAAGTTTTGAGATGTGTTAAATTTCTTTATCACTACTCTTTAGTGAAAAATATAACCAGATCTTATTTCTATATACATTTTTTAAAATGCCCTTTTTAAAAACTATTTAGATCTAGTTTCTGAACTTTTCCCATAACATTTTTCCAATGGTAACTGTCTATAAAATGATACTGATACTTAATTAGAAGCAATATTTAAAAGGTTTAAAAATGACTAATCTATTTACCAAGTCTTCAGTCTAAGCTAGGTTGCAAATCTGAGGGAATGAAGGCAGATACATAGGATTCATAGATGCTGAATGTTTTTCACCAGTGCCAACAAATGGCAGAGCTAGTTCTGCTTTGCTACTAAATATGTATAGGATGTCTCCCATTTCACCTAATCTGAATGACAGAGGGTGACAGAACGTGTCATCCCAAATAACGCCACTTTGGCAAAGGATTATTTTGAACTAAAAGCACTTGAAAAGAATAGGTACATGAAACGTGATCTGAACTCCCCCACCCCTTTTTTTTCCCCTAAAATCAGGAGATAACACGTCCATAGGATAGCTGACTTTCCTATATCAGGAGAAAAGAAATGTTCTTGTCACCAGAGATGAGGAGTTGAAGCCGAGAGAATTTTTTTTTTTTTATTTAAGATTTTATTTATTTATTCATGAAAGACAGAGAGAGAGAGGCAGAGGGAGAAGCAGGCTCCCAAGGAGCAGGGAGCCCGACGCGGGACTCGATCCCAGGACTCTGGGATCATGACCTGAGCCGAAGGCAGACGCTTAACCATCTGAGCCACCCAGGCGCCCAAGCCGAGAGAATTTTGTAAAACAGAACTTGTTAAATAACTTTTATCTTCCTTTGGTCTCCCCACACATTTTATTTTTCTACAGTTGTAGCAAAATTTTCTCATTGTTCAAGCTAATGTATAAGCACTCAGGACTTGCCATTAGTGGGTGTTCATTTCCTTATGGGGCTCCTGTGTCACGTAATACTTATATTTAATAAATGTGTGTGCTCTTTTCCTATTAATCTTTCTTAGGTCAATATAATTCTCAGGCCCAGCTGAAAACCCTAAGGGGGTAGAGGGAAAGTTTTGCCTCTCCTACAATAACTATCAGAAACTTAACACCTTTTATTTTTCAAAAAGATGTAGAGACAGCTTTTCAGTGGTCTGTACTCAAGTTCTTATTAAAGCCTATACGATTTAAAATATAATATCCTTATACTATGATTCAGTCATGAACTTCTCTTCATAGGGAGGCTCAAGCCACAATCATATTTTTTTAATCCTCTAAGTGACCATACCTTAAACCTGCAGAAGAATCTCAAATCTTTAGGAATCCAAGGATTTCCCTCAAGTTTAGCTCAGGTTTATAATTAATCTAAACACCAAAGTCTGATCTAGCAAGGTAGTTCCTTAATTTGAAGAACAAGTTGTATTAGTTTTTTATTGCCCCTACAATATACCACCACAAACTTAGTGGCTTAAAGAATACGAATTTATTATCTTAGAGTTCTGGAGGTCAGAAGTCTGAAATGGGTCTCACTGGGCTAAAATCAGGGTGTTGGCAGGGCTGTATTCCTTCTGAAGATCTTTTTTTTTTTTAAGATTTTATTTACTTATTTGAGGGAGAGAGAGAGAGAAAACACGAGCAGGGGGACAGGCAGAGGGAGTAGCAGACTCCTCACTGAGCAGGGAGCCTGATGTGGGGCTTGATCCCAGGACACCAAGATCATGACCTGAGCCGAAAGCAGGTGCTTAACCAACCAAGCCACCCAGGCGCCCCTCCTTCTGGAGATTCTATGGGAGAATTCATTTCTTTACCTTTCCCAGCTGCTGGAGACTGACAGTATTCCTGGGTTGTAGCTGCTTACTCTGTACTCAAAGGCAACAAAGACGAGTTGTCTTTCCCACATCACATCACTCTGACCTTCCATGTAGTCAAATCTCTGCCTCCCTCTTCCACTTTTAAGGACCCTTGTGATTACATTGGGCCCATCCAGATCATCTAGGATAATCTCCCTCAGCTTTAAATTCTTAATGATATCTGCAAAGTCCTCTTCATCATGGAAGGTACAACATATTCACAGGCTCCTGAGATGAGGTTCTGGACTCTGGGGTGGGGGCTGGGGGGAGCATTATTTTGCCTTCCAGAACACAGACTGGCACTGACTTCTACTGCAATGTCTTAAGTCCATTCCATTTTGGACCCAGTTATAGTTTGCATAATTATATTCTCTGTATTAAGTCAGAATGTTTACAATTAACAGAAGGTATTAACATATAGGACCTTAGCCCCTCTCATAAGACTTTAAGTGAAGCCCCTATCAGCCTATACCACCTGACTTATGATCACCCACCCCATTCCGTCTCTGCCACTTGATGGGTAAGTTAGACATTTACTTGGATAGCTCTTGGATGGCATGGCCTTCCGCTTCTTCCACCTCTTAATAACAATGATTTCTTTCTCCACTTCATCTGGGCAACTTGCATGGTTCCATTTTACATCTAAAAATATTCTTTGAAATGTTCTCTGAAAAAATCTAAAACAAATATGTGTTGCTGTTTCCATTTTTTTAAAAAGTAAAAATAATCCTTTTTTATGTTTTTGAGTGAATTTCAGATCGAGTAAATCATGGGAGTTAGAAAACTCCTCAATGGAAGCAGAAGAGCACATGGGGTACAAAGAGGATGAAAGCACCTCAGTAGCTCTGGAGCACAGAGTTTCTTAAGAAATGTGGCAGACTGGCTGGAGAAACAAGCCTAGACCCCATCCTGAAGGACCTTGTATCTTGTGACAAAGAATTAAAATTTATCCTGGAGTTGATAAGAAGCCATTAAAAAGTATCTTGTCTGAATAACAGCTTGCTTAAATTTCTCTAGTATTGTGGTAAATGCACTGAATGGGAATAAGACTGGGCAGACCAGATAGGCTTTTTATAGCAATTAAAAGAAGAACTTACAAGTGCCTAAATTAAATCAGAATTAGAAAGGAAGAGACTGAATTTGAGAGATACTTAAAAGGTAGACCAGACAGGGTTTGAGGACCAAGAGAATGCTGGAGAAGGATAACAGTGTAACTTGTAGGTCCCTACCTTGGGCAAAAAGTTGGTGTTAACAATTCACATTCAAGATAAGAAGAAGCAGGCCAAAGTGGGATACACTGAGTTGGGAACATCTGGTGGAGAAGTAAATAAAAATGGCAGTTGAAAATATAAATCTGGAATGTAAGAGTAAGATCTTAGAGATTTACAGTGGGAAGCATTGCATAGAGGTGGGAGTTGGTCTCTCAATCAGAAGCAATCATTCACACGTTATATAGAGAAGGAGAAGGTAAAGAAAAGAGTTGAATGTTGAGTCCCGCCATCACCTTGGCTCTATTCCACTACCTCTCACCAAAGTACTGCAATATTCTCCTCATGGTTTTCCTTCCCTCTAGCACATTTCTTTTCAAATACAATTGTCCCACAATCAACAAATACAGTTTCTTTCTATGACATCCTTTTACTCCAAAACCTTAAATAATTCTTCATTGTCTACAGATAAACCCTCCAATCCTTGGCCTTGAAGCCTTGCCCACTTTTTCTTTCTACTGCCTCACACATGAACATTAGCTTCTGTCAAATTGGTCCTCTCATTGTCCTGTGAACTTTTTCTACTGTCATTTTTTTTTCATACCGTCAGTCTGCTTTTATCTTTTCTTTATCAAATCTAAACCATCTTTCACAGAATCAATTTAGTTCCTTCTCTTTGAAGAACACCTTCCTAGACCAGCAGAGACCAGAGCAAATGCTACATTAAAAAAAAAAAAATCATGACACATACTGTCTTTAATACACACTTGATGATTTTCCAGTGCTTATCTATGGCAATTCTTACTCAGAATTTCATTAAGTTTTCTGATTTGATTTAAAGCTAGAAGCACAGGAGTTCCATAAGAACAGAGAATTTGTCTATTTTATTCACTGCTAAATCCCAAGAGCCTAGAACTATTCCAGACATGCAAGCATTTGTTAAATCAAAAAACACCTCTGTATATTTCTCACAGTATCTAGCTGAGAGCTTTTCACATAAAAGTTACTCAGCAATTATTTACTAATTGCTTATTTAATTTCCTGGTTTCATAAAGATAGACATATGAATAAGAAAAATAATTTTCTTTAAGAAAAAATGAAACTGGAATAAATTTCTTTAGGAAAAAGAACAAATAAAGCTCTAAAATGCTTCCAAAAAACCCTGTGTAATCTGTACTCAATGTGTAAAATATTGTCCCACTTCCTATGCTTATTTTGAAGAACATAAAAGAATGTGACCTTATTTAGAAATAGGACTGTTGCAGATGTAACAAGATGAGGTCATACTGAAGTAAGGCCCCTAATGTAGATAGGACCCTCTGCATTAAAAAATTATGCATCTCTGTGGTAAAGGAATACTTTTTTCCTAATTTCTATCACAGAACTCTTATCTGTAAAGATATAAAAATCTAAATTTCTAACATTTCTTCTGCCTCACAAGATACAATTACATTACGCAGTATATGAAAACCAAAATGGTTTTAGAAGAAGCTACAAAATATCACTGTTTCAATTCTCAAAAAAACTGAATTATCCATAGGCTAGTTGCTAAAACCAACTGCTTAGCCCCCTTGCTAAAAACATGGTAGATTCAAATCTATAAGTAATTTCTTGAGTATTCCCAGCTGGATTTGTTCCTGATTGGTTGATAATCCTAGAAGCATTTTCCATCTGAAAGCTTCAGGGTAAAGGGTCATCTGCATGGTATCCACAGAGGTTGAAGATATTTACAAGTATTCCATGGAAAGTACAAGTGGAGCACCTTTTTTTGGGGATAATATTGATATCTCCTCCTTCCAGGCTTATAAAGGAAGATACTACAAAAAGATACTTCAGTATCTTTGATACACAGTGATTTCTATAGAAATATTAATGTGGTCAATTATTTGAGCAATTAATCTTATTATTTGATAAATAACAAGATTTGCATCATTGAAAACAAAAATAATTCTGAGTAATATAACTCCTTAGATATTCATCACTAAATTGCATATTTTGCTTGACTAAGTCTGAGCAGCATTAATCTTGTATAATCTCTTTGGTAAAACAAATCTACCTCCCCAAAACCAATTGGAAATAAATGTTTTTTGTTTTTTTATTCATCATATATTGGGTGACTGTAAATTACTGAAGGAAGGTATGGAATACTCTATAGCTAATAATTTCATGTCAAGTAATTGCTATGAAATAAAAAATTTCTAAAAATTACTTGAGATGCATGCCAATTTTATCTTTCATCTGAGTTTGTGTGAAAATTTTTATTTTTAAAGAGACTTTTCAGAAATGCATGATTAAAATAAGGCACATTATATATCCCTCCTGACTTGTCAAATGATCCAAAATCCACTGTGCTGGATGAGAGGTAATTCTAGTTTCTTTACATAACAAAACATACTTTGCAATGTATTTTGGAATTATCATTATGTTATATTTATAATATGATGACTAGTTCATATTATAAATTATGTAAAAATAAGTTTATATGTTGTTGACTATTATATAAGAATTTATAGCAATATTTTATAATTATAAAATTATAATAATTTATATTAGAATAATATAATTATCTTATTAATTAGAATATTTATACTATTAAAGAATTATTATAAGACACAATACAAAGATAATTACAGGATATATTATAGGACAATAATAATAACTTTTAAAAAGCCATTCTAGATTTTAAGTGGTCTGTTTACAAATTACATACAACTATATTGATGACAAATGCCTTGAGAGAGAGGAAGTGCTTTGGAGAAAGATGTATGAATTGAGACCCAAATCAGTGAGGCTAATAAAATAATTTTAAATTGCATCTACTATGAGAATTTCCTTTATCTTTTTCAGTCATCTTCCTCAGTAGTAAAGACACTAACCTCCTACACTGCACCTGATTTATTAAATGTGTATCAATGTTTCCAAATTAAATTTAGTCCACATTAAGAGAAATGTTTTTGTTCTACTGGATCTTATTTTAGAATCATCATAGGCTTTCACCAGATAATTAAGGTAATTATTTTCATATATACATGGACAGTAGTCACTTATCCCCTTGAAATGCCATTCATTTTCTTTTGCTTTGAGGAGTTACATACACACACACACACACACACACACACACACACACACACACACACATATATACACATTATATATATATTTATATGCACATATAAATATATATTATACATATATGCACATTTATATATATACACATTTATATTTATATAATATATACACATTTACATAAATTTATATATTAATATAATTTATAATATATACACATTTATATAAATGTAAAACATTCTAAATGTGTATATATTATATAAATACATCTATATTATAATATCTTATAAATTATAATATGATATAAATAATACATATATATTTTTAAAGATTTTATTTATTTGAGAGAGAGAATGAGATAGAGAGAGAGCATGAGAGGGGAGAGGGTCAGAGGGAGAAGCAGACTCCCCGCTGAGCAGGGAGCCCGACGTGAGACTCGATCCCAGGACTCCAGGATCATGACCTGAGCTGAAGGCAGTCGCTTAACCAACTGAGCCACCCAGGCGCCCAACATATTTATTTATATAATATAAAATTATATAAATTTATATATTATATAATATAAATGTATATATATGTCTGTGTATTTATATATATAAATGTGTATATATGTGTATATAATAAATATATATATAAGTATGTAGCATATTTGCATATTGAAAAACGGTTGCTTCTCAATAGGTTGCTTCTGAATTCCTTTTCTCACAAATAAAAGATTCTCCACAATATCAGGAAATACAAAATGTTAAATCACTTAAGGCACCACACATACTACAGCTATTTTTTTTTAAGCTAAGAACTCACATATTGTCATTTACATCTCGCATCCATTCCTGTCTTCTGAATTCCTCTCTGGCCACCTTTAACTCACTGATTGGTTCTGCTACCCACAATGTTGGCTCCAAAGGCTTGTAGCGCTGTTCTAATACTTCAGTGATATCACGGAATGGTCCCTGACAAGAAAGAATGAGGAAATATTTTATTATGGAAGACTTTCTGTCATATTATTGATGATTAAGGATGCTGAATATCTACAAAGTATACCAAGTTTACCAAAAGAACAAGCTGTTCTCTTAATTAGAAAATACACAGAATGTCACAACTTCAAAAAATGCTCACACAAGTTGAAGTTAAAATACTAAAATATTTTAAATTAGCCAAAATTTTCTCTACTTACATCAAAAGACTTTTTACGCTAAAACAGTTAAATTTGTAGTTATGTTACTTTGTTTTCTAATTTAAAAAAAAATTTCTTCCGATATAACTTAAAAAGAATTCTCTCCCTTTTTAAGTAAAGATATTAGAAAAGATTCTCAGCATTGCTTTCAAAAAGCCTTCCTATCAATAGAAATAGGATAGCAAGGTTTTTTTCATTAAAATAAAGCTTTTAAGTGAATTCCACATCCTACATTTAACTGGTAACCCTCCAAAAACAGAGGGCCATAACTGTAATTAATTTAAGTGTTCTTTAGTAAAAATTCTTTTTTAAAAAAAAAAAAACCCAATGTATTTATTTAATATATTCATCACAAGGGCTCAACCAGAGACTTAATTTAAAAAACAGAAACAAAACAAAAATGACACCACAGCTTAAGATACAGAGTCCTAGACAGAAATGAAGAGAAAGACTATCTAAGGAGAAAATAAAAAGACAACACAAAGAGAGAGGCTGGACAGTCAGGGATCTTGGCTGGAGACCTGCTTCGAGTAGGTTTCTTGCAGATACTTCTTAAAGGCTGTGGGGTTTTTCCAGAGCTCGGCAGCATGCGTGTTCAAAGGACTATCAATGTTTGGTTCTCCTAGCAGGCTCTGGATGGACAGCAGGATGGTCCTGACATCATACAGGGCAGACCACTTGTCCTTCAGGATGTCCAGGCAGATGTTTCCCTGGGTGTCCACGTTGGGGTGGTAGCAGGGTGGGAGGAACTTCACCGTGGGCGCATTGTAAGGGTAGCCACTGGGGAACTCCAGCGAGAGCTTATACCTCAGGTCTTCATAAACCGTGCCTGCTGCCCCATGGATGGTCCACACCCATTTGAAAAGGTTGTCGGATTCAGGGAAGGCAGAGATGCCTTTGTCACATCATGAGGGTCATCAGCTCCTGCTGTAGCCTCTTGCCCCCGGGGCCCTGGGCGGCGCCCCCGCTGGGCTGGGCTCCTTTGCTGGCGGCAGCGACGCTGGCGGCAGCTGGGTCGCGGTTCTGGGAGGCCATCCCGGGCGGTGCGGGGAGAGAGACAGGAACTCGGAGAGCACAACTGCAACTGCTTTTAGTAAAAATTCTAAGTTCTATTGCATAATAACTCTGATACCAAAGCAACCATCTAATGACACAAATATAGCAGAGGAAAGCCCATAAGCTGCAACAGTGTTTTATAAGATATCCTAGCTTTAAATTAGTAGTTACTTATACTAATTACTAGAATCCACTGGTTGTCTAATTAGTATATTAAACAATACAAATCAGAGGCGGCTCCGGATTTTACTATGTCATTAATTACATACTGCTTTTTTTCCCACCACTGTTGTTGTATAAGACAGAAGTGATATAAAATAGACAAAGATTCCTAATCATATTCCTTATCCTTAAAGATCTCTTCTTTAAATAGGTTATCACTAACAAGACACAGCTGGAGTTACAGCAAGCACTGACTGAAGACTGTGGGGCTAATAAAAAGAAATGATTCACGCCTCATTTATGTTCACTTATGTTTTACATTAATAGAAACCAATAATAGGAACCAGTTACCATAAAAGTCATGGACCGTAAATAACACAAATGGCAAATAAGTATCATCTAGTACTTTTCACAGCTGGACAGGAGGATTGCTATATTTGAAAGTAGTTAATGGATTTTTATTGGAACTTTACTTTTTAAAGATACAGTAACATGATTCCAAGTTCACTATTAAGAAATCAAATGGGGATTTATTATTTTTTTTCCAGATTCTTAATGTTTTACTTCGAGAAATTTTATGGTTTAAAAATTAATGCATGGTTGTGTAATCAGGGGAAAATTACTTCTTTAGACCTTTTTCCTTATATGTAAAATGGAATAATCATCATCTCACAAAAGTGCTCTTAAGATATATAATACAATGTAAGTAACACTCTTAGCATTGTACTGAGAACATACTAAACATTCACAAATGATACCCCTGGCTTTATTTTCATTATTAGTTTCAAGAAAAGTTTGGAGAAGGTTTTGAATAGCAGAATCAAATATATAAGGAAATGCACAAGGCTAGGACTTTGAAGGAACCAGCATTCACAAGGAGGAATGGTCTTCTAAGCGGCCAAACTCTACCTTCTAAACTTTGTTGGTGTATCAACATAAAACATACCCATTTGTTAAGACTTAACCCACTACTTGTTCTGGAACTTACTATTTCCAAAGAGACTAGGAAGTGAAAAAGGAGGAGCCCAACTCAAGCAGCAAAATTTAGAATAAGAATAGACCCAGTCTTCCTGATGGGTTCAGTATCTTTGTGACCCCAATCCTCCCGAAATCACATTCACCTCTCTCTATCTATCAGTGCCTGGTCCATACATTTATATCTTAGACAAGTGTCCAAGACACTTCGGCAAGTGTCTTGCCTTTGAGCTCAACACAACTTCTCCCTGGTTAGCAAATGACATATACTGTCAAACTTCTCCTATGCCAAAGCTTCTGTTAATTTGTATTTCTGTTGATAGCCTTTTAGATCTCAAGTGATCACTAATATTGATCATATGTGGAGTGACATGGGGCCTCAGATTTTGGGCATAGCTTCAAACTTCAGAACTGCTCATTGTGCTCATTTCCAAATATTAATCCCTGTAATGCCCAGGCTCAACCGGAATCTACAAGTCTCCTTCGACTCTTAGCTATAGTTTTCCAAAGTTTGACTTTATTTGCATCCAACCAAATCCTAATTATGAGGGTCAAATATATTTATGTTCTTCTATATTTTTAACAACCCATGTTACTTTATATTTTTCCCATGTTACTTTATAGTCATCTTGTACTTTTTAAAATTTTCTCAATAATATTTCGATATTATTTCTCAATAATATTCAATATTATTTCTCTGAAATAATAATGAAGTTATGTTTTAAACTCCCAGGATTGTCTCATACACTTGAGAAATTTACCTCCCAAGTACAGACAGACCATCAGAGTATAAATATTACCATTTGTAATATAGCATATATAATCTTAGATCTCCCTAATGACGTATATACCTTTCATATTATTAGGTAACATATAGTAAATGTGGTTCAGTCCAATAAAACCACAACATTAAAAATCCCATTCTGTGAAAACAAGAATGGAAAGAAGGAAAAAAAGAAGAAAAGGAAGTGAGAAAAGAAGAAGCCAAAGGAAGTTGAGCGAGAAGAAGATGGGATGAAACAATGGGTTGAGGAAGAATGGGAAGGAAGGAAGAAAAAAAAAAGGAAGTAAGAAAAAGAAGATTAAAATGGTGTGGAGCAGAGGGAGGAGGACCAGGGATAGGAATGAAGGAGACAGGGAAAGAAGAAAAGAGAAAAGGAACAAGGGAAGAGAGAAGAAGGAAGAAAGAAGGGAGCAGAAAAAGAAAAGAAAATTAACAAGGATCATTATTTGGTAGTATGCTAGTATGTGGTATGCTAGTATGATAAAGGTGATTTATGAGCGTATCTGTGTATGTACACACATGTATGTATACCTATCTGCAAATATCTGCATATGTATACACACATATACATATATAAAATCTTCCATAGAGGGGCGCCTGTGTGGCTGTCGTTGGGCGTCTGCCTTCGGCTCAGGTCCTGATCCTGGGATCGGGCCCAGCATCTGGCTCCCTGCTCCGCGGGAGGCCTGCTTCTCCCTCTCCCACTGCCTGTGTTCCCTCTCTCGCTGTGTCTCTCTCTGTCAAATAAATAAATAAAATCTTAAAAAAAAAATCTTCCATATACATGTGTATTCCATATATATATATATATACACACACATGTATATTATATGAATGTATGTAATATTTTCTATGTGCCTTCATATATATATATGTGTATACACACACACACACACACTATTGTAGTATAAGAAATACATATCTGATGGTTTTTGTCACTGATTCCTGGCATAGAGCTCCTAAAATGCTTAGAATTTCCTGAGTGATGGGGTGACTCTTATCGATAAACAAGGTTACACCTGAGATTATGCTAATGAGGTGATTTAGGTTGGGTCCTTAGTAGCCTCTTGATCAAACTGGTCACCAGAAAGACCAAATGATTAGAAGGTTGAAATTTCCAGTCCCTGCTTCTGATCTCCAGGGAAAGGTAATGGAGTTCCAGACTGAGCTTTATAAAAACTCTTACACAAGGAGATTTGATGAGATTCTCAACTGGCGCACACATCTATGTGCTGGGAGAGAGGTGCATCCCAGCTCCGTAAGAAGAGAAGCCTGTGCACTCTGGACCCTTTCAGACCTCACTCTATGTTCCACTTCACTGGGCTGTTTATTTGTATCCTTTATAATAAAGCAGCAAATGTAAATAAAATGTCTTCCTGTGTTCTCTGAACCGTTCTAGCAAATTATCAAACCTTAGGATGGGGTCATGGGACCCCTCAATTTATAGCCAGCTCAGTAAGAAGTACAGGAGACCCAGAAATTGCTACCAGTATGTGAAGTGAAGAACAATTTTGTGGGGTTAAGCCCTTGAGCTGCGGAGTCTGCACCAATTCCTGGTAGTTAGTGTTAAAACTGGCTTGAATCACTGGACACCAAATAGTAGTCAGAGAATCAGAGAATTAGTTGTTGGTGTCGGAAAACATCTCGATCACATATATATATATTTTCCCACATATATTTATATACTTATTGTATTTATTTACTATATTTATTATATAAATATATAGGTATACATCTTCCATACAAATACATATAACCATTTTTACATGTATATTATATATGTATAAAAATTGTCCACATATATTATTCACATATACCTTATATATAGCTATATGTATATGTCTTCCATACGCATTCCATAAATACTAAATACATATATGTATACATAGAATGCTATGGGGGGGAAGCCATGTAAGGTACTAAAGGGGTTATATTGAGAAAAGTACATTAATAAAGATGAAGAGTAAATAAAAACTAGTATAAAATAAGCTATATTATAAAAGCATAAAAAAGCAAAGCAAAGCAGTAAAGTTAATGTGAAATATAAGTATTATAAAACTCATATAAAATGATACTAAATGTGTATGGTTAACGTTGTGAGTATTACACAGTGTGGCAGTTTGGTCTGGATAACTTCTAGAGTGTTTCCAACTCAGATACATTTACATACCTATATCTTATCAATACCATATCATTTTCACATTTCCTAAGAAGTTGCATTCAGAATTAGTCTATGAATTCCATGTATTACCAATAGCTATCTCATTGAATATAGCATAAAATATGGATTATTAAGTATTCAAATATACAGTGTTATATCTGACACCTTAGCAATCACTGAACACTTAATACACAAGCAATGGAGTTACTAGAATTATCTTCATTATAGAATAATAAATTGAATTGCTCATTCTGATGGTATCATGTAAAATCATTCTTTGCATCATCTGAAATAGTAATATGCATAATTCAAATGGTAAAAATTCAGTTACCTAGAATATAAAATTTATTTTATAAATGCCTTTATTAGAGTATTGGTATAACCTATATTTTGAAAAGAATAATGAAACCATACTCTGAAGATATGTTCCAAAATAAACTGAAAATTTTCCAAATTATCTCTCTTTTGTCCCCTTGCTCAACTCTCCCCTTCCTGCCACTTTATTTCAGAAAGAGGGAGCACTCTCAGCTTCTATGTTTTTTGGTATAGTTTTTTTTTTTTACAGCTCTTTCTATAATATAGTATAAGCCATCAGTTAATGGTATTTTTTAAAAATAGGATTATCAATTAGTAATTTTAAGAGAGCAAAAAAAAAAAAAAGAATGCACAAATAAAGGGAATAAAAGACCCAATTACAGAAAGTGAATACGTAACATCTCAAATAATTACAGCAAAGTGGGAAATTGCCCTATGGCATAGATGAAGTTGTCCTCTAGCAAGTTGATGAAATGGCTGGGGGTGTGAAAAGCAGTCTCTAAGATGACCTCCAACGATCCCACTTTCTGGGATTCAAACCCTTGAGCGGACTGGATTTATTCACTTCTAAAAAATGAAATATGGCAGAATGGGAGGTCACTTGTGGCATGAGGTCATGAAAAGGCTTGTGGCTTCTGCTCTGAGGAGCCTCTCACTCTCTGTCAGATCACTCCCCTGAGGGAAGCCAGCGGCCAGTGAGGCAGCTCTACAGACGGCCAATGTGAGGGACTGAGATATGAAAACAAGCAACCCTATGAGTGACCCTCGAAGAGGGTCTCCTCATCCTCCTGCTCTTTCCTACAACTGAGTGTCCACATGAAATCACAGCACTGTCCGGCACCTTGACTGCAACTTCATGGCAGATCTTGAGTCAGAGGCACTCACCTAAGCTGTACCTACAACACTGACCCACAGAAACTGTGAGAGAAGAAATGTGGGTTGGTTTAAGCCATCAGGTTTTCAAGTTATTCATTACATAGCAAAAGATATACAGAGGAAGACCTGTGTCGGGAACTACTTGGTGGGAGTTCTGGGAATCTGGCCAAGTGAACCCAAATCAACCCAATTCTAGGTTGATGCCCCTGGTGGCAGTTGTCTACTCCAAATTAAATATCGATGGGGATGATCAATGGGGCCTTTGGGACAGTGATGATCTTCTCTCAACACATCCCACTCCACCCTATAGCCTTAGGAAATCATTTGTCCGTCCAGCTCTATAGCAACCCACAGGGAAGACTTTTTTGTCTCTGCCCGAGTCTTGCATTGTTTTGGGTCCTCTATAATTCTCTCAACTTATACTTTTAAATTATGTTTACAACTGTATATAGATATGAATCATCAGAACACATCATATTTTTGTAGCAATATGTTATAACAAGTACCGTTATAACAATGTTTTTAAAGAAAAAGGCTAGATCAGCCCAAAATCTTAAGTGTTAACTTCGTATTTGAAATAATAAAATTCAGTACCATAGAATTATTTGATTACTTCCCTCATACATATTTTAAACATACTTTATGTTTATTATTTAAAATTGGATTCCATAAAAAATAATTTTCCTTTCTTGTCACAAAGACAAAAGAACAGTAACTTTTTTAAAAAAACAGCAAGAATACAATCATTGACAGAATTCTTATACAGAACTAATGAGTACCTGACATTGTTTCCTATCAATGGGTGGCAGAATTTCAGATCGAGGAAAGGAACGGGCACTCGTACAAGCTAGCCAACTGCTAAGGCTGATGCAGCGCTTCTGCTTAACTTTAGACCTTTGGTATGTTAAAGGCTTTGCCTTTTGTAACCTCAATTCCCAGGGATCAGGATCTTTTCTGAATGGTGAATTGTATATACCTGGAATCTAAAGAAAAAGAACATAATTGTTATTTTTAACTTTAACTTTTTACATGAAGTAAAAGGAAGATGAAGTTGTATCATAAAAATTTTCATATGTTTAAGGACTATTTTTAAGTAGAACTCTAGTTCTTAACTAGAGGCTGGCTTTAAATTCATCTAAGGAGATTACAAAATACTCACTTTGTCTACACTCCAGACCAACAATTTCAGAATCATTCATAGTTAAAGACCAAAAATGTTAAAAATCACTGAGCTATAGCTTCTACCCGGCATATATGGCATATTTTATATAACCGTATTTTAGAAAAAATTACAGAAGGACCTTAAGTCATTCTTTCTGTTAACTATGTATATGTGTATTTAATCACATCCGTAAGTCATACATTCACTCACACAAACTCAAATATGCGATGCTTGAACCAGTTTCAGGCACAAAATATGCACTCAGTAAATACTTGGTTGCTTTAACGATTATGATTAAACCCATATATTTTTCCTAAAATGTGCTCTTCTGTTATGCCACCGTTATATGCAGAAATTTTTCTGGTCACTCTATTTATTGATGGACTCAGCAGTTCTAAAGTATTATGATTACCCAAGATCCTTGTCTTTGAAAAACTATCTTAGAAATTTTATATTTCCTGGGGCACCTGGGTGGCATGATCTCAGGGTCTTGGGATTGAGTCCCACATCGGGCTCCCTGTGCAGCAGGGAGTCTGATTCTCTCTCTCCCCCTCTCCCCCTTCTCCCTTGCTCATGTTCTCTCTCGCTCTTGCTCTCTTCAAATAAATAAATAAATAAAATCTTTAAAAAGAAGAGAGAGAAAATTTTATATTTTCAGCCTAATATTTCAGTTAAGTGTTAACCTTTTTCTAATACCAACTGAGACTAGATTCAGTGTCCTGTCCCTAATGCCACATTAAGAGCCTGGGGCCAACTCTGTCAGAGCTCTTACCTACCTACCACATTGTTTCATAATTACCTTTGTGTGTATCAATCTTCCCTAAACAAGCAGCTGGAGCACAGGGCCTCTGTTTTAGGGATTTTTGTAGCCCCATGGCCTCCTGGAGTCCCGGGCACATAGTAGACACTCAAAAACAATGCACTCTGCAGAAGGACCTGTGAAGCCTGTATTTACTCTTGTTTTCCAAAGCCGCATCAAGATCTCAGGAAAATGTTTGAGGTTTATTTCAAAATCTTATCAACTTCTTTCAAAGAATTATAGATTATACCCTTTTTATCTTTCTTAATACATCAGTTTTGCTGTGCTTTCAAACACATTGTGATCTAGAATTAAATTATCAAAGATCCACTTGGGTTACCTCCAACTCAACTGTTCCTGTGTTATAACTGAATTTTATTAGATAAAACAAAGCCAATGAAAATATACTTAAAAATATCTTAAAAAATATTTTTGAACTGGGTTTTCTTTGGGATTTTTTTCCCTATATAACTTATACAAGAAAAAAAGTGTTGAAACATTACAGGCAATTGTATAAACCATATTTAATGTCATGCTGACCATTCTCTCACTATAATACTAAATACCAAACAAGGTCGATTCATAAACAGCTTAAATGATGTTAATAAAAAACAGTATGGACACATATTTAAAATAGTTTTTAGTGTAATTTTGAAGGGGTGAAAATTTTTAAGATGATTTTTAGAGTGAATTTCTATGATGAGAATCTACCAACTGTAATGAGAAGAAAACCAACAAATACTACATTAAATAGGCTATCCTGACATAAATATAACTAAATCTCCATAGTCTATGAAAAAGATAGGAGTATGCCATTCTATTTAGTGATGATCTAGCTGACTTAAGTCTATTAATCATTTCCACAACCTTGCAGATAGTAAAATACACACAATTTAACTAGATTATAATTTATCAGTTAAAAATATCTATCTACTTGAATAACTGTTACCAGCCATTAACTTTACCCCATTAGAAATCTTCTTTGGTCTCCTTCCACATTTGCATGCACATGTATACATAGGCTAGATGGGAAATGCAAATAGATCAGTAGACATGATAGCTTTCTTAAATTATATTTTGCAACCTATATGGAGACCTTCTCATGTGTATTCTCTTTGCAATTTAAATCAAATATAGGTAGAAAATATATTTTAATTGAATTTAAAATGTATCATTTAAAATCTTCAAGGTGTCAGTTATTTTAGAAATTAATTTAATACATTTGCTAGCTTACGTCAATGAAAACAGTTCAGCCCTTTCTCAATCCCTACTGCAAGCAAATACCCTGTTTATTTATATTGATACAGTATGCATTTAGCCATTACTTCTTGAATAAAACCTTAACTTACTATTGTCTCAACTGCTGCATTTTATAATTTGTAAGCCACTTGTGAATAATGGTTTGTTGTTGATTTTTAAAAATATTACTATGAGTCACAAAAGACAAAGTTAATCCTAAGGGACCATGACATATTTTTCAGTTTTCACATTTTTCACAACTTAGAAGGGCTACTGCCAAGCTAGCTTTTGGGACTTCATTTTCAGCAATAATTTTCTAGAGTGACCAACACTATGGGGAAATCTGTGCTAACTGTTTAAAAAAAAAAAAGCCTACAACTGAGTTATTTGCAGTACTGTCATGCTAACATTCAACTCAATAAGACCCAAGAAATCTCGGGAGAGGACTCTGCTAATAGCTTCTTACTGACCTCCTTGCATCAGGCTGGGCTGCTGACTGGTGGCCCAGTGGTGAATACGGCAAATGAGGTGTGAAAGCACTGATTTTTTTTAAAGGCTATGATTCTGACTCGTCAAAAGGAGAAAAAAAAAAAAAAAGGCAATGAGTTATATAATAGATATATATTTTTCTTGAATTCCCCCCTTCAGACCCTCCATCATGGGAACTTAAGCATGACCTGGAATATTAATTATGTCAGGTTGAGCAACGAGCAAATGTACCATTTGTTACCCAGTCACCCTTAGCATTACATTAATATTTTGAACCATTCCATATTTCTAACAATCTATCAGTTGCTCTTTTCTTCTCAGTTTTTATTCCTTAGACTTATAAGTATTGTATGGGAAAGTACTTTAAAAATGCAATTGATTTAAAAACAAATGGATGATGGATTTGAAGCATCTACTATTTTATTTCATGGAGAATGTTTTTACGATCATTTTCCACTCATCCACAGACCTTCAATTTGTAATTGCCTGGGGGAACCTATATTCTAATTCTCCCCTCTTCTCTTTGTTATTGAGGTTTACTTCTAAAACAAGGTGCTGTAAAATAAAAAGAATCTGAAACATGATTTTGTATATCTATAATTCCCAAAGCACAATGATTAGTCTTTCCATTTCATATTTTACCATATGAGAAATAATAATCTCTCGTAATTTCAAAGTAACTGCTCACTCAGGAATGAGGAACTACTAAGTATACAGGAGAGGTGGGAAAATTCAAGTTTCACTTTTGCAAATGACAATTACACAGCAAATGGGAGTTGACTGCCACATAAAGGAACAAAATCAGAAAGTATTTTCTTGCATCAGGATTCAGAATTTGTGAATACTGGGAGAGATACACAGTTCTAAAAAGGGGGGGATGCTGAGTAAAAGATGTTCAGGATCTAAGCTTTAATCAAAATTATTTTAAAAAGATTAGACACTAAGCCAGCACAGAAGGGCAGAAGATCTCTACTAACGAGGAAAGTCAAAATGGGCCGGAGAACTGTGAATGAAGTATTTGTGAGGGTAGGGACTGCTGAATCAACACTGACCAACGCACTTCATCATAATTATCAGGACACACCAGTACCAGGGGATTTATAAAAATCCCACTCAGCAAATAATTGCCCTGCTGTTAGGAGACAGTCAGAGTGTTAACACACTGTCACAGTCCAGTGTTTAGTAAGATATTCTACATTCAATTACTCTTGCTGAGAACTAAAAGGAACCATGGTCATTTCGCACCACCTCAGTTACGCTTCCGCATGCATTTCAGACAACAGCCATGTTAACCCTCACATACGGTACCCCAGAAGGAAGAAGGATTTCATGGAAACATTTGGGATTCACAAGGAACATATCTGGTATAAAACTTATCTCTATATAGCAAGATTTAGAAAGAAAAAACTATTACTAACTATACATGCTTTTCTGTGACTTCAGTGAAGAAGTCGAATTTTTAAATGTTTTGAGTCAAAGTACAGAGTGGGGTCATGTTAAATGGAGAATCCTGAAGTAGCTGGCTTCATTAGTTTAACAAATGATTTTTATGAATCATTTTGATATCCTAAACATTATCATCATATATTAAAATATTTTCATTAAATATTGATTAAAACAATGAAATTTAAATAAAATACCATCCTCTACATACTAACTCAATTCAATAAATATGTAGCATCTACTAACTTCGAAACACTTTACTGGATCTAAGGTGGGTACAGATGAATGAAAAGTGATCACTCCCACCAAGCCATTCTCAGTGGTGGGAGAGGGGAGGGCTAGGAGAGCAATTTTGTGACTGACAATAACATAGCCAGCCTGTAGTAAGTACCCACTAATTGCTGTTGTAAAAGAGGTTTACATCTTTTAGAACTGTGGAAAAAATATCCGACTTTCTTCTAAAGGTGGGTAGAATTTTGATAATAAAAAGGGAAGAAAGGCATTGCAGGCTAAGGGAAGGGTAAAAATAAAGACAAACATATTTGTGGGAAAACACAGAACAGCTGTTCAGTGACTATCACATTGGCCAGTTTAAGCATGAGGCTATAGTCAGAGATGAGCTTATAAAGATAAATTGGGGCCAAACTCTAAAAGGCTGCAAATTACACTTAATTCTGCATAAAATGGAAATCTGTTGATTTTCACATTCTCTCTTAGAAGGTAAACTCAGGAAGAAGTCTGAAGCAGGCCTACAGAAACAGACTCCATGAAAACACAGGTGAAAACCACAATTTAAGGGACAGAACAAGCATCAGAACCAGACTCAGAGCAGGCATACTGAAATTATCAGAACAGAAATTTAAAACAACTATTAACATGTTAAGGGATCTAGTGGATAAACTAGACAGCAGGCAAGAACAAACAGGCAATGAAAACAGAGATATGGAAATTCTAAGAATCAAAAAGAAACACCAAGAAAAACATGATAACATAAATGAAGACTGCTTTTGATGGATTTATTTGTAGACAGGACATGTCTGATTAAAGAATCTCTGAATCTGAGGATATGTCAACAGAAAATTCCAAAATGGAAAGGCAAAGAAAAAAGTCTGATAAAAATATAACAGAACAGGTGTGCCTGGGTGGCGCAGTCAGTTAAGCACCCAACTCTTGGTTTCAGCTTGGCTTGTGATCTCAGGGTTGTAAGACTAAGCCCCAAGTTGGGCTCTGTGCTCAGCACGGAGTCTGCTTGAGATTCTCTCTTCCTCTCCCTCTGCCCCTACCCCTTGTGCTCTCTCTCTCAAATAAAAATAGATAAATGTTTAAATATGTGTATGTAACAGAATATCCAAGAAAGGTGGGACAACTACAAAAGGTATAACATGCACATAATGGGAACCCAGGAGAAGGAAGAGAGAAAGGAACAGAAGACATATTTGAAGTAATAATGCGTGAAGATTTCCCCCAAATTAATATCAGGCACCAAACCACAGATCCAAGAAGCTCAGAGAACACCAAGTAAAATAAATGACAAACACACAAACATATACAGAGGCATAGCATATTCAAACTTCTAAGAATCAAAGATAAGATGTTACAAGAAGCAGAAGTGATAAGCACCTTACCTACAGAGAGGCAAAGACAAGAATTACATCCAACTTTTCCTCAGAAATAATGCAAGCAAGACAAGATGCCTAGAGTGAACCCTAATATAAACTATGGACTTTGGGTAATAATGATGTGTGGGGGTAAAGAATATATGGCAACTTCCTGACCAAATTTGTTGTGTACTCAAAACTGCTCAAATTTTTAAAAGCCTACAAAAATAGTTAAACATCTGCTTAGTATATAACACAACACTTCCATTCCTGGGAATCTATACAAGAGAGGTGAAAAAACATGGAACACTGCCTCTCTCAACACCTGGCTCAGAGTACACAATCAATCCATGCTTATCTGAATAAGTGATATAGACCAAAAGTCTATAAAGGAGGTGAAGACTGCTTATTGAAAGGTAAGAAGAAAGAACAGTGGAAACAGAAGAATGACATGGACAGGGAGCATTCTATAGAAACAGGACCAGAAGACTCTGATAATAATGTTTATTAAAAAGAACATAAGAGAATGTGGACTTACAGAAAAACCTGGGCTTAGAACCCAGGCAGAGGAGGTAGAAAGAGAAGCAGTTATGCAGGAATATTACTACCTGTTTTGGAGTTATTAGAACTGAGCTCCCAAAAATCCAGGTTGAAAGGTCCAGTGCATAGTTGTAATAGTAGGTCTGGAATTGGGAAAGAGGTCATAGTGAGCGATTGGAGTGTTTTCTGAATAAAAATACCTGAAGGTCTGAAAACAGATGGGGTCATTGAGGGAGAGCATGGAGAGAATTCAGGGGAACAGTCTTAGGAGTGTGTACATATAAGAAATAAGTGGGAGAAGAGATGCCCATGAAGGACACTCAAAAGAGCAAACAGTGAGGGAGGAGAGGCAGTTCACAAGGGAGAAGACCGTTTCATGAAGGAGGTCAGCAGTGTCAGAAGCTCAGGAGAGGTAGAACAGCACGAGGACAAAGAATGCACAACTGGCATGGTAATTAGAAGGTGACAGGTGACCTCCACAGAAGTAAATTATGTTCTTGTGGCACAAATCACATCGCCATTCATTGAATGTGAGGAAAGAAAAAAGAAGTGGAGACTGATTTGAGTCTTCTAAAATATAGCAATATTATGATGACTCAGAAAATCTTGGGACTAAAAGAACATCCCCCTTCCCCTGCCCCCCAACAGGATTCCCTTTAACTATACTGCATTTTGAAAGAATTTCTAAGAGAAGAGTCTACGTAAAAGACTTTCTGGGAAATCTTCCCCACTAAACTATTCCTTTATCTTTTTCTCTGCAAATGTCAAGTCACTATTCTACCGATCCCTGCAGGACTGGATGAAAGTTGCTTATTTTCTTGCTCAGGAAAATTTTCTAGGCCTGTTCCTTTCCCTAACACGTAGCAACCCCCCTACCCGCCCCCCAGTATAGCTTCATTTACCTCCTCTCCTCCTCTATCTGCTACCTTGGCACTCTCTCCAGCTTTGGCTTTGATTCCTGCTTTTCGATTTGAGTCACAGCATTGACAGTTTATCAATAATTATAAAATACTGAAATTAGCATTGATATGTATATATAGCCATACTGAGAATAGACTATTCTGTGGGTTTAGGATGCCTGGTATTTGAGCAGTATGAAAGAAGAGAAGGGATGGGCCTGGTGTGTAAGGTGAAGGAAGACATTCCCAGAAAACAGCGAGATGTGCAAAGGAGCAGAAACTTTAAATAACTGTGGTATTAAAGAACTATAAATAGTCCCATATAATATCAGAGTAAAGATACACATTGAACACTACTGAATAGACTATTGAAGAAGACTGAGAAGAAATGATCAAAGAGCAGAAGGTTGACCACAGTGTCACCAAGGCCAAAGGAAGCTCCAATACCACAAGTGTGATGAGCAGTGTGCAAATCTCCCAGAGGTCCTGTGGATTTATAATTAGGAGATTCCTGGGTGACCTTATCAAAAGGTATTCTGAGTAGAGCAGTGAGAGTGGACACCCAGTTCCACAGTGATGTGAAAACTCCCTATTGCGATGCCTTTAACACACGATTTCTACACGTTCTGGGCTGGCTTATTATACGTACTAGTGAAGTCTGAATGACCTAAGAAAAACAGTAAAGCATGTTTTTATGACCACCACCCACCTCAAGCCTTCCATTATATACCATTGTTCCCCCCTCAGAAACCTATTTTCTCTTGCTCAGTTCCTCTACAGATGATTTAATTTGAAAATGATTTCATGGTTTGGGTTTAAAAGATGACTTTCAAGACAATTAGTTGCTAAAAGAAAAATACTTAGCATCACAGAAACAGGCAACAGAATTGAAAATTTTCTTTTGTTAAAGAAAATGTACTAATAGAATGGAGCATTTGTCAAACTTTATTCCCAGTGTTATCTGAGGCTCTGCAAGAAACTGATTTCCCAAGAGTCTTTGAAGAAAGATTTCTTAAGCAAACAGGAGGAAGCCATTTTAAGTTTTATCAAAGTATAGGACTGACTGCCTCATGAGGAAATGCTATGTTGCCTTAATCTGGTTGGCTACAATCTTGTGACCAAATCTCAAAGACCACCTCTCTTTTAGACTACTGTGCTCTCACAGGCTTGTTCTGTCGACCTGTGACTTCTTGGATGGAAATTATTAATTAGAACCTATTAGGTTAGATTATACCTGCCACTTTGTGATAATTGAGCTGAGTCTTTAGTATTTTTGCACTTTTCTGTGTTATCCTTCAATAAAAATTTTGTTTTATCTTTTTTAGGTTATCTTTTGCTTCCTTATTTTGCTTTGACCTCCTTAGCGGTAGGGAGCCCAGAAAATTCCACTATGCTTCATAACCGTTATCTTTTTTCAACTCAAACGTAAGCTCTCTTCTGGTGGTAACACAATTGGCCACAAACACAATTAGAGGGAAAGTAAGTTAACTGAAGGGAGATGACAACACAATATTTTGATAAAAAAACTGATCTGGTCTAAAATGAGTAACAGTCTAGTCTCTGGCTTTTGGGGTGTACTGCTGGGTTATTTCACAAGTTTTTATGTGAGCTTTTTCTTTCATTTCCTTCATTTCAAAAATATGAGGGAATAATACCTCCCTTATACTTTTTATTTTATTTTTTTAATTTTTTTTAAAGATTTGATTTATTTATTTGATAGAGAAAGGGGACACAAGCAGGGGGAGTGGGAGAGGGAGAAGCAGGTTTCCCATGGAGCAGGGAATCGGATGTGGGGCTCGATCCCAGGACCCCGGGATCATGACCTGAGCCCAAGGCAGACGCTTAACCAACTGAGCCACCCAGGCACCCCTCCCTTATACTTTTTGATCCGTTAATTCACTTTCAGCCCTACATATTATTACTGTGCTAATGAAAATAAAGAACAGGCACAGAGACTTAAATTTCTCTACATTAAGAGATAATCAGATCAAATAACTGTATTTGCTTTTTTGTCAAATTGGCATGTCAAATAATTGTCTGCCGAATTAATCCCAGCTCTCCTTTAGATTCTCTGGTATCCTCATCCTCAACTACCCTGTTCCTTTTCTCAGTACTTCTGATCCCTCGCCTATAATCTTTTCAACCTTGCCCTGTGGAACCCTTCTCCCATCTATGCTAAACAACTTCTCTTTGCCCCCAAATTTTTCAATAAATATATTCTCTACCTTTTTTTTTTATTATGACTGAAGCTTCCTTCGCCTCTAGAACACCACTTCCCTTGCAGCAGGCCTACTGAACAAAGCATTTTAGTACTCCCCTGTACCACAGTGACTAGGGAGAGATTTGCATTTTCTTAGTTCCCCAATGTCATTTTCAAACCAGTACTCATCAACCTTCTTGCAGTCTAAATTATGCATTCTTTTATCCCTCCCTGTGGTTATCATATACAGACCCGCTGGTCATTTGCCCATATTCATGATAGTCTTTGGCACTTAGTTCAGTCTTCCTTTCTACTATGTGCTCTGGGATAACTTCTGGGTGATTTCATGTATAGGTGGGTGACCCATCCCAACAGTATAGTCTCACAGTTCTTTGACTCCTCCAACTTCACTGACCTTTACCTTTACACATTACTAGTTAGAGCAAGAGAAAGATGACAAAAACATTTACATTCTTACAGATACCTCTTTATCTCAAATCATATGATCACAAAACAATGTGTAACCGTGTTGAGTAGGATGTCTGTTGTTTCAGAACGTCAGCTGATGCCTCAAAGATGAAAATACTTCTTTTTAAAAGATTGATTTATTTTAGAGGGCAGGGGGAGGGGCAGAGGGGGACAGAGAGAGAGAGAGACCATCTCAAGCAGCCTCCTTACTGAGCATAGAGCCCAACTGAGGGCTTGATTCCATGACCCTGAGATCATGATCTGAACCAAAATCAAGAGTCAGACGCTCAACCAACTGAACCATCAGGTGCCCCAAGATGAAAATACTTAATAGATGATATAACTACCCACCCTTATTCCTCTGTTCATGGCTCTTTTCCCAAGAAGACAAACTCATTGCCCAACAGCTCTCCAGAAGTGCCCATGAAGGCTTGCTTGCCTTCCTGTGAGAAGACTCTGCATCTTAGACTTATGCCTCCCACCTCCTGATGCTTAAAGGAACTGATAAGCTTTCACATACAAAACATCAAAAGCTAATAATGCTGAATATACTGTCTAGTAATTGTCATCAAATAAATAGAAATTTAAAGATACATGGGACTCCTGGGTGGCTCAGTCGGTTAAGCGTCTGCCTTCGGCTCAGGTCATGATCCCAGGGGCCTGGGATCGAGTCCCGCATCGGGCTCCTTGCTCAGCGAGGAGCCTGCCTATCCCCCTGTTTGTGCACTTTCTCTCTCTCTCTCACTCTGACAAATAAAGTCTCAAAAAAAAAAAAAAAAAAGAAAGAAAGAAATTTAAAGATATGATTTCAGCCATCATCCAGGAAAAAAATGTTGAGCTAGGACCTCTTTAAACCATACCTTAAAAGAAACCAAGCATGGTTTTGAAGATAGCCAGACCGTAGTTTGAATTTCATCTTCACTCTATCTAGTTATGTAACTTGGCTTAATTTGGGACATTATAGAATTAAAAAAAAAAAATGTTAGTTTCACCTTTGCCTTTCCTTTGAATATAAGATTTGCCCTTTTAAAAGTCACTTAAAATATATTTTACCAAATACAGGTATTAGTTACTAAAAATTATTACATCTGTCAAAATGATTGTTTTATTTATAGTTTTTATTTAATTCAGAGAAGAAATAGTGAATACTTGGGACTGAAATAAAAGCTGCCTTTCTTGTTTTTAATATGAAAGTATTTTAAATCAGAATTAGGACATGTATTAGAAATACCATGACTTTGACATTAGAAATTGGGGATACTAAAGTGACATGGTTGCTCTCTTTTATGAATTCGCCTATGTTAGAGGGAAGTAGATGTAACCAGAATACCAATGGTAAATGTTATATAAAGACATGGAAGAAAAAAGCAACAACCGTGCCTTGCAAGGTCAGGGAAGGCCCAACCACAGTTTTAGCATTTAGATAATTGTCAACAGAGAAGCTGATTTTGGTATGGATATATAAAGAACCGAGCCAGGTAAAATAAATTGAATCATTTTAATGATATGAATTTAAGACTAATTCAGATTTGATTATGCATAGATAGCATAAGCATAAATAACAAATATGAATACAACAAAATTATATTATCTTAATGATTCATAATTTATTTCAAAGATATATTAATACTGAAATTATATGCATATATATATATACACACGTATTAATTTAAAAGGAGACAGAAAATAAAGCTGAATAAATTTAAGAGAAAAAATTTTAAAATACAACTCATTAAAGGGACTAAAACTATAAAGGAATGTTTTACATTATATAAGCACCTTGAAAATACTACTTTTCTCTAAACTAAGAGCGATCATATCCTTTCAGCAAGACTTTCCCTTCAGCATAACAACAGCTACTGACACCTGCAGTTCATTTATTTTAGGCCTAAGAGATAGTAACAGATTAAGATTTAAAGACAAATTCTTCCTCTTTCCTCCCTTCTTCACACCTTCCTTCCATTTTCTCATCTTTTACTTTACTGTCCGCTGTGATATTGTGTAGATAACAGAACTCCTTTCTGAGTGAAATACTTCCAACTGTCAAAAGATATATAAATAGAAACACCAATTGATAAGACTATTTAACAGAAAACCCGCCACTTTACACTAAAATATTATTTATTTATTTATTTATTTATTTATCTGACAGAAAGAGACAGAGAGAGAGAGAACACAAGCACTGTAAGCAGGAGAGGGAGAAGCAGGCTCCCCGCTGAGCAAAGGGCACGACTTGGGGCTCGATCCCAGGGCCCTGGGATCATGACCTGAGCCGAAAGCAGATGCCTAACGACTGAGCCACCCAAATGCCCCTATACTAAATTTAAAGTCATGTTTCTCACACCATAATGAAACTAATTTTTTTTTTTTTAAGTAGGCTCCGTGTGGAGCCCAATGCGGGGCCCAAACCCACAACTCCAAAATCAAGACCTGAGCCATGACTCTGGGATCAAGACCTGAGTTGAGATTAAGAGTCAGATGCTTAAATGAATGAACCACCACAGGTGCCCCGAAACTAATTTTTAATATATATTTTTAAATAAACAACTGCACTTCCTCTTTGCTTATGTTTCTTTTGTGATTATAATACATATATAAAATATTGTACAAACTTTCTATGTCTTTCAAAATATTTACCTACCTTATACTGCATAAAATCTCAAGATCACAGACGATTTCCTGTGTTGGACTATACCTTAATTAAGACTCAAAAGTTTAGAAATACTCATGTTCTTAACAGTGACCTTAAGGACCAAATAAGCTACATTAGTCAATGTTTGAGTATCTTGATCACTGACGTAGTTTGAGTTCATTTTAAGAAAATATTTGAAAGTATAAACTCTCTCCCTGTGTCCCTAGTTTTAATACAAAGGAATAATGTTTTTGATTATAGGGTACAAGGGCTAGGGAAGGAGATATATGGAAGATTAAAGGAAGAAGAAGAAATAAAGAAGATGGATTAAGCCAAAGCCTGCGATTTTAAAATCTGGCCTCTAGCTATTCACTGGAAATATTTCTAACATTTTCCAATCCAAAAGAGTGAATTTAAATATTAAGAACATGGGGTGAGCAGAACTTCTCTATTCTTCTGGACTTGCAGAAGAGCTGAGATAAATCATGAGCTGACAAACTCTACCTCTTCATTATTTATCCATTTATAACAGCATCTAACTTCTAACTGGTCTCATTCTAAAATATTTCTGAAGTGTCTTAAAAATAGAAAACTAGTGGGGGCGCCTGGGTGGCTCAGTTAAGCGTCTGCCTTCAGCTCAGGTCATGATCCCAGGGTCCTGGGATCGAGCCCCGCATCGGGCTCCCTGTTCAGCGGGAAGCCTGCTTCTCCCTCTCCCACTCCTCTTGCTTGTGTTCCCTCTCTCACGGTCTCTCTCTCTCTCTCTTTCAAATAAATAAATAAATAAAAATCTTATAAAAAAAATTAGAAAACTAGTCATAATGATATTAGGAATAAATCTTCAAATCTACAAACTATTATAGCCCCAATTATTTCATCAGATCTAATTAGAGCAATGGTATAACTTCCTTGAGTTTCTAAGTTTTAGATTTCATTGTATTATAATTGGGGATAGCAAAAAGGACCACCAAAAACTGTCTTCTCTAATTAATGAAGCAGTTGAAAAAATTGATTATAATTAACATACCAACATTAATTTTATAAAAACTAATAGAAATAAGCATATACCAGTTAACTGTTAATTACCTTGTGTAAAACATCTGCGTACAATTTAAAATATGGTGTGCTAAGTATAAAGGTAAGTAAAAAAACATTTTACATTAAGGTAGAAAATGGGAATTACTTTTGTTACAAATTTCTCTAATTCTTTTCTGACTTTTGAATTTTCTATTAAAGCTGTATTTGAAATTTTATATAAGCCTGTGTTTGTGTATGTGTATACACATATGTAGAGGTGTATATATAGGTTATTGTGTAATACCTGTAATACCTAATAAGAACTCTCCCTGCCCCATACCTAATACACTAAAAATTTACCTCATTACTGGTTGGAAATAAATAGACCCCGATTTTGATGTCCAAAAATAAAAAAATAGAGGACTAAAGAAAATCAGGTGCCTCAATTTTACGGATAGGACTAAAATAATAATGTTCATTTAAATGTCTGAATGTTAGATTTGATATCTGATATGCAGAAGATTATTCATATAAAATTAAATTGAATTAAATAAATTAAAATAGCTTTAATGGCTAAAACTTCTTTGAGCAAGTTTAACACAATACAAAAATATAGTCCAACAAGAGGTGAAATAACAGTGAAATTGATTCAGCTTAACCTCCGGGGCCCTCATTTTGACAGGCTCTTTCCATAACACAAAGAGGGACCCTGGCAATGTGTTCACATGGTTATGTTCTTTTGTAGAATTTATGATGAAAGTAAGACATCAGTTAGTCCCACTGTCTTTTATATTCTGACTTATCCTCTATCACACTTGGGTGATCCCAATGTAAGAATAACTTTCAGGAATATTCCTGAACCCAGTGGGCAGACTCACCAGGCCTCATGAATAAAGGTGCAGCACCAGAGGCCGCACTGTACTACGAGACCATCCTAATTTGTCTGGCCCGGAAGTATGTGCTAGTGGAAGAGAAGTGGGATTTTCTTAAATGGAGAATTTGATTCTCCTCACTGCCTCTCCAAAGTGGAACATCTTCCCTTTCAAAAATATACTCAATAATGCAGCATACACAAATAGGAACGCATCATTTAACTTTCTTACAATAATGAAAAAATTAGATCAATGTTCCTACAAAAAGGAGTGAATAACTTTCTCTTTTCACTCTAGAAAGCATAACAAAATTATTGTCAAAGAAAGAGGCAATCAAAGAGACATGAAACCAAAATATGGTGAGCAAATATGATAGAGCTATCAAGCGGTTAATAAACTACTATATTTACATTTTGAGTGGTGGTGTTCTCAGATGTTAAAATTTGAAATGTGCTTGAAATGATTTTTTTGTTCATTATAAAAAGTATTCATCTTCCTGTATTTGTAACTTCGTATAGTCACTTCTTGAAGGTAGATCCCCAAATTGTATTAGCTTCAGGCCCCCAAAACACATGAATCTGCCCCTGGTCACATGCATAGGAGAGGTTTACAGTGTGTGTTCTGTTAATGGACATTTTTTAAAATAACTTAAAATGTAGCATGCTGAAAAGGAAAATATATATAAGAAAAGTAGCTAAGGCACTTTTCTCTACCTGAGTGGTCTCTCTTTAACTTTTATTTTATTTTTGTTTCCATCAGTATTTTTGCCTCCATTTCTTAGATGCATGGTGGATAAGTGATGGCAAGGAGAAGAGCAGGGAAGGGACTTATTTGGGGACACAAGACTTTTTTTTTTTAACCACTTCACTTTATCTCTTCAAAGAGTACTGACAATGGACAATAATTTTCTCTTTCATATATTACAGGATAATAAAAACTATAATGTTAAAGAAGGAGGAAATAAAATGTAAAAGTTAATAGCTAATTCATTTGCCACACTAGTTCAGTCCTTGGCCTTTTCTGAACAGAGACTGCCAATAGTAACAAATTATGTGATGGTTTTGTGATGTGGACAGTTCATTTGGGACCAAGAGCAAATGACCAAACTTGAGGACCTGCCTCTTAAACTATGGATCCAGAGATCATAGGTCAGATCTTTATTCACTACATAGTCTTCTGGAAAGAATAAATCTGCCAAGTGTCCAGAGGAAAAATGAGTACTAAACAAGAGCATTTCAATCACCAGAAAGATAATTGCTACTTTATAGAATATTGTGGGCATAAAAGTAATAAACGTGCTTTGAGCTATTCATAGAAAGGCACCATAGAAATCTACATTATGTTCTGGCTTGCTTCATTCACTCTTTTGTATGCAGGGCCTAGTGTTTCTATTTGTCCATGAACTCATTCAAATCAATGTTCCTTTTAAGTACTAAAACATTTTGGAGAAAGGGTAAAAAGAGAATTCAATGAATTGAGGGTAACTCAAGGAGCAGTACATACTCAGAATGCTAGTGTTTTCAAGGATAAAGAGATAGTCACAAACCTAGGATAAAGTCCCTTCCAAATAGAGTTTATTTAGGTGAATCACATGTAGATCATAACTCAGATTTTCACTGTGGCTGCACTGTACTGAGGATGCCCCAACAGCACAGAGTCTATATAAACTATTTATAGAACCTTGAGCAGGTTGCTTCATCTTCCAGACCCGCTTTCTTTAATCTATTAACAGAAAGAGCTAGAATGGTAATCTCTAAAGATCCCATGCTGCTCTAGTATATTCCAAACAGGGGTCCTGTCCTCTGTCAGCATAGTTCCTATATTTTATATTTTTCTCCATGGAAACATACAAACTACTGGGAAGTTGGCAAAAACAAATATAAGATCTTCATGTAAGACTTGTGAATCTACTCCCGCTCCCTACTTTCATAATTCTGTTTTACTGCCAGACCTTTTCAACCTAAAAAAATGTGCCATAGCCAGGGAGTGGAAAATGTATGAATTAAGAATTCATTGTTGAGAATGCTGTGTGATGCAGGAAAGAAATAAGAGGAATCTAGAGCTATATAGTTAACTAGGAATACTAAATAGCAGAGATGATAAGCAAAATGGCAAAATTGCCAAGTTTCTCTTACATGTCCTCCTAATTATCTTTACAGTGCCTTATAAGATCTACTTTTCTCCCCAGACATTCCATGTAGTCAATATATCCCTTGCATCTCTGGCTCCCTTTGTTACCAACCTTATGCCCATTTTGGTCTTCATACTCTAGGCATTGCCTCGGGACTCTGGACATAATTTTCTTCCCTCCTTTTATGATAGCCTATTCACAGTTATTAATTTTCACCAAGCTATACTAATAAGAACACCTTAATAGCTGTCTCCTTTCTAAAAGTATTTTAATAAGGAAAAAGAAATGTATCTTTAACAATAAAGTAATGGCAAAATCAAAGTGTTAGTGGAACATATGTGAGATGTTGGCTCTTTTTTGGGGGTGGGGGAGGTAACAGGGAAGCTTCTGAGTTTCCAGAATATGACAAGCCACAAGAAGTCACCTATCTCATATAAAGAGACCCTTGTGATGAATGTTTGTTTTTAGGATATAAAATCAGACTGTATCAGGATGCTCACCCTGAGGAAAGGAAGATAAGGCTAAATATAACAGGCAGAGTAGAGTCAGTCTGGAGAGTTTCAAATGTATATGCTGAAAACTTTGGAGTTTATCCTATGGACAACAAGGAATTTTTGGAGTTTTATAAACTGTAAAGAGACATGACATAAAAAGTACTACTGTAGCAAAATTTATCTGATAGTGGTAAATATACTGGGACAAAGAGAAAAAGACTAAAGAAAAAGAAAATCATTTTTTTTTTTTTTTAAGATTTTATTTATTTATTTGAGAGAGAGAATGAGAGAGAGAGAGAGCATGAGAGGGGAGAGGGTCAGAGGGAGAAGCAGACTCCCTGCCAAGCAGGGAGCCCGATGCGGGACTCGATCCCAGGACTCCAGGATCATGACCTGAGCCGAAGGCAGTCGCTTAACCAACTGAGCCACCCAGGCGCCCCAAAAGAAAATCATTTTAAAGATTATTACCATTGCTCAGAGTTCAGGAAATGGACATAATGGAATTTATTTAAAAGACGGTAGGAAGAATAAATTGAAAGAAGTCTGTGATTTTACACAGAAAATGAAAAAGAGTGAAAGATTTAAAAAATTTGGATGACTAGGAATAGTTTATATCATTGATCAAAATAAAGACTGATTTGGACAAATAAAAGAAAAAAAGCACATAAAGAAGAAAAAAAAGCCAAAAAGCAGAAGGAACGCGATGTGAATGCCCTAAATCAGGTTGTATCAAACCATGAAGATCAGAAATGTAATATACTCAATACAGTGGATACTATTTTTTTATTATTATGTTCTGTTAATCACCATACATTACATCATTAGTTTTTGATGTAGTGTTCCATGATTCATTGTTTGTTATTTTTTCTAAGACTTTATTTATTTATTTGACAGAGAGAGAGAGAGAGCACAAGTGGGGGGAGTGGCAGGCAGAGGGAGAGGGAGAAGCAGTCTCCCCGCTGAGCAGAGAGCCTGATGTAGGGCTCAATCCCAGCTTAACCGTCTAAGCCACCCAGGCGCCCCTAGTGGATACTATTAACAGTCATAAATATCAAGGCATACTTCTTTTGCCTGTAAATTATGGAAATACAGAGAGGGGGGAAGGGAGGGAAGAGGGAAAAAGAGAAAGTGGGGGGGTCCAACCTAGAAATGAGAGAGGAACATGATATTTTTAAGTCAAAGAAGTGGTTTTTAGATAAGGATCATGAGGTGTAAAAGTATATTCCAGACAGTTATTACAGGGGTACTTTTTAACATCACATGTGAGTTTCCCAACTATTGCTGTGGTATACCGTTGACTAAGGAAAATGCCTTATGAGAAGGATCTCCAAAGATGCTTTCTGAATACACCATATACACAAAGATACATAACACACACACACGCACGCACACACACACACACACACACCCATGCATGCACGCACATGTGCTTGCCCACATGCAGGTACACACTGAAAGGCTGCCATTCTTCTCTTACTTCATCACCTCAAATTAAAAGTGAGCAATTACATATTAAGCACAGAAATCTCCCCATTTATGATTTTGAGGAGATAGAGTTGAAAGCAATAAATGACTTGGAAGACTTACTGTATTTCTTAATTTACACATTTTTTCACCTTGTAAGATTTGTCTTATAAACACGTTATCCATATCAATATGGTATCCATATCAGCAGATTATCAATTATTTTTGTTATATTAAGTTTTTTTAATTAAGCTACTTTCCTCCCATATACACACGTGATTTGATAAAATTTTGAAAAAAAAGGTTGCTGAAACCATTTGTTTCTCTCAAAAAATAAAATAAGTAAAGTTTCATCAATATTAATTGGAGTATGGGGTCTTTTTAAAGAATCTTAAATAACTGAAAACCATTACCTCAGTGTCCATATAAAAATTACCTATTAAAGAAAAAACACTGGAAACCTATTATGTAAGTGATGACATGAAAATTATTTCCATAAACTATTGCAAATTTTAATTAAATTTACAAATTTTCATTTTAGTTTTAACTTGAATAAGTATAAACTATTAAAAGCAATTGTTATAAAATAAAATACATGTAGTTACACTTAGTCATGAATATATTTTGAATCCATCCTTTTTCATTAGTATATTGAAATAAAAAATGGTTATATTTTTCACTGATCAGGAAACAATGTATATAATTCTATATAATAACCTATATCTCTAAACATTATTTATGATGTGGTTCTTGAATCTTACATTTGTATCTGTAACTCTGCTGTTCTCTAGGAGGATCTGTAAAAATTCTGGCAACATTTGAGAGGCAGTGTCTTCTAAGAGTCCAACAATAGGCCTTTTTCATGTATCTACCAGTAGGTGGAGCAGACAACATAATTTATTACCCAAGAACAAGGATGGGAATGAAAGTCAGTTTATTTGGAATAAAACAAATCTGCACATGAGATTTTCTTCAAATCTAATATGTCCTATATGTGTTAGATTTAGTTTGACTGGTTACTGAATCAAAATAAGTAACTTTATTAAGTAATCAATCTTTGCAGAAAGATAAATTTACAAATGGAAGCAATGTTTGCATTTTACTTACTCAAATCAACTAAAATTAGCTTTCTTTTCATAAAACTTTTACAGGGACAAAGGTTTTTTGATGTGTTCATTTAATAAGGGCGCTAAACCCAATCCTGTTTTACAGGTGATGGGGTGCATAACAAATAGTATTCTCTGGGAAACATAATTGACTAATCCTATTATGTCTGTAGCAACAAATTAACCTTATTACTACTAGTAAATGGTGATTGATTATTTATGCAAATAAGTTACCATGTTCAGCTTTCTGATTGAAATAAACATATACAAAATGTGCTTTAATATGATTTGAACTTTTTAATTAATAAAACCCTGAGGGGTCTATTAATTCACTTATTGCAATATTAGTTATTTACTTGTGTAATTCCTATTAGTGCTAACATATTTGCTTGCATAAAGATGAGATACTTAATATCAGTAAAAATTAGGAATATATTTTAGAACTATTCTAAGAAGATATACACTAGATTTGTACTAACACTGACTTTGAAACAGGTTATCAGTTTGATATCAGCAAAATAGTCTTAAAATTATTAAAAATTAAATAACATATGACTATTTATTATCTATATATGAAGTCACAAATACAATTTTGGCTTAGAAAATTCCTTACCTTTTCTAAAGCATTCTTTGTCTGAATTAACGTTTTATTTCTACTCATCTAAGTGAAGCTATATTAGACCTATGAAAACTTAGTCTGAAAATTAATATTCTATAAACTATCATTATATACCATTATAAATCACTCCTAAATTATTGAAATCACTAATAAAATAGTTCTAAAAAGGCTACTAGTATTATTCCCTTTAAATACATCAGCAGAACTTTTCGTATCCTGATGTACTTTTTTTTTTTTAAGATTTTATTTATTTATTTGACAGAGAAAGACACAGTGAGAGAGGGAACACAAGCAGAGGGAGTGGGAGAGGGAGATGCAGGCCTCCCGCGGAGCAGGGAGCCCGATGTGGGGCTCGATCCCAAGACCCCGGGACCATAACCCAAGCTGAAAGCAGTCGCCTAACGACTGAGCCACCCAGGCGCCCCTCCTGATGTACTTCTTATAAAAATTATTTACATTTGAATATATTTATTCAGTAAATTTTCAAATAACTGCATAAATTGAGAGTTAAAACTGACACAAGCCTTTAATAACAAATACTCAATTCATACCTGGCTTTTATTTTGTACTTAAATGTATATTTAATATAATTTGAAATCAAAACTCTTAAAACACGCAATTAAATTAATCTGTAAATATCTCAGGAATGTTTTAAAATCTGCAGCTTAATTTCTCCCCCATAGCCAAGTCATGCTGAGAAAATCAGTAATAATACTCAAATTGAAATGTGTATCTTTCATTCTCTGAGTCTTCCTTAGGTTAGGGAAAGATTTTTGTGAAAATAAAATAATAAATGGAATTGCAAAATCATAAATATAAATGTTTGTTAATTTCAATAAGAGCACCTATATAAACTGCAATTGAAAGGTATCAAATTCCCTTCTAGTAAAAATATTTGTTTGGGATACACTGAAATCAGAGCGAATATGCCTTGTGGGGAAGGATCATATAGTATACATTTATACGTCCTACTCCTGGCTCAGTATCAGATAGACTGTCAGCACTCAAAAGTATGTTTTTTGGAATAATTAAAGAATTTTAAAGTTAAGATGTATATTCAATCTATTTATTAATGTTAGTGTTGCATATCTTTATTTAGATTAAGGTGAATATTGCATACTTTTGTTTAGGTAAAGATGGTTTATAATTGCGACTTGTAATATCAATTTAAAATTCAACCTTTTTTACATCATGATGAAAAATAAGGAGTAAAACATCTGAAATTCCAGTACCATCCCATCAGTAAAACTAATCCCCTGACCAATGTCAACAGATGAGACTAAGATGATACCACTATTCTATTTCATTACCAAAAAAAAAAAAAAAAAAGTTTGCTTTGGGAATAAAAGTACATAGATTCAAAGGGTTGTATTTTATCTCCAGTTATTTGTGATCAAATATGAAGATCACTGTGACAAAACAGACCAACTTGCCAGATCCAAATGAAAATCTCTGATATTTTTATAATGTTCTTCTCCAAGGAAGGGTATTTAAGAACATCATTTCCCCTCTGCTGCCCTCAGGCCTGTGAGGGCAGTTGTAAAATGGAGGAGGGGGATGTTGGGGAAGATCATTATAAACATTTCTAACTAATTTTCATTAGTAACTAAAGGAAAGCAAAGAAAAGAAATGAGAAAAATGAATGCTTCCAACAACTATGACAAACAGAAGAAAATGAAAGTATAGAATCTTCGTTTATCCTTCACAGTTTAAATTCTTTTTTCAAAAAATATTTTATTTATTTATTTGACAGAGAGAAGAGAGAGAGAGAGGGAGAGAGAGAGAGAGAGAGAGCATAAGCAGGCAGAGGGAGAGGGAGAGGCAGGCTTTCCACTGAGCGGGGAGCCCGACATAGGGTTCGATCCCAGGAACCTGGGATCATGACCTGAACCAAAAGCAGACACTTAACTGACTGAGCCACCCAGGTGCCCTTTGATAGGTTAAATTCTAATAATATGATTGTTATCATTTACTGGAATGCTCTCTAAGGGCCAGATAGTATTTTAAATATATTATATTCAATTCTCATAATGTTCTTTCAAATTGCAGAGTGAAACAGACAATTCCAGGTAATCTCCTGATATTTTACCCTAAGTGGGAGAGCTTGGATGCCAACTTACCTCTGATTTCAATGCCTATACTGTTTCTACTGTACACAGCGCCTCAAAAACAATCATTCTATTGGATGCCAAGGATTTCTGGAGACAAGAGATCACTAAACTAAAGTTTATATACATGGATATTACCAGCAGTCTGCAAGGTATAAACAAGAAGGAAAATGGGCTAGGGCATTGACAGCTTGTATTTGTTAACACAAACCTACCTAAAACACAGTGGTAATATTAAAAATTCATTAAGGTCAGGAGTCAAGTTACATGGTCAAGTCTGTGAAATAATTTGTTAAACCAGGTGTTTAAATTTAAAACTAAAATGAAATCAAAATAAAGAAATTATGCATACAAAGTATCTACCATACTCTGTGGCACAGGTAAGTATTCCACGGATATTTACTATTCCATTATTTTTTTAAATTTTTTTAAAGATTTTATTTATTTATTTGAGAGAGACAGATAAAGCAACAAGCAGGGTGAGGGGCAGGGGGAGAAGCAGGCTCTCTACTGAGAGAGCCCAATGTGGAGCTCGATCCTGGGACTCCGGGACCATGACCTCAGAAGGTGGACGGACACCTAGCCAACTGAACCACCCAGGCACCCCCTGCTATTCCATTATTTTTATTAGTAAAATAACTAAGTCTTTATGGACTTTCTAAAACATTCCTTTATATACTCAATATCTAAGTAACCCTGGATAAAAGAGAATTAACAAATGTTTCCATTAAATCTGATTTCACCATTTAAAAAATTATTTTTGCTGTTACATTACCCATCGTAAGTATAAACAGCACAATTAGATCTCAGATTAAGATAGATTCAAAGTATAAAAGGGATTCAGAGTTATCAAAATAAACAACAGTACCCAATAATTATTATCAGGTTTAAAGAATTAAAGACATATTTATGCCTCCCTTAGTTTCAACAAAACTAAAATTACTAATAACTGAAGTTAAAAAAAGAGAATTCCTGATATGTGATTCTACATTTTAAAAAATGTAGCCCACCAATTATACAGATAAATTTTTTACATTATTATGGATTTATAATTGAAACTTAAAATACCTCGACTTTTTATTTTCTGTCTTTGTTGCCTATTTAGAATCCAAAGACTTCAGTTTGAGTACCAGACCTATTATTACTAGTTTTATGTCTATAAATCAGTCCCATAATTTTCTTTCAGTTTTCTTGTCTGTTAAATGGAGATAACTCAGCTATATAAATCTAAGTAAATACTAAGATAGTCATCATTAGTGAAAGTATTGTTAATTACTCTACTAAATAGAGGCTAGAAGTGCAGTTCTCTGTTCTAAATGTACATGGCCCGTCCAGTACGTAATGTTTTTGAATTTGGATGCCTCAAAGCATGACATTCACTCTCAGATAACACCCACGGACACTCCGCCAGGGACTTGACTTGCCCATGTCTGAGACATTTGAATGTGTAACTCCAGCTGGAACTATGAGACTGAACTTGAAAGTCTTATGAGAAAAAATAACCCACAAATTGCTAGTTTCCTGCCTGAAGCTCGATTAACAAAATATATTTCAACCCCCAAATTCATGTTGTTTTTTAACCATATTTCTTTGTGAGCAGAATATTCTACACACCAATATATTTTTTCTTAGCAACTATGACAAGATCTGAGGCACTAAAATTTTACCATTTATAAGAAAATCATTCTAAGTATTCCAAATTCCACATTTGTATCTCAATAGGAAGATGTAATTGCTGAAGCAGGTTTATTCAAAGCTTTACTTGAAAACGTGCATCAAACTTTAGAAAGGGTGCAAAAGAATGCTTTTAATCTCAACATTAGCTCAAGTGAAAGAGAAAACCTGAAAGCGACCTCAGTTTAATAACTTCTTAGCTCTTGATCAATTCTCGAAACAACAATAAGCCACTCAGAATGGGTTTCAAAAGCGAGGTTATGCCCTTCGTGTTGTGTTATCACAGTGGCAGATCACACTGCTGACGTGGACCTTCTGCCGGCGTCCCAGCGGCTGCCTACGAAGCTGCTGTCACAGACGAGCCATGGTGCTTAAGCGCACCTACACAGAAGCACGAAATTGAACGTGAAGTAGTGTCTTTGTGATATCTTTTCAACAAGTCATGTCCCATTCAGCCTGCTACTTTATCTCTGTCAGGCCAGGGGCCCAAGTGGTTTACGGGAGCTGTCAGGGACAGGTAGACCAACCTGCTTTGTGCTGAGGAGGTAATGCGTCTTCCGGGCTTGGTAATCTCTTTTCTTCTCTTCCCTTTCGAGGTCGGCCTTCTTCTCTTCTCTTTCTTTCATCTCTGCAAACTCCTCCAGTGCCTCCCTGCATCAAAACAATCTGCAGTTATTTATGATACTAAAACTCTGCTAGCGTTTTCCTTATTCCACTGATGATAATCAAGAAATTTTTTGAGCAGCTACCATCACCCACATCCATCAAAATCAGTGGTGTAATCGATCTTACCTGCACATTCCACTGAGTCTTTGTAATCTTTAAAAAGCGTTTCAGTGATTTTTCAGTGGTTAAATTTTTTTAAATCAAATATCTACATATCATAATTAATTCAACAGCTAAGGAAATATATCAAGTGCAAAGTAAGTGAACGACTACATTGCCATTTTCTTTGGTTGAAGATTAGCTATTTTGGGTGTATGTAAATATCCCAAAAAAACCATCTGAGCTACTGATTTCCTTTAAATTTTGATTTCATATTTACAAATCTCTAATCATTTATTTTGTATACTAACTAACGGACTAATTTTGAAAGTGTGATGGGTTTTTATAAATATGCTTAAGTTTACTTCAGTTAACAGTTCAAATAATACCAACATGTATTAACCTGCACTTGAAACGTTATTTTGTTCAATTATACAGATAACTAAAATAAAAGCTAAACTAGGTGAATAAGTTCATGGCTTTCTAGGTATAATAAATTCCATTAAAATAATGAAAATTTCATCATTTATGTGTGTGTATCTAAGAAATTTAAACAAAAAATAAACTTTTAAAATATACTATGTGAAAAATGCCTGATAAAGATATTATGAAATATGGAAAAAATAAATCTTTTATTTTCACAGAACAAATTTAACTATTCATGTTAAAATAATGTTTTGAAATTATATGTTGTTCTTTTTTAAAAATAGATATCTAACTTAGTGTCCAGTTCTTTAAGTAAAATTTTAAGCAAATGATCTGAGCAGTTACCTCAAAGATATCAAGGGAAAGTAGAGGGAAAGTTTCCAAAAATAAAAAAAGATTCTCATTTCTACTTCAATGTCTAGAAATATTTTTGTTGCAATTTTATGTTAAAGGCTACTAATACAATACTTCATACAAGGTTACTTATGAAACACACTGACGTTTAAAAATCACCATGCTATGCTATTGCAGCAGAGCAATTTTTTCAACATAAGATTAAATTGCAAAATAAATGAATTACTTGGAGTGGCATGGCCCTCATTTTGCCACCCTTCTCTTGAAAATTGCTTATTAATATGAAAAAAGGAGTCAGAAAATAGCCTGTTTTACGTTATGCATAGTATTTTGGGGGCTTCTGCGCCCACAGAGCTGGGCTAGCTGCACATTTAGATTGTGTTGGCAAGCTGGTACAATGACCTTTCTGACCTGCATCTCAAGGCTATTATTAATCGCTAAGTAACCTGGTAAAGCCAAACAAATTTGTTTCCATTGAAAGGATCTCTATCTGTGTCTGAGAATTTGTTCTGTACCAAACAAACCTCATTAACTGTGTCCATTTTTGACAAAGAACCAGGAGTTAGAAGGATTGGTGACCTTTCTTTGTCCTTATGGTACAAATTTCAAGGCAGGTACATATGAATAAATGAGAATTTTTACCAGGAAAAATAACAATCACATGTTACATAAAAAGCTAATGCATTATTAATTTTCATCTTTACTTTTAATATTATGTAAAAAAATTCTTCTATAATTCCTCTTATAAGTCTTTAAGATAATTTAAAATAACCAATGAACTGCCTCTACAAGGATAATTATTCAGATATGCATGTATCCAATTTTATGTCATTCCAAAGATAAGCACAGTAATTTTCCAAGCAATCACAAAAATAAAAAAAATATATCTACAAAGAAGTTTGTGCTCTATAAATGATTTAATGAAGAAGAGATCTTACTTACATAAGAAAGAAAAAAATACCCAATATAATTGCACACACACGTGAACAGGTAAGGGGCAAAGAAGTAATGGGACTTGGATACAAAATGAAAAGTGTAAATTATTTGATGTAGTAAAAACAGTCCATCTCCTGGATATGGAAATGTAAACAAAAAACAGCATGAACTCAGGGAGCTTGACAAGGAAAGCAAAAACTGAGAGATACGGTAAAAGAATGTCAGTTTCCAGTATGTAAAGAAAGCACACCATAAACCCAGAAGGAACTGGGAAAGCCTAAAAATAAATCCAAGAAATTTGACAAAACATTAGAAAAACTGATCTGTGGTAATCTCAAAACACAAAAGTAATTAATTTAATAAATTTATACAATTTTTGAAAAAAATCAATCTTATGTTCCTGATTTATTGCCATACTTGAGAGTGTACAGATATATCGAACACCACAGTTACAGTCAGGTCAAACAGTCTTTGTTTAATGACCAAGTAGGAAGAGCTGAATAAATTTTTATCCCTGATATACAAGTTTTGTTACATCGATAGTGATGAAGAGATGTCTCAGTGTAAAGGATGTAATAAAAAATTATGATCCCATTAAAGACTAAATGATGGAAACCATTTGAACTAGGTTTCTTTATAAAATTATAAAAATTATCGATTTTTTTATCCACGGATTTTCTCTTTTAAATGCAGTACTTTTAAAAGTTAAATTTTTTCCCAAATAATTCCAGGTTGTTTTCAATATATTTTTTTCATTTCAGGCATATATATTGTCTTATTTCTATCCTTAAAAAAAGTCCTGTGATATATATGCGATAGATGTTACTAATTACCTTATTTTACAAATATAGTTAACACATAAAGAGATGAAGTGATGTATTCTAAATAACAAATCAGTTAATGGCAGAAATGGAATTAGGATCCTTAGATTTACAAATTCTCTAATTGCAGATTAGGCTGTAGTCATCCTGCTACAAGATATACTATGCAGAAGAGATTTTTTTTATTGAATGAACCACATACATTTTCTTTTATTTTGTGATCCTGTTTTCTACTGTATAGCTAAAGAAACCTGGGTAAGTGCCAGGACTTCCTGTATCACTTTTCATAAATATAAATTATCTGGTGATATCCGTTTAAAAATGAAGGTAAAAATTACTAAAACTTTTGTAAAGTCTTTCATATTCAATATATTTTGCTAATGCTAATTATATTTATGATAAAATATTTACATATTCTAATTATGATAGCAATAATAAAAATAACAATAGCTACTTGGAAGCCATATAGTGGAATGGTTCAAAGCATATACTCTGAAACGACGCCTGGTTATATAAACTCTCTGCTGTGCTATTTACTAGCTGCTTAATATCTGAGTCTCAATATCCTCATCTATAAAATGTAAATATATTAGTATTAGTATCTTTTTCATCAAGCTATTCTAAGGAACAAATACATTATCTACGTAAAGTACACAGAGTGGGGCTGCCACATAGGAAGGTGCTACACGGGTGTCAGCTATACTGAATTTTCACTCTAAACCATATTCTAGATTACCTGCTTTATCAACTCAACTGGATACCCATCTTTTATACTTTCTCAAATTCCCTCAGTGATCTCTTCTTTTCTCTCTCCTGATCAGTGTGTAATTTGTGGATGAAATCCATGAAGCAAAGCATGGAATCTGGTTTTCTAAGAGGCATAGAGGCATGGCTGGTGGGAAGCGGGACACGGGAGAGAGCCGTGCAAATAAATTTTCCTTTTTTCCATCTGCTGTGCACTGCTGAGAGTTCTCCTTGCAAACCTATGTAGCTAATGGAGAATGCAGTGCGTACCTGCTGTACCTTGTTGAGTCCCTATGGGACTCCATACAAAGTGGTGGCCAGGGCCACAGAGCTCATCATATCACATTCCTCCCTAGAGGACCAGTGCATGCGTACTGGCAGCGGACAGACAGCACACCGTGAACAGTATGCCATGGGAGAAACTCAGCGGCCTGGTCTCAGGTTTTGTCCTTCTCCCCCTCCATCCCTCATCCAGTGACTGGTGACTGAGGGAATTCGTAGGCCCAGAGCCTTTGTCTCACTTTGGGTCCACTCTTTTAAAGACCCATCCAAATCCTGAGCTTCTTGAGATTGGCTGAGACTTCTGATGCAGGTCAACTTCTCTACCACCTTACAGCTATTACTCCTCAAAGGTTCCCCAATACAGTCCTGCACCAAATCGTTGCATTCTCGGACGCTTCACTCCCACTTTTCCTCATCCTCACTGCCCTGAATATTAGTATGAAGTATTATCAGTTTAATAAAGTATTATTGGTCTAATAAAGTATTATCAGTTTAATCCTACATTTACATTTTATTTCCAAGAGGTTCCTGGCTAAAACATACACTTTACCACTTTTAATCCTTTCACAATCCAGTGAGGCAAGTATTATCACTCCCATTTTATAGATTAGGAAATGAGAGTCACAGAGGTTAAATCTCTGTCCAAACTCCCAAACTAGAAGGTGAGAGTTAGAATTTGAATATAGGTCTCACAGCAAAATTCATGCCTTTATGCAAAATACTATACTCATATCACACATTTTGCCCAAATCCAATACAGTTGATTCCTGAACAACACGAGTTTGACTGCACAGTTCCACTTATATGCAGATTTTTTCAACAAATACAACAGTGTAAATGTATTTCAGTAAGAAATGAGTTTCTTAATAACATTTTCTTTTCTGAGCGCCTGGGTGGCACAATCAGTTGAGTGTCTGACTCATGGTTTCCACTCAGGTCTGATCTCAGGGGTCCTGGTGGAGTCTGCTTGGGTTTCTCTCTCCCTCTTCCTCTGCCCTCCGCCCTGCACTCTCTTTCTCTCTTTACCGAAATAAATAAATAAATCTTTTTAAAAAACAACATTTTCTTTTCTCTAGCTTACTGTATTGTAAGAATACAGAATACAATACTCCATACACGTAAGTGTTAATCAACTGTTTATGCTATTGGTAAAGCTACCAGTCAACAGCAGGGTATTGGTACTTAAGTTTAGGGGGAGTCAAAACTTATATGTGTATTTTCAACTGTACAGGGGGGTCAGTGCCTCTAACTCCCACATTGTTCAAGAGTCAACTATATCTTGCCATTGTCTGATTTTCTTATTCGTTTCAAAATAGGGTACTAAAAAAAAAATTATAATTTTTATCTTCTCATCTTTGTAGGTCCAGAACCCCAAAACAAAAATCTCTACCTTTTCTCTAAAAAGGTTTCATATGGGGCACCTGGGTGGCTCAGTCGGTTAAGTGGCTGCCTTTGGCTCAGGTCATGATCCCAGGGTTCTGGGATCGAGCCCTGCTTCAGGCTCCTTGCTCAGCGGGAAGCCTGCTTCTCTCTCTGCCTGCTGCTCCCCCACCCCCCGCTTGTGCAAGCTCACACACTCTCTTTCTGACAAATAAATAAATTCTTTAAAAAAAAAAAAGGCTTCATAGATCACTTCAACAATAGTTAATCTCTAGCTGTTTCTACTCTCATAATCCTCTCTTTTATATATCTGTTATATTTTACAATATATTTATAGCCACATGCATACACGACATCCTGAACTTTCCCCACCAAGTGCGGAGGTCCTAAAGGTCAGGATTAAGGTTTATTCATTGATGTGTCCCTCCCGAAGTATTTGGTCTAATACCTGGTATAAACTAAGTGCTACCATCCTTTTTAACTATTTCTCAGCTGACTAGTAGTACATTTCATCATTTATGATGGTTTAATTAGAAGAGGGAAGAAGCCACATTGAGAAAGCCTCTCTTGGGAAGTATGGAAGAACCAGGATTCTGGCTCTTTGCCCATAAAGTGGTTCTCAGAGTGTGGTCTCTGGAAAACAGCATCAGTTTCACTTGGGAAATGTTGAAAATGCACAGTCTCAGGCTCCACCCCAGACCAACTCAGAAACCCTGGTGGGGGGGGATCCTGAGGGAATCTCCTGCTTCCTAAAGTTTGAGAAGCACTAGTCTGCAGCAATGAAAATTATCAACTGTTGAGGAATTAAGATGATTAATCTTACTAATATGACATCATAAAGAGATGCCTTATATTCAGTTAGTAATTTTAATATGAGTATCACCATATAAGCTAAAGCACTGAGAAGTACTACAAAGGAGACACAATATGTACATCACAATATTTTCATAGAAATCATAATTTTGACAGAGAAATTAAAAAAATGGAGATTGTTTTAAAAGCATAAATGCCCAAAATTTCAGGGGGAACTGGTAATAATATTACATAATCTCTCAAATAAAAACAAAATGCCATCATCTGTGACATCTTTAAGAACAAATAATTCTAAGGAAATGGATTCAGACAATTCTCCAGAGTCCTCACTCTGTTTTGATGGGAAATGAAGTCAGTGATGTGCAAGAAGCCTTCCAAAAAAAAAAAAAAAAAGTTGAAAAGCATTACTTTCTGCTGTGGTATATTATGACATAAAAGTCTTTTAGTAAATTTGCTGAATGTGCTTGTTTTATCTTTCATAACTGTATGTTCTCAATATGTCCATATTAATTTAACCAAATAAATAGACAATAAAAGAAAAAAAGGGCAGCAAAGTCTAAAATATAAGCAAAAATATTAACCACAAATAAAGCCAATTACATGCTTGGTCTTGATGTGTGACATTCAAAATGATTTGGGGAATGATAAAACCTTAGAACAGATTCTTTGGAAGTCAGAAAAATACCCAAAACGTTTGTATTAGAAACAAAAGCTTCCCTTTAAGTTAGTCAAACCATTTAAACCACTTATTTTGTCTACCTGGTTGCCGAGGCCCTGGACCTGCTGGACAGAAAGGAGTTGCAAATTTCAATAGGGTAGCACTTTAAAAAGGGAAAATACAGTTTAAAATTAAGGCTGTGAAGCACACAGTCATTAATATTCAAGCACTCAGGCTGTTCCTGAGCTTCACGCCTTACTCTGAAACCTACAGTTGAGATTTTAACATTCTGAAAACAGTTAGAAAAGTCCTCTCAGAAAATACTTTTAGCTACTCGTGAAAATCCTTTGTTGCTGTATAGATTAATTTCTCTTCAAAACGCCTAAGCTACTTTAAGAATGAATATCATGAACAACATTAACACTCATTTGTTTATTCAGTCAGGCAGTCACAGTATGTTTAAGATAGTAAAAGAAATAAAGATGTGTAAAGGCCAATCCCTGCCTTCAAGTAGCTTACAAATAAAATAACAGAGAACCAACTAGACTACAGAAAGATGATGAAGAAATATGGAGGCAGTGCTTAAACTCAGAGAAATCAGAAAAGGCTTCATGTAGGTGGCAGCACTGGGAACTGACCTAAAGGGCTGGGAGAGAGGAGCATGGTGGGGAAATGAGGCTGGATTACTCACAGGAAACTCTGGCTATCTTTGGTAGACGTGGTCCATCAACAACCAAGTGGGGGAAGAGCACTTTAGAGTAGAAGAAAGGTTTCCTGACCGAGGGTGAATGGGCTCTCTAAGGGTAATGCTAGCAAATTTGTACTCTATAGACGAGATATTTTGAGAATGAAAAAAGTAAAAAAGATGATAATAGTCGATGTTATAAAATTACAATACCATGACTTCACTCTGATCATAAAAAGGGATCATCCAATTGCTCCATTATTTCATTTGCCTACTTTGCATGATTTTAAAAAGCAATAAGGCTCCATTCAAAGCTCATTCATGAAAATCAGTTTTTTTCTTCTTCTGGCTCCTTTGAATAAACTTAGTTGAAAAGAATTTTTTTTGTGTGTAGTATTCTTTCTAAAAATATGCACATATTTCACTGTAAAATTACTTTCTTTTCACTATTTTGGATAGTTGCTATAAAAGGAAGTAAAATTTTATTTAATATATATGATATCAAATAATTGAGAGTGACATTGTGCTAAGTACAACAGTAGGTATAATAATAAAATGTATTTACATAGTGTATTATTTTCAGGAGCTCCAAGTGCTTTCCAGACATTAATTCAACCTCACAACATTCCACTGAGGTTGGTAAGGGGCAGGTATTATTAACAAGGTTCCTGTTCTTCTTTGTGAAATGAAATGACTTTACAGATGGTGACTTTGAGACACAGCATGGGGGCTTTCCTGCATAAAGGTAGATCAAGGCACATCATATTTCCTCTCCTTTGTGTATCTTCACAGTGATTCAGCTGTGGAGGAGGAGTATCAAGCTACGGATGTTTTATTTGGGGTTGAGTTTAGAGTTGAGGTAGCTAAATTGCTATTTCATATAAAAAGAATTGCAAGATCTTATTTACTTTGTGTTCACTCAAATATCATACATTGTCTCTCATTTAAAATGTGTTAACTTCATTTTAAAGCAAAAATAATTGCTGCTGCTTTTGCATACAAGACACTCAACACTCAATCCAGGCACATCTCTGAATTAATCAGGATGCTATCGTAAAGCAACAATATACGAAGGTTGAGGTCAGCATATTTTAAAGTAGTATCACATGTAGTAGTATATCACAAATAATTTCAGAAAATTATCAAATGAGTTTTAGGATACTATTTATTGGCCAATTGTCTTGTAATCAGTCTAAGAAGTCAGAAGAAAATGCTGAGCAGAGTATCCAGGTTTATGAATCATCACAATACAAGTGTTAGCTGAAGTCCCAGAAGTGGAAGTGATTGTACAGAGCACAGACAGTGAAAAGGCAAATGCATCAAAGAGAAAAAATTAATATTTAAGATCAGGCAAATAAATGCGAATACACAAAGAAGAAACCATCAGAAAAGTAGAAAGGAAAGCAGGAGAGAGTGGTGTCACAGAATCTAAGCTGTAAGAGAGAGTAGAGAAAAAAAATGATCAACAGTGTCCTAGCTCTAAAGAACAGATAATACGAAGGCCCAATAGCTTACTGGACAGAATTATAAGTAACTTTTTTAGCAACAGCTACATTTTCTCAATACATTTTCATAATAACTTAAATGTATCCTCAAATATTGATTGAAAAAGTTTGTGCACAAATATATCAAGTACCAGAATCTGATTTCCACTATATAAATGCACTCTCAGTCAACAATATTAACAATAGCTTTACTAGTTTTTATCACAGAATTAAAAAGGAAAAAAAGAACTCTCTTCCACCCATCTCATATCAAGAGATCAGCTAGCATAAGTGAGAGATAAGAACTTACAATTCATCCATTCCTCAAAGTTGGACTATATCCACAGACCAACATATTTTAGTTCCTTGCTTTCAAATGAATAACAACTTAATGTTATACTCTGGCTTTTTTTTTTTTTTTTAATATCACCACAAAAAAGAGAGACTTGAAATTCAGAGGGCTTTTTTTCCTGTTTAAAATAAAAAGTTACTGAAGTCACTGTTCATTACATTACCAGTGTATCCTACTGAAAATTCAAATGTGAAATTTCTTTTAGATCAGGGCTAGAAAAAGCTGTTTCTTGGCATATGCATAATTTTTTTACACTTTCACAATGGGACATACTTAACTAATCACATTTCCTTATCAGTCACACCAATATAATTATCATTCTGTATTTTCCTTTGTTGTGGTCTTTACTTCTTTTACTCTTTTTTTAATGTAACTTTTTGTAAACTGCCTAAAATTCATTGTGTAAAGAGTTAAATTTGAAAAAAACTAAATACATATATATAAAGAAATTATATCCAATGCAGTAAGCTTTTTCCTTTTATTAATTCTATTTCAGGAATGAAGCTTTTTATTCTTTTTATATACTTGGCTTTGAAAGCTTTTTGAAATAGCAATATGTTAAAGGCAATACATCCCTGTTAAAAATACAGTATGTGGAAAGATTGGTAGGTATCATTCCATACTGTAAAGTGATTATATCGATTATGTCATTAATTACTAATTATGGATATGTAACAGACTGTTTCAAAGCAAAGAATATAAACTGTATTTTAGACACTCTAGTGTGTTATTATCTAAATTCTACCAAATTAATTGCTATATGATTTGTATCTTTACATATAAAATGATTCTACAGAGAAAAAGTCACATGTACAGCTAACATTACAGATTAATTTGGTTCTTGAAAACGAAAATGTTGTTTTCTTTACATCTCAGGTTATTCCTTACTAAAAGAGCCTGTCATCTAGATACAATTAGATAAAGCCAAACCACTATCATTTAGTTGGCTGAGATTTAATACTTTTAAAATAAGGTTTATTGAAATGTTATCTTTAGGTAATCATATTTATTTTCCTTATTTACACAGTATAAATGATTTTCTACTTATGTCCTTGAAATAGTGAACAGGGACACCATAGTATGAAAAAGTGGCCTAGCTGCTGGAGTTCATAAATTTTGTTCAGCTTTGGATGAGTTCAAAGAATTGCCATGTAAGAAAAGCCTTACAGAGGGAATTTATCTGATTATGGCAGTAATAATTACCCAGCTGTTTATTGCAGATAGAGAAATAATTCATGTAGGCAATAGGCCGTGGTGGCAATGACACTCTGCATTTAGTAAATATGCAAACTGTTCACTTCTAATTAACCAAGCTAGAGGATGCCCTTATTAAATGTATAAACTAAAAGTGCCTTCCTGACAAGTGATGAATTGTTACATTGCACAAACTCTTGCCACAGAATTATTGGAGTGAACTTGGGGCTTAACTTCATTAAGAGATCTTGTGGGATGGTTAAATGAGGATGGACAGCATAACAAGGCTTACCTGACAGCCAATGATATGTTAGAGCTTAATGGAACTGCACCTTTTCTTCTGTCCTATTTAGTTCAGATTCACAATAGATAAATTGTGAAACTGTGAAGTTAATTTGAATTCAAATAATAAAAATAAATGAAATAACATGATAATCCATTTATGGAGGTTACCTAATGGTTTACCTACCAAATGAATCTACAAAACAGCCAGTTTTCATGATTCATATATCTCTCATATAACTAAAATGGAAATACCTACCACTCTTTTCGTTAACTTAAAATGTTTAGTAAAAATAAATAATTTTATTGACTAGCTTTAAAATAAAATACCTTTTCAAAAGGAAATGGATGGACTTTATTTAAGAAAATAAGTACAAAACAGAAATTACTCTTAATATTGACTCTGAATGAGTTCCATTTAATTTTACCAAGTAACTAATGATGAAATGGTTCATCATCTATATTCTATGCTTAGCCTTATTTTAAGGTAACTATTCATTCTTTATCAAAAATCTATACAAATATTTCCACTCCAACTATGGATTCTATGAAAAATACCACTTAGAGGGAGGTCGTAGACATAATGAAACAAAACTAAAATGTTTCTAATTGAATTGTTGACTAGGTAATAGTATTGACCTCATAGGTTTGTTGTGAAAATTGAAGGAGAGAATGCAAATAAAGGGTTCAGTGCAATACTTGGTATACAATAAGTGCTCAATACATGTTGGTGATTCATAATATGTTTGAGTGACAATAGCTCTATTTGATTAAAAAAATTAATGCCTAGTGTTTTCAATGGGAGGTTCACACTGAGATCTGCCAAGACTTTATACTTGCTCTTTCACCTACCTCACACAGGCTCAGAGATTATAAAATGTGTGAACTGGACTTTCAGATAGTATCACTATATTACTGTAAATTTTGTTTAATTACACACTTACTGTAAAACATGAAACAATATATAAAGGAAGTATTATATATTTTAAGAGAATCAGATTTTGTCACTATTGAAAATATAATTTGGCTCCTCAAAATTTATAATATTTAACTTAATTAACAAATATTTTTGTACTAAGAAAGAATATATGTCTCATCTTCAATTTATGCATTCATACATTTACTTATATACTTTTAATGAGTATTCTATGTCAAAAATAGGAAATAGGAAAATGTTCAATAGTATTATAAAGATAAAACTTCCACATCTTAATGAGAAAATACTATAATCAAGGGAGTAAAACTGCTTTAAATAAGGAAATAGCCATGTATATAAATAATCCAAAAAAAAAAAAAAGGCTTTATAAGTGCAAAACAACTTAGGCTCCACATCTTGAAGAGAGGGTAAGATTTTAAAAATTTAAGAAAGGACACTTAACGAAAGGCATAACATAATAGCTAATACTGAGTGCTTATTAAAATAATTATGTATGGATTTCTAGGAAGGTAGTGAATGTGTTCTTTTGCCTACAACCTATTTCCAAAGTCAGCTAAATGAATAAAAAGAAACAAAAATAGAGGCAAAAACAAGGAACAGCCACAACGCCCATCATAAACTCAAGAGAATAAGTAGGAATTGAATGAATAAAGAATATTTAATTAAATTCATTCATATTCAATTAAATTTAGACCACAAATACAGGGTATCTTCCTTAATCACAAAGTCAGTATAGTATGTGGGAAATATCTGAACAAGTCTGAGGAATCTAGTAAGAGCTCCAACCAAGAGGGATAAAGATAGGAATAACCAGATGCAGGACTAAAGGAGAGAAATTGCAGCCAAGTAATTTCTTTTTTTGTTGATCAGAGCTTGACTGAGTTGAAACCAGATGGCAAATCTGGGCTGGAGGAGAATGAGGAAAAGTAGCCTGAGAGCTGCTGAATAAAATAAACTCTGAAAAGAAAAGAGTCTATGAGCAATGAAACTTCACATTGATCTTGCTTCATGAAATCAATATCCACAGTGACAGGAGGTCAATTAGGACTTGGGAGGACAGTGTCAAGAGCACAGCTTCCCATTGCTCCAGCTTACTCTCTACACTGTCATCAGACTGTTGAATGACTGCATGAGAAAACAAACCATCAATATCTAGCTGAAGCACTAAAAAAAGTACAAGAATTCTGAGACCCAATTAGAAATTTCAGTAAAGTATAAAATTACTTTGCTCAAAACATATTGCTTTCCTATATGTAAAAATAATAATAATAGACTGGAAAGATAGTGGAGTAAGAGGACCATAAGCTCACCTTGTCCCACAGATACAACTAGATAAAACTCACATCAGTGTAAACAACCCAGAAGATGACCTGAAGACTGGCACAACAAACTCCACAACTAAAGGTAGAGAAGAGGCCACATCAAAGGCGGTGGGAAGGGCAGAGATGCACTGGGGAGCTAAATAAACCCATCGTGGGAGGGAAGAAGCCCCAAGCACAGAGATGGGAGAGAAACAGATGATCACACTACAGAGCCTGCATGAAGAAGATAATCCCCATAAAAACTGGCTTTGAAAGCAAGAGGGGCCGAATTTTGTGAGTTCTTACAATTATTGGGACTTAAAGCCTGGAATATTAAAAATCAACATGATGTAATGAGCACTGGGTTATTATATAAGACTACTGAATCACCTCTGAAGCCAATAATACATTATATGTTAATTAACTGAATTTAAATTTATAGAAAATAAAAAGCAAACCTTAAAAAAATAAATAAAAATTAAAAAAATATAAAATTAAAAAAAAATCAGTGGGCTGGGTTCTGGGAGAGCCTGGAGGCTGTTGGGAGCTGAGTCCCCACCCTTAACGAGATAGCACATCAAACAGCCCCCCGAGATACAGCTTAGAAGCAGCAAGTTTGGAAAACACCTGGAGCATACAGGAGGGAATGTTCTTTACTCAGAGCCTATCTGGGAAGGGCAAGGTTCCCAGGGACACTCCTCCAGGAACAAAGGAGCTGGCAGGCACCATTTCCCTCCCCCACCACCCAGCATAAACGGAGGGCCACCTGCCAGAACAGGCACAACAAAGATATTCACTATCTAACTTGCTTATATCAAGTCCCAGCTCCCTGGGCTTAAGGACCCACCCCTTCCAGACAGAGCTCCCTCAGTCCCACTGTTGCAGGTCCCCTCTCCCAAAAGACCACCACAAACTTTGCCAACACCATTATCTCCTCACCCAGACACTTTGTGGGACTTTAGTCCTGGTGACTCCAGCAGCAGGCCCACGGAAGACTTATGTACCTTGTTAAAACTGTGTACCCCACCCATGTGTGCTTTGCAGCACCCACATGGCTCAGTCAGGTGGCAGGTGCAATGGCAGGTCTCACTTTGCAAGCGGACAGTGGGCACCTTGTTATGGCTGCACCCCCTACCCAGGCCAGGAACCAAACACTGCCCACAATAGGCAGAGAGAGCCTCTGCAGACTATTAGACTGAAGGAAAAAGCAGCCAGGACACAACAGCAAGACGCACGCAAGATACATAGGTGACCCCTGAAAGTACCAGGTTTTGGTGAACATGGGACACTGCAGTGCAGGGCACTACAGGATCTCTTTTTCAGGCCATTACTTTCAAGAGCAGTAGATATAGCTGACTTTCCAAACAGTCTGAGAGTTAGACAAAATAAGAAAACAGAGGAATATGTCCCAAATGAAAGAACAGGACAAAACCATAGCAAGATACCTAAGTGCAACAGATATAGGTAATTTGCCTGATAGAAAATTTAAAGTAATGGTCATAAAGATAGTCACTGGACTTGAGAAAAGAGTGGAGGACATAAGTGAGATCCTCAACAAAAGATAAAAAAGAACCAATCACAGATGAGGAACACAATAAATGAAATTAAAATGTACTAGATGGAATAAATCATAGGCTAGAGAAGCAGAAGAATGAATTAGTGACCTGGAGGACAGAGTAATAGAAAGTAATGAAGCTGTGAAGGTGAGAGGGAAAAAAAAATATGCAAAATGAGAATAGATTTAGGGAACTCATGACTCCATTCTGCAAATAACATTTGCATTATAGGGATCTCAGAAGAAGAAGAGAAAGAAAGGGGGCAGGAAATTTATTTGAAGAACTAATAGCTGAAAACTTCCCTAATCTAGGAAAGGAAACAGATATCCAGATCCAGGAGGCACAGAGATCCCCCAACAAAATCAACCCAAGGAGGTCCACATCAAGACACATAGTTATTAAAAGAGTAAAATCTGTTGATAAAAAAATAAATTTAAAAGCAGCAAGAGAAAAGAAGGCAGTTACATACAAGGAAAACCCAGTAAGTCTATCAAAGGATTCATCAGCAGAAACTTTGTAGACCAGAAGAGAGTGGCAGGATATATTCAAAGTGCTGAAAAGAAAAAATCTGCAGCCAAGAATACTGTATCCATCAAGGCTATCATTCAGACTAGGAGAGATAAAGAGTTTCCCAGACAAACAAAAGCTAAAGGAGTTCATGATCACTAAAACAGCCCTACAAGAATGTTAAAGGAGTCTCTTTGAGTGGAAAGGAAAGTAAGAGTAAGAAAAATAAGAAGCATAAAACAGTGAAAGTAAGTATATCTGTAAAAATCAGTCAAGGAACAAAATAATAAAGGGAGGTAAAGTATGACACCATATACCTACAACATGGTGGGGAGAGGAGCAAAGAATGGGTTCAAACTTAAGCAACCATCCACTTAATATAGACTGCTATATACAGAAGATGTTATATACAAACCTAATGGTAACCAAAATCAAAAACCAGTAATAGATATGCAAAAAATAAAGAGAAAGGAAACCAGGTATATCACTAAAGCGAGAAAACCATGAGAGAAAAGAGCAAGAGAAAAAAGGATCAGAGAAGAACTACAAAAACAACCACAAAATAAGAAACAAAATGGAGAAAAATACATACCTATCAATAATTACTTTGAATGTAAATGGACTAAAAACTCCAATCAAAAGACACAGGTGATGGAATGGATAAAAACAAGACGCAACTATATGGTGCCTCTAAGAGACTCATTTCAGACCTAACAACACATGCAGATTGAAAGTGAGGGGATGGAGAAACACTTATCATGCAAATGGATGTCAAAGAAAAGCCTGGGTAGCAATACTTATATTGGACAAATAGACTTTAAAACAAAGACTGTAACAAGACATAAAGGACACTATATAATAAGAAAGTGAACAAGAAGATATAATAGTTATAAATATTCAGGCATCCAACATATGAGCACCCAAATACATAAAACAGTTAATAACAAACATAAAGGAACTAATCAATAGTAACACAATAATAGTAGGGGACTTTAACACTCCATTTACATTGATGGACACATCATCCAAACAGAAAATCAAAAGGAAAGAGTGGCTATGAATGACACCAGATGGATTTAACAGATATTTTCAGAACATTCCATCCCAATACAGCAGAATACACATTCTTTGAGTGCACACAGAACATTCTCCAGAATAGATCACATATTAGGCCACAAAACAAGTTTCAACAAATTCAAAAAGACCAAAGTCATACTATGCATCTTTTCTGATCAAAATACTGTAAAACTAGAAATCAACCATAACAAAAAATCTGGAAAGAGCAAAAATACATGGAGGTTAAATAACATGCTATAAATCAATGAATGGGTCAATCAAGAAATCAAAGAAGAAATAAAAAATTACATGAGAAAAATGAAAACACAATGATCCAAAATATAGGGGATGCAGCAAAAGCAGTTCTAAGAGAGAAGTTTATAACAATAGAGACCTACCTCAAGAAGCAAGAAAAATCTCAAGTAAACAACCTAACCTTATACATAAAGACACTAGAAAAAGAACAAACAAAACCCCAAACTAGCAGAAAGAAGGAAATCCAAAGATTAAAGCAGAAATAAATGATATAGAAACAACAACAAAAAAAACCAGATCAATGAAACCAGGAGCGGGTTCTTTGAAAAGATCAACAAAACTGGTAAACTTCCAGTCAAACTCATAAAAAAGAGAGAGAAGACTCAAATAAACAAATCACAAATTAGAGAAATAACACCACAAGTGATTATAAAAGATATTATGAAAAATTATATGCCAACAAATTGTACAACACAGAAGAAAAGTATAAATTCCTAGAAACACATAACCTACCAAAACTGAAGCAGGAAGACATAGAAAAATTGAATAGACCAATTACTAGCAATGAAACTGAGTCAGTAATTAAAAAACTCCCACCAAATCAAAGTCCAGGACTAGACAGCTTCAGAGGGGAATTCTACCAAACATTTAAAGAAGAGTTCATGCCTATTCCTCCCAAACCTGTCCAAAAAATATAAGAGGAAGGAAAACTTCTAAATTCATTCTTTGAGGCCAGCATTACCTTAGTACCAAAACAAGATAAAGACACCACAAAACAAAGAGAACTACAGGCCAATGTCTCTGAAGAACACAGATGCAATATTCCTCAACAAAATTAAAGCAAACCAAATCCAACAATACATTAAAAAAATCATTCACCACGATCAAGTGGGATTTATTCTTGGGATGCAAGGGTGGTTCAATATTTGCAAATCAATCAACATGATACATCATATCAGCAAGGATAAAAAGCATATGATCATTTTAATAGATGCAGAAAAAGCATTTGACAAAGTAAAACATTCATTCATGATAAACACCCCCCCAACAAAGTAGGTTTAGAGGGAACATATCTCAACATAATAAAGGTCATATTAGAAAAACCCACAGCTAACATCATACACAATGGGGAGTGACTGAGAGCTTTTTTCCCTAAGGTCAGGAATAAGACAGGGATATCCACTCTCACCACTTCTATTCAACATAGTACTGGACGTCCTAGCTACAGCAATCAGACAACAAAAAAATAAATAAAAGGCATCTGAATTGGTAAGGAAGAAGTAAACTTTCACTATTTGCAGATTACATGATACTATATAAAGAAAACCCAAAGGACTCCAGAAAAAACTATAGAACTGATAAACAAATTCAGTAAAGTCACAGGATATAAGGTCAATGCACAGAAATCCATTGCATTTCTGTACACTAATAAAGCAGCAGAAGGAGAAATTAAGAAAATAATCACATTTACAATTGTACAAAAAATAATAAAAGATCTAAGAATAAACTTAACCAAAGAGGTAAAAGACATGTAGTCTGAAAACTATAAAACACCGATGAAAGAAATTAAAAATGACACAAAGAAATGAATAGACATTCCATGCTCATTCATTAGGACACTATTGTTAAAATTTCTATATTACTCAAAATAATCTATAAATTTAATGCATTCCCTATCAAAATACCAACAGCATTTCTCACAGAACTAAACAAACAATCCTAAAATTTGTATGGAACCGCAAAAGACCCCAAATACCCAAAGCAATCTTGAAAAGAAAACACAAAGCTAGAGGCATCACAATTCCAATTTAAAGTTATATTACAAAGCTGTAGTAATCAAAAGAGTATGGTACTGGCACATAAACAAACACATAGATCAATGGAACAGAAATAGAAAGCCCAGAAATAAACCCACAATTATATGGTTAATTAATCTTCAAGAAAGGAGACAAAAATATGCAATGGAAAAAAGTCTCTTCAATAAATGGTGTTGGGAAAACTGGACAGCTACGAGCAAAAGAATGAAATCTCAACATACACAAAAATAAACTCAAAATGGATTAAGGACCTAAAATGTGAGACATGAAACCATAAAAATCCTACAAGGAAGCACAAGCAGTAATTTCTCTGACATTGATCATAGCAACATCTTCCTACATATGTCTCCTGAGGCAAGGGAAATACAAATAAACTATTGGAACTACATCAAAATAAAAAGCTTCTGCATAATAAAGGAAACAAACAACAAAAACTAAAAGGCAACGTACAGAAAGGGAGAAGGTATTTGCAAATGGCATATCTGATACAGGGTTAGTATCCAAAATATATAAACTTACACAACACCACCAAAAAAAAAAGTAAAACAAACAATAATTCAATTAAAAAGGACAGAAGACAGGAACCAGACATTTCTCCAAAAAAGATATCCAGATGGCCAACAGACACATGAGAAGATGCTCAACATCACTCATCATCAGGAAAATGCAAATCAAAACCACAATGACGTATCACCTTACACCTGTTAGAAGAGCTAAAATCAAAAACTCAAGAAATAAGTGTTGATAAGGATGTGGAGAAAAGAGAACCTTCTTGCACTGTTGGGAATGCAAACTGGTGCAGCCACTGTGGGAGACAGTATGGAGGTTCCTCAAAAAATTAAAAATAGAACTACCCTATGATCCAGTAACTGCACTAATGAAAACACTAATTCGAAGGGATACATGCATCCTATGTTTATAGCAGCATTATTTACAATAGCCAAATTATGGAAGCAGCCCAAGTGTCCATCAACAGATAAGTGAATAAAAAAGATGTAATACACACACACACACACACACACACACACATCCGTGCATACTGCCAGCCCCCCCCTCACACCCCATGACACACACATTGGAATATTATTCAGCCACAGAAAAGAATGAAATCTTGTCATTTGCAGTGACAAGGATGGAGCTAGAGAGTACTATGTTAAGTGAAATAAACCAGTCAGAAAAAGACAAATACCATATGATTTCACTCAGATGTGAATCTAAGAAACAAAACAAAGGAAAAAGGGGGAAAGAAGAGAGAGACAAACCAAAAAAGCAGAACTTTTATTAAGAAAATAAAGTTTTACTAATGAACATTTAAATATACCCACATAAATGAAGAGATATACTTCATTCCTTGACAAGATGACTTGAATTACTAAAGTATTATTTTTCCCTATTCTATTCTACACATTTAATTTAAATTGATTTAAAATCCCAATTTGGTATTTTTTGAAACATGACAAAATGATTTATAATTTAGTTGGATGAAAATTAAGCTAAAGTAGCTACAGCATCTTCTGAAAAACAAAAGTAATTTATAGGGGGCGCCTGGGTGGCTCAGTCGTTAAGCGTCTGCCTTTGGCTCAGGTCATGATCCCAGGGTTCTAGGATCAAGTCCCACATTGGGCTCCTTGCTCGGCAGGAAGCCTGCTTCTCCCTCTCCCTCTCCCCCTGCTTGTGTTCCTGCTTTTGCTATTTCTCTCTCTGTCAAATAAATAAATAAATAAAATCCTTAAAAAAAAAGTAATTTATAGGTACTTAAGCCATGTAATACTATACAGGATTACAAAAAGAGAGAAATGAGATGGTATCAATAGTCAAGAGATATACCTGAGCACATGTGGAGGACTTAGTATGTGGTAAGATGACACTTAACAGTGAGAGATAATTGAATTATTTAATAAATACTATTGCAATAATTTGTTAGCCATTTTAAAAAATCTTAAACTGAATTTTAAATTTACTCCTTATATTAAATAGATTCCATTGGATTCAATTTTAAAAGTTACAAAAGAAACCCTACATATCAAAAGAAATATGGGTGACTATTTTTTAAAGTCATGCAAAGAAGAAATCAAAAACGAAATTATTTATCCTGGGATCGAGCCCCGCATCGGGCTCCCTGCTCCGTGGGAAGCCTGCTTCTCCCTCTCCCACTCCCCCTGCTTGTGTTCCTGCTCTCGCTCTCTCTCTCTCTGTCAAATAAATAAATAAAATCTTTAAAAAAAATTATTTATGCCCTCAAGGCAAAAGCAGCTTTGACTGTAGACTTACATCTCTGAATTCTTATCTTCTTTTATATTTTGGCTAGTAAATTATTTAGTATGTTGATAGCTCTTTGATACTTAGATGTCATTATGAGGATGGTTGATCTGAATTAACTTAGCCATTATCAGACAAGATAATATCCCAATTCTGGTATCTGTCTTGGGCTCACATACCTGCCAAGGCTTTGTGGTTATCTCCGGCTAAGGCCCTAAACTTCATGGCCACTGCTAATAAATTCATCAGTTTGAGGTACAAAACCCACTGGGTTTTACAATACCACAAAGTTCCAAATTGTAAGACTCTCAAAAAACACACACTGTACACAGAGCAGTTCCCTTAGCAAAGCAGTACTACCTTTCACCTCTGCTTACAGATTAGCTATGTCTAGTCCAAGTTCATCTACTTCTCACAGAAATTTTCCGAAAGAGGTAAGGAGGAGGCAGCATACACCAATATTATGAAATCTACCTACTATTTCAATTAACGCCAAGGCCTCAATTGTTAATGATCTCTATCACATGGCAGAACAGATGGGATCTGAAAACATATTTAACACCACATAATAATGTTTTTTAATCTGACATCAAATTGCCTCCAATAGTCAAATTCCCGTTTAGTTCTATTACTTTTAATATTTTATTTCATTGGGCATGACCAAGTCATATGGTACCTCCACTGAAAGGAAGGCTAAGAAGGTGAGTTTTTCATTTTCTAGCCCCAGCAGCAGGGAAGGCAATTCATTTATAAGAGGTTTGTAACGGGTTTTAAGTGAGCCTACTGATGCTATATGCCACTGAAATATGACTGATACAACTTGCAATAATTTAAAAATACAAAGAGGCTATCTGTTTTGATTTAAAAAAAAATACTGAATTCAAATATCCAGATCTACCACTACTTAGTCGTGTGACCCAAGTTACTTAAACCCTGAGTTTTAGTTTTTCATCTTTAAAACATGATAATATACATCCCCAAAACACCATGCACATAATAGATGCTTAGTAAATATAATTTACTGTGATAAGTCTATTTATTGAGTTCGCCACTGCTTACAATGTCTAAATCTGTCCATATAAATTTTTAGCTTGATAATTATGACAATTATGATTACCACATACAAGACTGATCTTCTTCTTATTGTTATTTACCAAAAACATATAGACATGCTATACCAACAGGCAGAAATTTCTGATGAGTCTATAATTAAATATTCCTTTTGTTTATGTTTTACAAGATTTAAGCAACTACTCAGTTATAATGCTTTTTGTCTAAAGAGTAAGTTATTATCAAGCATGTGCCTATATTGATAGACTAGATATATTCCAGACCCTATTGCTTACATTAGTATTTTCCCATATTAACTCTGACTTTAAAATGAAGTTAGTCAAAGTTCTGAGGAATCCATATGTGAACAGTGGAAGGCGAACACAAACACTATAGGTTTTTACTCTAGTAGTTCCTGCTTTGATTTTGGGGGCTGTACATGCTACGAATCTGAGAAGACATGCTGATTTCCTTCATGTTTCTATTTCTTTGTTAATTAAAACACAATTAGAAATGTGCTGCCTAGATAGTCTAACGTATTAAGTCTTCAACTCCAGAGAATTAGAAATCTTTTTAGTACTGTGTTTCCCTGATCCACAATGTTAAGTGATCTCAGTGCTCTTCAGTTTTGTCATTAGCTTAATGCCTTTGTTGACTCTGTATGGTTTTATACCAGAGAAAGATTACTTAAAGACTATAATGGTGGTCATACTGAGGGTCCCAGATAACCATTACAAGGATGAGAGATAATGTTCAAATCTTTGAATTGAGTTTCCTAGAAACTAGATAAATATTCATAAAAATCACTCAACATTTTTTTTGCTTTATCCTTGAAAACAAATGCAAGTTAGCAGACTACAAAGACAGCATTTAACATAAATATTGACATAAATATTTTGGAACAGCAAGCTGTTAGCTGTGAGTTCTAGATGGTGACCATCTTCATTGGGTACGAACACTGATAGTTTAACAGGAAATGAAAGAGAGAGAGGAATTGTGAATATTAGAAACTAAGAATTTCTCATAGTTCAACTAGAAGTTATTCACATATAAATAACAGCAATAGGCAAAGAAGAGAAAGACATTTTTTAATATGCCAAGTTATGGGTATGAATCAGTGGATTTCAGAATAACCACAGAAACCAGGCAAATAGCCCAGTCCATGCCAATATGGCAGAGCTGCACAGGGATCTTTAAAGAACTGGACGCTGTTCTCCTACAGGTGTTATTTCATCAGCACTATTCAGATCATAGAAAGTCAAAAAAGCATTTTAATAGCCGTTTCTTCTCTGATTTAGTATTTTGGCAATGAATCTAAGAACTCATAAATATAATATTAAAATTAGAATAATGGTCCCTTAATGATAAATCCATTAGTCATTCTTCTCCAAAAACTATGAAGAACCAATATAGTGATTTGAGGAGGTGTTGCCACCTGAGAAAACTTTTTTCTATCTATGGGAATGCAAGGCAGCCTTTATCTTTTAGGACTATATATTTCAATAATATGTTATTACAAATATCTTTTTAAAATTTCATGATAGACTTAAAGAACTTTTAATTTTAAGGGTTTTGAATACATAATTATAATATGTGCATATATACAAAAATCTTGATTTACATGTGTTACCATATCCGTCTTGGTCATGGTAAGTGATAATTTTATACCATATACTTTTCTGTGAATCCCTTATGACATAGATTAGTGTCATCCACAAAACAGTGAGTTCAGCCCAAGAGAAAGAAAGTTAAGAGATGTCTTCTCAAGAAATCTACATCATGTCTACAGAAAATGCAGTCTGTTTGGAACAGGATGATGAAGAGGCCAAAGAGAGCAAGCTCCAGAGGAAAAAGAGACTTACTAGATTTCCTGATAGGAAAGAATACCTGAGAAATAATCAAAGGCAGATATAATTTGCAGACAGGGCAGGAAGAAAAATATAAGGAAAATAGAAATTAATTTAAAAATGGAATAAGGTAAATACATTCATCCTACATTAATTGCCTTTGTAAGGAACTCTGCTTCTGTAATCATGATAATGTAAATACTGATACTGATTTCTCTGAAAATAGATGGAAGTGGAGATGGGAAGAATATGAGTTAAATCCTCATCTACCATATTATGTGAAAGTAATGCAAAAGATCTGAAGATGTCAAATCAGACAGTATCAGATAAGCATATAATTTAGAAATATTTGGTGTAAAAAGAAATAGCTAAAAGAAAAAAGTGGTCAACACTAGGGACATAGTAAGGATATGGCAAAGCAGTTCTTTTATCTATTATAAACACTTGGTAATAGGTAATAAATATAATATGCATATATTATGTTGACACATATTCCTTTTTATTTTTTTTAAAGATTTTATTCATTTATTCGAGAGAGAGAAAGAGACAGAGAGCACTGGGTAAAAGGAGGGGAGAAGGACAAGTAGACTCTGTGCTGAGCATGGAGTCCAACGCGGGGCTCAAACTCATGACTCACTGAGCCCTATGTTGGGCTCCATGCTGGGCATAAAGCCTGCTTAGGATTCACTCTCCCCACCCCCCACTCCTCCTTCTGCTCATGCTGTAAATAAATAAACAAACAAACAAACAAACCCTTTAAAAATAAATAAAAATGTAAAATACTTTGAAATTTCAAAAAAAATAAAGATGTTTGTATATTCGTTATTGCATCTCTCCCAACTTTGTTCTATTTTCCATTCTTTGCTTTTCCTTCCAGCTCTGAGAGAAAATTTTTAGCCATGGCTTAATGTCACAAAAATACTGAGATTTAGATTGTACTCAGCAATCAACATTTCTATAAATTATTTTAAAAAATACAAATTCATGAAATTTTATGTTTGTTTATTTTGAATTAAAAATAGCCTCATGAAACTGAATGTTAATTCTTACAACATCACAGGGAAGTATTTTTATAAATATTAGCTCTTTTTTCTTTGTCCTTGATAGTAATAGCTATTATTTGTTGAGTGTCAATTATATGCCCAGTGCTTCACGTACTGCATGCCTCACAAATACTCTGCAAAGTAAATACTGCTGCTCCAATGTGCAGATGAAGAAACCTAATTTCTTTAAGATTAAGTAACTAGTTCAAGTTCACACAACTAGAAAGTGACAACGATGACTAGTCCACATCAATCTGATTCCAAAGTCAATGTTTCTAGTTATTTGTGTCTTAAATTTGTTAAATTAAATCTTTCATGAAGTATCCAAGAGAAATGGAAACCTATTTCCACACAAAAACTTGTGTATAAATGTTCACAGCATCATTATTCATAATAGTCAAAGACTGGAGACAACTCAAATGTCCATCAAATGATAAATGGATAAATAATATGTGGTTTACCCATAGAATGAAATATTAATTAGTAAGAAAAAGGAATGTAGTACTGTTATATACTACAGTATGGATGAACTTTGAAAACACCAGGCCAAACACCAGTCACAAAAAAACACATTGTAAGATTCAATTTATATGAAATGTACACAATAGGCAAGTCTACAGAGATAAAAAATATAGTAGTGGTTGCCAATGGTGAGCATGGCTGGGAAGAATGGGGAGGGTCACTGCTAAAGGGCACAGGATTTCTTTTTAAGATAATAAAAATGTTTTAAATTGATTGTGGTGATGGTTGCACAACTTTGTGAATATACTAACCACCATAGAGTAGTGCACTTTAAAGGGATGAACCATATGGTATATGAATTATATCTCAACAAAGCTGTAACAATAAAAACAAAATAAATATATTCTTTAAAAAACTCTCATGATAATGAAAAGATAGGTAAAGAATAATATCCATAAAAATCTTTCTAGCCAAACCATAGTATACAAAATCAGCATACTGAAAAACTTTGATTCACTTTGATGAATGACAAATTCACATTCGAAACAGCACTATTGTTATAAGGTATTAACAACCAAAAACCACACCCAAGCATTAAACTTGGGGGAATATATTACTTCCAGCTTAAATTTCAGTCAAAAAAGATCAGTTTTCTGTACTCCAAGCTAATAATGTTTTATTAATGCTACCAATCTATAACTCTGTAGCTAATTTTTAATTTCATTATATAATTTTCTTATTCATAACCTGGGGCAGTTTTTGCATATCAGGCTAGATATTATAAAGGAACATGTCTACCAAGTGCAAACTCAGCCTCAAATTAATCAATTCCATTTATCTTTGTGATAGGTCTACTCTTGGTTATAAAAATATATTCTTATATAATTATACATAATTTCTTTTACTATTATCTATGTAATAAATAAACTATTTCTATTAATAAAAGAGCAGATAAACTAAAGTTAAGCCTAATGTTGTCTGGTATCCTACATAATTCAAACCAAACATTTTCTGATGTAGAATATATTTTACTAACTTTTTGTTCCGCAAGTTATGTTACCCCGCTGAAAGATAGAAGAATGTACTAGGGGCGCCTGGGTGGCTCAGTCGTTAAGTGTCTGCCTTTGGCTCAGGTCATGATCCCAGGGTCCTGGGATTGAGCCCCACATTGAGCCCCACATCAGGCTCCCTGCTCAGTGGGAAGCCTGCTTCTCCCTCTCCCACTCCCCCTGCTTGTGTTCCCTCTCTTGCTGTCTCTCGCTCTGTCAAATAAATAAATAAAATCTTTTTTTAAAAAAAAAAGAATGCACTAGATCTTTTATTTTTTCTTTGAAACCCAGAAACTATACATTTAATCCTTGCTGGCATGAGTAATCAGAATACATCATAACTGCTTTGATACAATACTAAAGTTTGATATACAATCTTGAAAAGACATCATCTAAAAATATTGCCATAAGTAAAGGTAAAGTAACTTTTGTCCAAGGCAAAATGCTGAAAATCAACCTTTATTGAACAAATTCTATATGCAAGTCACTGTGTGTGGAAAATATCCTGTAAGATGGCTACCAATAATTCCCACTGTGGTATTCATCCTTCATGTAATCCCCTCACTTTGAGAGTGGGATGGACCCGGTCTCTTTCTTCAAATGAACAAAATGTAGCAAAAGTGATAAAATGTCACCTTGGACATTAGGTTATCAAAAGAATGTGGTTTCCATCCTCATGTTTTCTTGTGTCCTCTAGTTCACTTGCTAATTTCCATGTTATAAGCTGCCCTACAGGAAAGCCTACTTGGCAAGAAACTAAGGGACTCAAGTGCAACAGCAAGAATAATGGAAGGCCACGAGAGGATCTTCCCCCAGTTGAGCTTTCCTATGAGACTGCAGCTCTGGCTGACAGCCTGACTGCAACCTCATGAGAGACCTTAGTCTAGGCATGGAGCCCCTTCCAGATTCCTGGCTGATAAAGTGATAAGCTGTTAAGTGTGTACTGTTTTAAGCTGCTTTGAGTGTAATTTGTAATGCAGTAAAAGATAACTAGAGTCCTGATTCCAATGATTCTCAATGAAAAATAGAATAAAGAAATGTGAAGAAATAATCCACATAAACGTGTTATATATGTTCTTCTATGAGAAGGAAAACAACACCACCTAGTAAAATTAATGATCCTAATGATGCTTTTAATAATCACCAGACTATTTAAATATAAATATTATGAAAAATACAATCAAATGTGCATGCCAAAACACAAATGTAATCATGCTGCCACTCTTCTTAAAAGGGAAGTCTACTCCAAAGTTCTCAGAATAGCATCCAAACTCTTTAACATGGTCTAAAATGCCCTGTTATGATATGGTTCCTACTAAACTGTCTGGACTTATCTTTAACCAAACCTTCTATCATCCTCCACGCATCAACTTCAGTGAGATTTCCTGTGTTAATGTCCTAATTTCTGCACAACCTTCAGGGTTCAGTTTCACAGCCTCTGAGAAATGTCCCTAACCCCTAGACTCCCACTCCTACTCTGACCAACACCTATCTTTGCCTTAGATGTTCCTCTTCTGTGTTTCCTCTATGCTATTCCTCTATGCTATAAGTATGCTATTCCATAGCATACTTTCATTACATTTATAAAACTGCATATGTAACAGAAAGTAAAACAGATTGTGATTTATACTAGAAAGTTAACTATAGGGGCAACTGGGTGGCTCAGTCTTTAAGCATCTGCCTTCGGCTCAGGTCATGATCCCAGGGTCATGGGATCGAGCCCCACATCAGGCTTCCTGCTCCGTGGGAAGCCTGCTTCTCCCTCTCCCACTCCCCCTGCTTGTGTTCCCTCTCTAGCTGTGTCGCCCTCTGTCAAATAAATAAATGAAATCTTAAAAAAAAAAAGTTAACTATATATTTCCAATTTTGAGACAGTGGAGTAAATATCTCTCTACCCCTTCCTCTCTTAAACTTCCATAAAATAAGAAAGGCAATAAGAAAATAAAAGGAAACCCTATCGTTGGTAAAATCAGAAACACTTAAGAGTAATATATATGAAGAAGGGCCACCAAGAGTAGTGAAAATTCAACCAGTATTAGCAAAAATTCAACCAGTATTAGCGATGTCATGGAGACAAGATACCTTAAGATGCAGATTTCAGAGAGAGACTGCCAGGTGCAAAATTCCTACAAATAGGTGGCATAACTCAGGAGAAAAAACAGCAATGCCCTCCTTGCTCAGAATAATATTGTAGAGCAAAACTCGACTGTGGCAGATTTCCTGAACTATATGGCAGAGTGGCAGGGGACATAGGACTAAACAAGGAAATGCACAGGAATGCTATCTTTGCTATAGATCTCTAAGAGTGTAAAAGCAATAAGCAGTCCTAGAACTGCCAATTACTATCAAAACAAAACAAAAGCTAAACCAGTTCACATACATAGAGATACGTACACGTTATCTGTGGGGCTATACTTTGAGCCAAGGAGACTTCCTAACAGCCCCAGAGCACTCCTTTGGCTGTTCCCCAACGCTGTCTTTTTACAACACCCCATTCCAAAACCCTAGAAATTTCTTCAGAGTGGTAAGTGTCTTTTGGCATGCTAATGGGGCTGGCTACCAGGAAAATCAATCATGTGATTAGAAGGCTGGGACTTTAAGCTCCACCCCATCCACCTCCAACATCCCTGAGGGGAGAGAGGATGGAAGTTGAGGTAATCACTAATGGTCAAAGATTTAATCAATCATACCTAGCTAAGGAAGCCTCCATAAAAATCTCTGAACCTACAGAATTCAGAGATTTTCTGGGTTGCTGAACACATGGCCATACTAGGGGGATGGCCTGCCAGCCCCAACTTTTGCACTATGCATCTCTTCCACCTGGCTGTTTCTGAGTTCTATCCTTTCATAATAAGCCAGTAATGTAATAAATAATCTATTTTCCAGAGTTCTCGAGCAGTTCTAGCAAACGACTGATCTTGGGGAGGAGGTCCTAGGAATCTCTGATTTGTAGCCAAGTTGGACAGATGTTGTGGGTAAACTGGGGACATAACACTTGCGATTGATATCAACAGTTTGGATGGGGGTGGGAAGGGCGACAGTCTTGTGGGACTGAGCCCTTAACCTGTAGGATATGACACTATCATCAGATAAGTAGTTTTAGAATTGAGTTAAATTATAGGACATCTAGCTGCTCTGATATTGCTTGGCATGGAAAACCCACACATTTGGTGACCAGAAGTATTGAGTATTGAGTAGACAGAAAACAGAGTACTATTTTTCCTTTCCAATCTCCATGCCATATAATCTTCTCAGTTCATCTAATAAATATAGCAAAAATGTGATAACAATACCTGCAAATTATAACACAGTAAAGAAAATTACATCTAATCAAGCATATAAAAGTGGATATAAATATCCTATATAAAATACTGATACAATTTACTAATAAATCAAAAGAATAACAATGGCTCAGTTAGAGATATTTCTAGCACACAATGATGGTTTAATATTAGCATATCTCCTCTGCTCCTCCTAGATCAACAGACAGCTCCAACTTCTTGTGTAGTGCTAGCCACGTCACCAAGACACAATGGTGAAGGTCGTATCGGGTGCCTGGTCACCAAGGCTGCTTTTAACTCTGGCAAAGTCTACACTGTTGCCATCAATGACCCCTTCATTGACATCAACTACACAATCTACCTGTTCCAGTATGATTCCACCCATGGCAAAATCAATGGCACATTCAAGGCTGAAAATGTGAAACTTGTCAGCAATGGAAAAAAAGCCCTTCTCTATCTTCCAAGAGAGAGATCCTGCCAACAACAAATGAGGTGATGTTGGTGCTGAATACACTGAGGAATACCCTGGTGTCTTCACTACTACGGAGAAGGCTGGGGCTTAAAGGGTGGAGCCAAGAGGGTCATCTTTTCTGCTGATGCCCCCATGTTTGTGACTGGCATGAACCATGAGAAATATGACAAGTCCCTCAAGATTGTCAGCAATGCCTCCTGCACCACCAACTCCATGGCTAAAGCAAATTGTCAGCACTGATATACCAGCTTCCCTAGTAACTAGAGATATACACAGTAATATCAGGAAGAAAACAAAGATGAATGGGAATACCTGCCCGATAGAAGATACAGGCCTTTACAAAGCCAGCCTTTCACAGACTTGTCTCTTTGAAGGACCTTCCCCTATCAGTGATGGGCTAGGGTGAAGCAAGAGAGGCCCCTCCAGTATACAATTTAAGGATGCCCTCTTGGGGTTGTAAAGTGCAGCGTTGGCACCTGCATGGCCCTGCCAGTAAGCACCTCTTCAACTTTTGTGCTTAAAGAGCCTCCCTTATCTCATCTTAGTCCTAGCCTTGCACAAATTCCCTCTCTTGCATATTTTGCTAGCTCTTTCCTATAGGCAGGCTCACTCCTACCATTTGCAGAAACCCAACCCATCGCTAGGACCTTGGATTTCTTAAGGAAGAAATGAATAGCAGTCCCCTGGCAACCACGTTTCTGAGTTTTCCAAATTCTCCAACTGACCAAAACCTACTGCAACCCTCCCAGACTTTTATTGTGGTTTCCAAAGAAATCAACCTTACAAATACCCAACAATTAATCTTCAAAGACCAGATCCTCTTATATACCCAGCATATGTGAGAAATTTAAAAGTTAGAAATATCAGTATTCAGATACTTCTTACAATATGTGTAACTTTAGGATCTCAGACAAAAATCTTATTTTAACAGTTCATTGTGCAATTGTTCTCTCTAGTTCACAGGATTTTGAGAGTAAAATAAGATATGTGAAAAAAAAACTAAACAACTACATAAATGGCAACTGTTTTTAGTTACTATTCCTTTTTTATCTAAACATATTATAAGCCTATGGTCACTAACATGTTATTAGAACGGGGAATATTACAAGAGGGGGAAAAAAACTATTTATTTGAAGTCTTATGAAAACTTACACATACAGCTTTGGTAAAGTTGACTGAATAGTACTGCAATAGCTTGACTTTGCATAAAACTACAAAAGACATCATCCTATGATGTAAATCCAGGTGCTTTCTATCTGTTCAAAGAAACAAAAGCTGATAATAAGCAGTCCATTTTAATAATGTTCCATGATATTTTCTCCTTTGAGAGGCAAGTTCTTTTTTTCTCTTTAAATTTTTTATTGTGATGTTAATCACCATCCATTACATCATTAGTTTTTGATATAGTGTTCCATGATTCATTGTTTGTGCATAGCAACCAGTGCTCCACGCAGAACATGCCCTCTTTCATACCCATCACCAGGCTAACCAATCCCCCCACCCCCCTCCCCTCTAGAACCCTCAGTTTGTTTTTCAGAGTCCATCGTTTCTCATGGTTCGTCTCCCCCTCCGACTTACTCCCCTTCATTCTTCCCCTCCTGCTATCTTCTTCTTTTTTTTTCTTAACATATATTGCATTATTTGTTTCAGAAGTACAGATCTGTGATTCAACAATCTTGCACAATTCACAGCGCTCACCATAGCACATACCCTCCCCAATGTCTATCAGCCAGCCACCCCATCCCTCCCACCCCACCCCCACTCCAGCAACCCTCAGTTTGTTTCCTGAGATTAAGAATTCCTCATATCAGTGAGGTCATGATACATGTCTTTCTCTGATTGACTTATTTCGCTCAGCATAACACCCTCCAGTTCCATCCACGTCACTGCAAATGGCAAGATCTCATTCCTTTTGATGGCTGCATAATATTCCATTGTATATATATACCACTTCTTCTTTATCCATTCATCTGTCGATGGACATCTTGGCTCTTTCCACAGTTTGGCTATTGTGGACATTGCTGCTATAAATATCAGGGTGCACGTACCCCTTCGGATCCCTACATTTGTATCTTTGGGGTAAATAGCCAGTAGTGCAATTGCTGGAACATATGGTAGCTCTATTTTCAACTTTTTGAGGAACCTCCATACTGTTTTCCAGAGTGGGTGCACCAGCTTGCATTCCCACCAACAGTGTAGGAGGGTTC